>NC_136906.1:32727850-33128400 GCF_949606895.1 Notothenia rossii | reverse complement strand
TTTAATTCAAACTGTATTCCCTTCTTATCATGTAGCCTACACTTCTTCCTTTCATTGATACATTTAAATCACCTGACTACAGCATATAACATACCTGCTGCAACCCTGTGCTGCTGCTGCTTCTCTCTGCCTCATCCTCTATTGCTGGACGCAGCTCCACCTCATCTGATCTCTGATATGAAAGCAATCGTGTTATGATCATATTGAGCTATTGGTGCGAGTCTAACATTAAACAAGCAGTCTGCTTGTCATACATTGCTGACGATACATTTTAAGTGGCAATTTGTTGAGTCACTGCCGCTAAATGTCGGTAGCATCAAGCTAGCAAATCCTGCATTAGCCTCACATCAACAAGTGACAGAACATCCAATTATCCTGAGCTAATTTACTGAATAAACCAACTCACATCTCCTGTCTTTTTTTTCACCCAACTCATTAGACTATTCTTCTGCTGGCGTTTGATTGTTGTTTTCTGTCAAATTCAATACTGTAGTTCAAAACCGCGGTACCTGCTCACCATCTGTGAGCTATTTTTAGAATGCGCACGCTACGTTCGTTGTCGCGTTCGCGCGCGTCCACCTGGGCAGGCTGTGTGTGTCCTTCTCCTGTGACGATAACGGCTTGCGGTTAAAAAATAATAATAAACAAAATTGAAACTGGGGGGACACACAAACGGGCAGACTGCAGAGCTGTTGTTCTCCTCCTTTCCTCCGCTCTTGTCTCTGATTGTGAGTGTGTGCATTCTCGTGTGTGTGTGTGTGTGGGGGGGGGAGCCCCGCCCTTCAGAAACAGAGCGGAGGGAGAATGTGAATACGCAAGGCTGTGGACACTGAAACATGCACATTGGATAAATAACATAGGCGTTTAGTTTATTTAATAAAAGAGCACATGTTCAATGTGAAAGTGACCGTAGATATATTACTTCAGTTGCAATTTGGTGCTATATATATATTTTTTTTTTTTTAAATAATAAAAAAACAAAATGTAAATTAAAAAAAACAACAAAAAAAACACCTTGAATTTTCAGGCAGGGCGCGGGGCTCCGTTGGCAGGGCGCAGCGCCCCGCCAAGACAATGGTAGGGGAAACACTGGATCATGTATTGTAGCATGCCATAAACCCCTCTGTTTCAGCCCTGTTCCAAAAGTGCTGATTCTGTGTCTGTAGCTTTAAATGCTAATGAGCTGCTGCTGGCCACGCCCATCTGAGAGATGATTGGTTTAAAAAAAAAAAAAAAAGAATGGTGCTCTATGAGGAGATTCAGGTGATAAATTGGGCGAGTGTTGGCTTGGTCGGTTATTGTCTAATGGTCGCACAATCCTAAAAAACATTGTGACATCACAAAGTGTCCAACATCTGCTCAGCTCATTTTCAGACAGGTTTTTATATAAATGGATCAGGACAAAAAATAGAGCGAATATTTTTTCCTGAAACTTTCGGAATGTCTTTACACAGGGGACACATGTTTATATAAGACTTGAAAAAGTGGATTTTGAATAATAGGTGACCAGTTTTTGGTGTTTTGGAGCTCATTCCCTTTCTTCTTTGGAGTTGCGGATGACTCTCACGACTCTCAGTATATGAAAAAACTCAAAGCCATATAAATGTATGGGCCTGCATTAAAACAACTTAATATGACATAAGGTTAACATTAGATTACTATTTGCCTGACCTATCGAAAACAGCTTATATTCAAACGTCATCAGTCGTATACTGTATATTACGTGTGAGAACAAATCTCATAACATGCAATCATCGTGGTCTCTAATAATTACAGAGCAGCTGAGGGCTTACTATAGTGGAATTAAGTACATTTACTCAAGTTCTGTACTTGGGTAAAGATTTCAAGGACTTTCTTTACTCAACTGAGGCAAATATTGTACTTTGTACTCCTCTACATTTAGTCTAAAGCAGTAGTTACAATCTAAGTTTAACTTCCATCAGTATAGAAAGTATTGAAATAAACCTTACCAAGTGAATAATGTGAAGGAATGTGTTTGAGTTGTCACCTTCTCACTATGTCAGTATTGGTTAATGTGGGTGTGTGTGGATTAATGAATCACCCATGATGAAGATACACTTCATTTAGTTTTGTTTATGACAAAAATGAGCCGAATAGGGAGCCCTCATTTTGTCAAATGCAACGCTTGCGACTGATTTTTTATTTATTTAACAAAAGCATTATGCCTGTATATTAGTTTGACTTTTTGCCATAAATGTAAAGGAAATGGAACGCAATAACGGACTCTGGCTTCGATACAAATTGTAATTGTTGCACGCTACAATAATCCGTCTTTGCAAATAAAGTCTTAAAAAAGACAGGTAATATTTATTTATTATTGGTTTTTCTTTTTTTGCCATTTCTCTGTTTTCATCCTTAATAATTGTACAGTCAATGTGCGCATGCATGGATCAAAGTGTCCGTGAAGGGATGCCCATTCTCCCTCTGCTTAGTAACTGGCGTACGTCATGTTTCCAACGTAAGCCTGCGCATCTTATACCCATCATATGTGTACCCAGTGTGTGAATAAAACATTAGGCCAGAAATAGCGTTCAGGGACACTGATTGGGGGCATTAAGACCCAGCAGCACAGATGCTCCTCCGCTCTGGTGATGGTCTGCGGGCAGACGTGCGGGGAGGAACGCAGCGCCGGTGCTGAGGCAGGAGAGTGGAGCTGGGACAGATACTGAGAGGCTGAGGCTGGGAGAGGGATAGAGGACGGAGGCAACAAGAGGGTCTGAGACAGGAGGCTGGGAGAAGGATAGAGACTGGGAGACAGGAGGCTGAGGAGGGACATCTCTATGCAGCATCAGCCGGTAAGAGACTCACATCACTGCGTGTGTTCTGACATCACTACAGATCACACTGTGTGCACCATGTTCCTGCGTACATATGAGTGCAAGTCAATATGGGGCCGGTTAGTGTCAGTGAAGCAGGAAGGCATCTGTCACAGCCACAGTGACACCTGACTATTAATAGCTGCATAATTTTGCATAATTTGTAATTTTTGCTGTACCTTTATTAAAAAATGCCAGCGAACAGTGCATGTCGTGACAGAGTTGTGTGCTGAGGATCTTCCCCTGTATGGATGAAACTAGTCAAGACTGTATATTTAAGTTTCAAAAACTAAAACCTTTAATTTCTTGACCAGTAAATGCTTTTTTTCAATGACAATCAACATGTACAGGTTGAAACCCTTAAAAAAAAACACATACTTAAAATCTACAACACACTTCTAAGAAGGTGAGTTTTGATGTGTGATTTCAACATGAACAGATGGGTGCAGTCATGGAGGCGTTTTGGTGAGGGATTACCAGAGGGAGGGGGTAGTGATGGAGAAGGCTCTCTCCGGCCATGTCCAGTGCTCTGTCCTGTGAGGCGGAAACAGGATGTTCGCGTGAGAGGAGGATTGTGGTGATGGAGCAGGTCAGTGAGGTAGGAGGGGGCCTGGTTGTGGAGGGCTTTGTAAGTGAGGAAAAGGGCTTTAAAATGTATGCCTTGAGAGACAGGGAGAGAATGGAAGACAGGGGTGATGTAGCCGATGAGCATCAGAATTCTCTGTGTACTTTAGGAGTTTGGATTGCGTGCCAAATGAATGCTGTCGTAGCAGTCGATTTTGCATGTGATGAAGGCATGGATCAAGGTTTCAGCAGCAGGAGAGGAGAGGGCAGTTCAGGTGATTTTGAGGAAGGATTGACTACCAATAGAAGAATGGTGTTGAAAGACAAGATTTTTAAGTAAATTAAGTGGTTAAGTGAGAAATCGGGTTACGATTCACTTTGAAGGACATGATGGCACTTTATTTGGTCTAAGTATCGAGAAAGGACAGGGGAACTAAAGAACAGATTGACGGGACTCCTAAAACATGAACCAACAGGATGTCGGCCATGACCCCCGACTCAGGGGGGACCCCTTCTTAAGAACTGATGAGACGGAACTAACCAGATGCCTTGCATGAAATCTGGCACAGGAACCAAAGAAATGTTGAACAGGCCCCGACACAGTAACTAACAACACATTTGACCCCTGACACAGGAACTATCAAGACTTTGGAGGGGACCTTGACTCAGGAACAGACTAGATGTTGGGCAGGACCCTCAACACAGGAACTGACTAGATGTAGGACGGGAACCCATACACAGAAACTGACAAGACTTTGCATGGGACCTTTGACACAGAAACTTACGAGATGTCAGCCAGAAGCCTAAACACAGCCCACATTGGAACATGGACAGGACCCCGATTGGTACACTTAGAAGGGACCAAAACAGGAGACAGGACCATTTTTGAACAAGGCCACTGACACAGGTCGAGATGATGCCAGGACCCCCGACGCGGGATCTATCAAGACCTCAGCACTTTACGACACAGGAACTATCAAGACGTTCACTGGGGTGCCTGACACAGGAACTCCCAATTTGCTGGCCAGGACCCGCTACCCAGGATATGTCCATTGTGGTACAGGCCTGCAGATATTCTGGGTTGCTTGGCCGCTTATACAGCTTCTAATATGTGCCTTTGTTTATGACTAAGAGCAAATGTCATACTGCTTGTGAAGTTACATAACATACCACATTTCAGTACATTAGCCTTTTGGGTCATTCTGTTAGAACGGGGTACAAAAATACTGGACTCAAATGCGACGACTCATATTTTAATGAGAAAAATAAAACAAAGTTTTAACAAAATAATCACTCTTGCGAGGACAAAACAAAACTCTTGATTTCCAACAAACAAAACTCTCCTCTCTGGTATCACGCTGGGTCTCTGGACATAGAAACACACTGAAACAAGACGAACTGGCACAAGACAAAGGGAGACAAGGGTTGCGTTCCGATAATCCAAAAATCAGCTCATAAATTCTAACCCTTGACCTCTCAGTGAAACGTCACGGGGTTAAGGGATAGTGGATAGGAGAATTCAAAAGGACTTAGGAGAAGAGACTGCGGTACTTTAGAGAATCCGAATGCACTTTCACTATCTGACGTGTTTATGATGCGCCAGTGGACGTCATTGTGTGCGTCTGCTGCTGTGGTGAAACTATGGAAACTACAGTGTTCTATAGACAAGTTTACGCGACAAACCACGGGTAGCGCCATAACCCTACACAAATGCACTTCATTTCCGCCGGAAGTCTTTTGCACAGCGTCTGTCGGTGTAAACCGGTGTAAACAGTCAGACGGGCACTGGTGTAAACACAGCGATTTCGATGCTAACAGTGATGCTAGCTTGGGAACACGATTCTACTTCTTTGACTGGAGATGGCGTTACTCTCCCCCACCCGAATTCAGTGCAAAACTGGGAGGATAACATGACGACGTGGCCCAGCATAACGTACAGCAAAATTTGCTCCTACTTCGTTCAATCCATGGCAATACAGTTGCCAACAGTTGTCTGTTGTTTACATAATGCACAATTTACATGATCTCTTTATGCTGTGCAATATATCATATGTGCCTGTACTGTTTGAGTGAAAATAAAGTTTGATGTAATTTCATTTCATTATTGCACTGTTATTGCATTATTGCATTTCATATGTTCCTTAGAGTGCTACAATTTCTTTTAACACAGTTCATCATTCATATTAAGCTCATACTGTACATAAATAACACTGAATTAATTAATTGTTTAGAGGAAACTAAAGAAATGGCTTCAACAAGAAAGATCACATGTTTAATCCTAACAGGTATTAGAAATTAAAATATAAAAGCAGCCCACACAATTACATCACTATGAAAATATTCATATATAATATTAAAAAATACAATGCATGCAGTATTTGTTGTGTTTATCTGTATTTAATGAACAACATGGCTGGGTGCTGGGTGCTGGTTTGTGGTCGTAGCACTCTCTATCTAACCACTCGTTCAGGTGCTTTCTCGAGTGATTGCAACCAACTACCGCACACGTAGTTCCCGAACCACTTTTCTTCATGTTGTAATTGTTATATCCTCTTTGTCTCTGCGATATCAGTGCTTTGTCGGCACAACGGAGCTAGCTAGCAAAACAAACCCAGTCCGCCAAAACGGAAGTGCATTGCATCGAAGGGAGGAGTTCAGGATGTAGAGCGGAAACGGCTCAATAACTTGTGTATAGAGAGGCGAAGTCCCTCCCCTTCCGGGAGCCTCCATGGGACCCCGGAAGCGGAAAATTATACATAGAAGTCAATGGAGAGAGAAAAGTTATCTTTTGATCCCGTTTGAATTGTGCCACGAATGACACATATGATGTTTGTCAATCTTAAACAATCATTTCCATGCAAAAAAAGTCACAGTTTGTCGTAAAACTGCTGAAATATAAGACTATGAATAATACGCAACTCGAAAGACTACAAATCCCAAATGCATTCTGGGTCGCGTAAGTGATGTCATAGGCGATAATGCTCCAAGACTGGTTGTGACTCGCAAAGCAAAGAGGAAGAAGAAGACTGATTTATTCCCTCCAATAAATATAAGAGATTGCTCCAATAAATTCACTTTTACAAGATGCCTGTGTGCTTTGTACGAGGTTGTAATCACAAAAGAGATCATACCACTTGCTCGTTCTATCGCTTCCCGTCTGATGAAAGGACCAGGAGTCGTTGGACCAAACATATCAGGTAATATACATGTTTTGCATGGAACATAGTCAAGTTAGCTACCTAGCTAGTAGCGAGCATGTTAGTTAGCATTACATTACATTACTTAGCCTTGTCATTTGTATTAGCCTTAACACGAAGTAAACCGAAATGTTAAACAGTAAGAGTAGTCATGATGGTAAGTATTTTGTGAAACATTTGAAGAGTAGCCTATCGCCCCCTCCACCAGGTGCTAAGGGGGCGGGAGGTAGGCTAACCCCACATTAGTATCAGCGATCTTTTCTACTTAATGCTATCTGCACAAATGGTTAACATTGACCATTAAAAGATCAGGCAGTTCAGGGAGAGTCGAAGGAAGGAAGGCAGCTTTGCATGACATTCTTCTGGACGTGTTTCATTGTGATGACAGTGAGGGTGAGTCAATCTGTTTGTTGGAAAGACAGTAGTGGAGTGATTACTGAGAGAAAATTATTAAAAGAGATAATTATTCAGTGTTGTTACTTTAAAGTGTTGTTACTGACCTTTTTCTCTTATTTCCTTTACCTCACCTGTAACTGCTGAGACCCTGAGGAACAAGCACACTGGTCTGACCTGCTCTGGCAACCTGATTTCCACTGTACGTAATAGTATTTGGTTATGGTATATTATTTATATACATCAAAGGCACAATGCACCCCCCAGAGACACACATGTATTGAGTGTGATATTTTGCTTTGGTCATGTGAAATCATCTTTACATACTAGAAAACTGTAGGAGCGGCAACTTGTTTTGAAATTGAATTTTTAATATCCGATAATAAAGTTGATCTGTTTTCTTTATTCTTCTCTCTCCCCAGCTCCATCCATCACCATTCTCTGTTCCTGCAGGTCCTGCTTGCTAATCAATATTCATATATTTTTACACAATTACAAATAAAGTCAATGTATTGTATGACATGAAGTTGTGCTTCATTCTGAGTCAATAATAAATTCATTCTGCCTTCAGCTGCAAAATTATTGTGGACTGCACCGACATCCATGTAGCTGCCCCCCCCCCCCCAGTAAGATGAACCAAGCAAAGCAGACACTCAACATACAGCTGTGCTCTTAAGTTTACATGAAGAATTTGTGAAATATTGGTAATAACAGGTTTAAATGATTATTAGTAATTAATTATATAATTTTCTCATCGTAGATGAGCAGACAGGGAGCAGATGAGAAAAGCAGAATATGCAGCTGCCATTTTCCACATGGAAAAGAGAAAGGGCCAAGTGTATTCGAGTGGACAAAAGAGAAATCCCAAATACGAAAAATAAAATTATACAATTTACAGATATGTATACAAATATATATATATCCTATATACACCATCATGTATAATGATGGTGTATGATGTAGAAGGAAGTGTGGTAGATAACAAGTAAATATAGAGTTACATACAGATCCATGTTACAGCAAAAGATGGAATAACTAAGAAGCACGCAGTATAATAATAATTACACGCAACAATTAAATAACTGCTCAGCATCTCCACCACAATCCCAATCTGCTGTGTCCTGTTTCCCTCCCCTCTGCATAACACCCCATCACACATACGAAACACAACGCAGAGTCCGAGGGTGTTAAGAGTATGTTTATTTAAATGTCCTCCTCTCTACTGGCCAACACAGGGAGCATATGCTGGGTGTAGAATTGTTCCAGGAGGAGGAGATTGCCATGCCATGCAGGGTCTTTGGGGATGGGGAGGATGATCGCCTCCATCGTGGTCCACAGCAGCAGAGACTCCGGTCTGTGATGTGCAGCTGTTATATAATATACAATACATTTTTTTGAAAAACATTTGATCAAAAAATAAGGATTTGGTCAGGATCTAGAGTCAGTGTGTAGTTTATTAATTAATCAATGCTCTCTACATTAGGAAAACACATAGCAGTGTACCAGAGGGAGTCACACACAGCTGTGCCTAGATAACCAAACAAATTGACAACAGGGATGCAAACTCATCAGGTATGAAAAAGGTGACAAGGATCCGAGCCCCCTGACCCCACAGAATATCGGCTTTAAAATTAGGAATAACAGGATTTTAGCAGTCAGAACAACTAAAGCAGCAGTGTTAATATTAACAGAAACGCCATAGAGTCACATCTAATAGAAATATATAAAAAGCATTTATTTTAATTGTGTAGCAGTCAGTTTATAATTTTGGCAGCACTGTTGAGCATTTTGAAAATGTATTTTCATGCCTCTGTGCAAGGCTTAGTCTTTCTATCTTTATAGCCACTGGTGTAAAGTAACCAAGTTCATAAACTCAACAAGTACTATACTTGGGCACAATTTTGAGATACTTGTACTTTACTTAAGTATTTCAATGTTTTGCTACTTTGTACTTCTACTCCACTACAGTTCAGAGGTAAATGGTGTACTTTTACTCCACTACATGTATGTAATACCTTTAGTTACTTTACAGATGTGGATGAATGATGTGAAATATAATCAAGTGTTAAATCAGACTTTAGTTCCACCTGGAGTAAATCCAAAAGCTACCCTGCCTGCAGTATACAAAGTCATTCAAACTAGCTGCACCTTTACCAGCTTTGATAACACTTTAATGATCAGTCATTATAAAACATCATATTATTCTGAAATGGACCAATCTGCAAAATGACTACTTTTACTGTCGCTACTTTCACTATATTTTGATAATAATAATTTTCTACTTTTACTTGAGGAACATTTGGAAGGCAGGACTTTTACTGTAACAGAGTATTCCTACACTCTGGTACTTCTACTTTTACTCAAGTACAAGAACTGAGTACTTCTACTTGTAAAACGAAGGCTAAAGCTAACGTTAGCAGATAGTGACAATGTATGCTAGTTAGCTAGCTCAACGATAATATTGCGACGGGGAAAAAAAACTTTTCAGTGCATATCACGCTCTGCCGCTCCGACAGGGAGCTCTACTCTGAACACCTGAACGGCCCGTTCTAACAGCTGTTCACCAGCGGTCCAGTCTGTGCCACAGTGACTCCGGACGCACAGTTAATATTAACGAACGCACCGTAGGTAATGTAGCTGCTGAAGCTAGACCATCATCGCCGAGCAGCAGAGGCTTATTATACATCATGAGCAGAGCCGACAGGCAGGAAGACTCGAGCACACAGCTCGCGCTTCATTATAATATATAAAAAAAAGCTCGCGGCCGCACATTAATCCGGGTCCCAGACCTCCTCCCATACCCCAAAAATATTTTTATTGCAGATCTACAGGAATCATAAAAACGACCTATTTTGGATTCAAAACGGAGAATTTCGCCGAAAGGTGACAAGTTTGCATCCCTGGACAAGATAACCAAAATCCTTGAATCTACACACAGCAAATAAACTCAAATGACACAACGAGATGTAAAAAGGAGATCACACATATAGTCGGATATAGAACTGGCCGCTTCAATCTGAAGAGCAACTAAAACAAAACACGGGAGTGTATCTTGTTCTTGTGAACACTAATGTTATCCACAGCATACACAGACACCACAAAGTTCTTAAGGAGAAAACTAGTTGCTAAAACAAAACACGTTAGTGTACCTTGTTAGCTAGCTGACATTAACCTTAGACATTGCACTCATATTACTCACTGAAACCTTGTAAAGCCGGTCCCGCATGCTGGCTCTTACAGAACCGCTCCCTTTCGTGTATGTACAGCTCTCAACATGCCCAGACTTGTAGTGATTTTCACCTCTTTTTATACTTTTTCGCCTCATTCTGAAAGAAACAGGTGAAATTTACTAACGTGACAGCCATCTTTGTGATGGTGACGCGTATTGTGCGAGACCAGAGACCTGTAGTTCACTGAGCGGTTTCACACAAAAAAAATTGTAACTTCACAGTTTTACGACACATTTTTATTTTTTTGACTTGCAAAATGTTCTTTTAATTTGACAAACATCATATGTGTCATTCGTGGCACAATTCAAACGGGATCGAAAGATGACTTTTCTCTCTCCATTGACGTCAATGTATAATTTTCCGCTTCCGGGGTCCCATGGGTCGGAAGTAGATGGGCGGGACTTCGCCTCTCTATACAACGGACTACATGGATGTTTAATAAGAACGAGGGACTCATCTAGAGGCTCTGCACCGTGCTCTGATGCTGTTGTTTTATGCTTTATGAACGTGGACAACAGAGAAATATATTCTTCATGACCAAAGTTGTAATTGAAATAAAAAAGGAAAGGGAAATGTATGCTCGTCACCCTATCCCTCCGGTCCACATTAATACAAATGATCCCATATGTATGATTGTATAAAAATATCTTAAAATCAATACAAATGTATTTATTATAAACGTTAGTAATTAACACCTATCACTGTGTATATCAGCATTCAAACATCTTTTAAAAGTTGAACAAACCCCACACAGCTCAGTGAAATGTTGACTTTATTTGATCATTTCAGTAAAAACTAACGTTCATATTTCTCTTTTTGATTATAATACTGATGAACGTTCAAAACAAAGCACTTTGGCAACTTACCACATACGTTTTAAAATGCTTAATAAACACCCAGGGCCGTGGGAAGTAGGGGTGCTGAGGGTGCTGCAGCACCCCCTGGTGGAGGAAAGGGGATCTGCACTTCCACAAGATATAATAATAAAAAAAACGAATTTTCAGCCTTGATGTAACAACATTCATAATTAAGTAAAGATAACACCCTTTTCACCCCGGTTACATTTTCCATTTGGCCTGTATGATGGGCGCTGTAAGTGATGAAAGTGGGGGATGTTGGCTTAGCAGGCGCCCGCAGCTCACAGCCAAAGTGAGAGAGATAGAGAGAGGGGATACCGCGGTACCGGCGGGGATTGTTGTTAGCTTCTGCTGCGCTAACGGATATAAGAAGCTGTTTCTACAATAATGTGGAGGGAGAGTCCTCTCCTGTCAGACTGAGAGGCTCAGTGAGGTAAAGCACTCTGAGGGCTTAGATAGTTCACTTTAGTCGAAGTTATCTCAGTGGGTCTCAAACGTTTTGATCACAATTTATGTAAACAAATATTTCCAAGGCACACCTTTATAATTATTAGGATAAATAAAAACAGGTTTGAAATTATTGCAATGTATGCTATAGGAGAGTAAACATAAAAAATAGGTTTAAAACTGGAGAGATTTTCTAAAATATACATAAATAAATCAATGTTAACTGGTAAAATAAGATATGAATGAACAACACAAATAAAATAAGTTACATGTATTTGTTATTGGCTATGGTAGGTTATTGGAAATGTTCACATACCTACTTATTTGATTAATAAAATGCAAACCGATCTTTTTCATATGGGTGTTTAGAGTTGTACCCCCTAGATCAGTCTCTAATTGGGCGCTCAAAGTACACCAGATTGAAGCATTTTACTTTAAAATGATAAAAAAATCTTCCCGGGGGGGTACCCCCGGACCCCTCCTTTCGGTAAGGGAGGTCCAGTGGTTCCTAAGCTAAAGGAGGTTATAAAGGAAGTTTGAAACCTCCTTTCCTTTCATTTGGAGAATTGGAACGGCATTTAACATGGCTGCCACTGACGTACTTCAGTCATTTCACTTGGTTTGGAAGGTTCCTAAACTAAATGGACTATTGGAACGCAACCAAGGATTATTTATACAAGGGGGAATTGGGAACAGGTGGAAACAATCAGGGGCGGGGCAGACGCTGACGATGGCGGAAAAACACCCAGAGTGAGGAAGTAACAGGGCCTGAAAAGAAAGACAAGAGGTAAGTACAAAATAAAACAGGAAATGGGAAAACTAGACATGACATGAAACATGGGGACTTGACTAGAGATGACAGACATAAAATAGACAGACAAGACGTGAAGTAACATGAAAACCTGACTCTACATAGAAACCTGACTAGACTTGGAATTACATACCTGACTAAACATGAAATGACAGACATAAAACAAACACCACTAACACAATTGACGAGACAGCACACATTCTCAACACATCCAAAAGCAATGCATCATTCGCTGTTGATGGGAGGATATTTGAGGACTTCAAGCCACTACCGTCTGCTAATCTGAGAGTACCTGAGTTGTTTGCTGATGGGTGAAGCAGCCTCCATAACTAGATGTTTGGCACACAGTGTAACTTGAAGAGAGATGCAGAGGACGAATGAAACATATTTACCCTGGGACTGACTGGTAACATCACATTCCCGTTAGCATGAGGTGGGAAATGATCATGTTACCCACAGACACTGGATTGTTGGCTGAATTGTCCTGAGCCCAGCTGGCATTTCCCACACAACTCAACCCCTTCAGCTCTTTAAGAGGTTATAAATTAGCTGATAGAACAACTGGCTTTTTCCTCACTCAGCCAAAATGACTTTAGTGCTTCGATCTGTAGATGTCTAGAGAGAATTGTCCCATGTTCTGGGACGAGGTGCTAAATTGCAGTTGTGGTGGTAAAAGCCATGTCTGGCTCCAGAGTCCAGGAACTATTAATCACACAGTGCTGTCCCATTGCTAAGAATAAGATGGTGCAGTCCCACAGTCATACACGGTCACACTTGCTGCTCTGGTAACTGCTGGACTGGTTATACTGAAGCTGATGAGCTGAAATGTTAGAAACAGTTAAACTGCTATTGATGGAGTGTTCAGATTAAATCATACCAGTCCATTTCATGCTTAATAGTCTATAATCAGGTAATAGTGATTGATTCAAAATGGTAGCACAAAATATCAGTACAAACATTTTGAATAGGCCTATATAGAACCACCATATTTGATAAGTGGCTGAAAATCCTTCCATGATTGTCTGATTCCCATAGATGTTAGCTGCTGTTAAGGCACGTAAAAAATCTAATGAGTCGTTCCACCTGTGTACTAGAATCGACTAGCTCTACTCTGCGGGACAAGAACACTGCTGTTTTTTTCTTCAATGCCTTACATGGATGAATGTTGAGGATGCTTAGTTTTCGCATTGGACACGTTAGCTTTTAGCCTCAACCTTATAGCATGTAGGCATCCTTTGAGCTTTTGCTTGCGAGCTACAGATGATCAAACTGTTATTTTAGTCACCAGCTTCCACTGAGAATTAAATGTTGTCTCTTTAATTTGGCTGGTAAATGTGCAACTGTTATCATTGTACACAGTAAACAATGACACCAGTAGTAACAGCAACTGCAACTATTCTTTCTATCCTTTTTATTCTAGTTCCTGTTGGATCATCTCATTTCTGTTGGAACTCCTGTGCCCTGCTCTGCCAACCAGTGCTGGTACACATGATGACCTGTTAGGGGGGCCTCTCTGACCAACTGTTAGCATGATCCCTACCAACAGATGAAGTGCATAATGTTGAATCCTTTTTCTACACATCTGGGGCTCTAAGGGCAAACAATGTGAAGCTAAAGACAAGTGAACGTGTTCAAAGTGGTCATGTTAAATGCTTTGCGTATACACTTTGGATTACTGAGTTCTAACTGCTGATGGCCCATATTATCATGACAAAAACGTTGCAGAATGAACTGTACTTCAAGAGAAGTGATTGAACACTGCTTGTAGTGATATTTTTTTTGTTTTTAGATTCTCTGTGTACTTCCATTGCAACAGCCCTAGAGCACCATGGTCGGCGCGGCGGTGGAGCAGGGTCCAGGGGGGGTGAAGGCTCCAGATGGCGGGTGGGGGTGGGCGGTGCTGGTCAGCTGCTTTGTCATCACAGGTTTCTCCTACGCCTTCCCTAAAGCAGTCAGTGTGTTCTTCAAAGAGCTCATCAGGGAGTTCGATGTTGGGTACAGCGACACGGCCTGGATCTCCTCCATCCTGCTGGCCATGCTCTACGGCTCCGGTAGGTCACAGCATATTACACACACAGCACCTATACATAGTATAATATACACACAGTTAAATACACATACAGCACGAAACAAAGCAACACAATACACACAGCACTATGCACACAGTATAACCCATACACACTACAGTACACACAGCTCAATACACATACAGGATAATAGAAACAAAGTACAACACATACAGTACAATACACACCACAACACACACACAGTACAATATACACACATTACAATATACACAATACAATACAAAAACGGTACACAGTACACAGTATTATAAACACACATGGTGCAAAATACACAGTACAGTAGGCAGTACAATAACAACACAGTACAATACGCATAAAATACAATATACACAGAATACAATATACAATACAATACATAAAGTACAACATATGTACAATATACATGCAGTAAAATACATATACAGTACAATACAAATTGTAAAATACACATACAGTACAATACATATACTGTACACTCAAGGCACTCCAAATACACACATGTATGTATACATGAAAGTATACTGTTTTTCATCTAACTCTCGACCAGAATGATAATACCAGTAAGTTGATTTTCGAAATGTGTACCTGTGTATTGAGATTATTATAAAACTAAATACTTGTTCATATTACTATATTATTATCGAGTGCAATGTACGATTGAGATAAATAGTGTTACATGTCATAACAAGTACAACTGGTTTTCTCTTTCTCTCTTTTGCCCCTTTCACACCAACGCGTTTTCAGCTCCGGCTTGGAGCTGGAGCCTGAAAAGTACAGTTTTTTCCTGTTCACACCGCAGCGGCGCCGCCTCTTAGCTCCGGAATCCGGTTCACTTCCAGCTCCCAAAAATTGTCGGTCTAGAGGCAAGAGCTTCGGAGCTAAGAGGCGGCGTCGCTTACGTCGAGGCGTGCAGGAAACTAAACCCACCTCCCCTGAACATGGGTCGACTGAAGAGTCTCGTCATGCCTGCCTACAAGCAGTAGTGCTGAGCAAAGTGACTAGAAGGCAACCACACATTTATTAAAAAAGAAACCCACTTTATAAAGTCAGGCAACACTAACCAGGCTTCGTGTGATTCCGTTTATTTGTACCTTACTTTGACCATCCGTTTGCTGTTATTGATCATTGTGGAGAGCAGGCAGACGTTTTGTTTTGTATTATAGCAGCTATCGGATGGAATCAATACATGGGCTGCACAGGTTGTCTTGTCCGACTATCACAAGTAGAATCATAATGAAAAATACGCCGGTAAAATGTGCCTGTAGAAAACGGCTTATGCCACAATAGGTTAGCAATAGCAAGTTGTCAGTTTAGCTTCAGTTGCTATGCTATCACCCATTTTATACCAGAGACAATTTAATAACAGCGTTGTGATGCCAAACAGCGTCAATTCAGACTGACACACATACTTAAGGGGAATTGGGGATATGTATCAGCTGCTTGTGTGACAGTCAGACAGTGAATACTTTAGAGAGGCCGCTCTAAAGTATTAGCTAACCCGGAGCTAACGGGAGAATAAACTCCCGTGGAAGAGCAGCCAGCAGTGCCGCGGTCGGTAAATGCCGCTGAAACACATTAATAAACAATGAACCACGGCACTCTGGAGAAAAGTATAAGTTTGGAGAAGTCGTTATTTTATTTAATCTGACTTTGTGTGATTAAAAGCAACACGATCATCGACCCGACGCAGTCCCCCGTTGCTGTTGTTTTTGTTGTGAGCGCCGTTGGGGAGCAAATCAGCGATGTAAACGGTGACGTCATGACGCAGCAGCGGCTGCACCAGTTGGGCTCTGGACGGTGTGAACAGAGCAGGAGTAGAAAAGGGAAACCGGAGCTGAACCAGAAAAGCTCTAGCTCGGAGCTAGAAAGGGAAAAGCGCTGGTGTGAAAGCCGCATTTGAGGTATTTATCAGGCCCGTATACTTTCTGCTCACACACACAGTCTATTCCTCTTCATCAGGTCCTCTGTGCAGTGTGCTGGTGAACCGCTTCGGCTGTCGTCCAGTGATGTTGGTGGGAGGCATCCTCGCTTCTCTGGGAATGATCCTGGCCTCCTTCTCCACCAGCATTATCCACATTTACCTCTCTACTGGGGTCATAACAGGTTTGATGCTCTGCTGAAATTTCTCCTGAACAAACCTACCATACTCAGTCATTCAAGCTGACATAAAGTATAAAGTATTTTAGAATGTGACACATCTATAAGAACACATCCCCTACAAAACAAGACAGTTAAATGCATGTTTGCCTAAAGAAGGTCAAAGAATATAAGGAACTTTTTTTCCTTTACTGCAGGTTTGGGGTTAGCCCTGAACTTCCAACCATCGCTCATTATGCTAAACCGCTACTTCAGTGAGAAGCGTCCCCTGGCCAATGGGCTCTCGGCTGCAGGAAGCCCTGCGGCTCTGTGCTGCCTCTCTCCACTGGGCCAGGTTCTCCAGTACCAGTACGGATGGAGGGGGAGCTTCCTCATCTTGGGTGGCATTCTACTTAACTGTTGTGTGTGCGCGGCCCTGATGCGGCCTTTGGTTGCTCCAAAGACGCTCAAGTCTAAGGAGCTGGAACAGGACAATGAAGAAGAAGCAGAGAAGAAGAAGCCCAAAGCCAAACTGCTGGACTTCTCTGTGTTCAAAGACCGTGGCTTTGTCATCTACACCGTGGCGGCGTCCATCATGGTGCTGGGGCTCTTTGTGCCGCCGGTGTTTGTCGTGAGCTATGCGAAGGAGCTGGGGAATGAGGACACCAAATCAGCGCTTCTGCTCTCCATCCTGGGCTTCATTGACATGTTTGCAAGGCCCACTTGCGGTCTGATAGCTGGAATGAAATGGGTGCGTCCTCGTTGCGTCTACCTCTTCAGCTTTGCTATGATCTTCAACGGAATCACTGACCTCATCGGATCACAGGTTGGTAATGGTTAACTCGTTATCAACTGGAAAGTCTGGTTTCAAAGCTAACCCTACATTTTGATTGTCCTTTACAATTCGTGTCACGATTTTTCCCCAGGCCAACGACTACACAACGCTGGTGATCTTCTGCATCTTCTTTGGCCTCTCCTATGGCATGGTGGGGGCCCTGCAGTTTGAGGTTCTCATGGCAATAGTTGGTACAGAGAAGTTCTCCAGTGCCATTGGCCTGGTGCTGCTTATGGAAGCCATCGCTGTGCTAGTGGGGCCAGCATAGAGCCTACAACCCATAAATGTTTTCTAACCTTCATTATCTTTATTCAAAGTATTTCCCTTTGAGATATAGAAAGGGGCCAAGACAGCATTGTGAAGTTTAGAAAAAAGAGCAAGCAACAGACTGAAAAACACCTGCAAATTACATTGTTATCTTTTAATTAGCAGTGTCTGTTCCAGGACATGTGCAATTACTGGTCAGATAGTCTCTAATCCTGTTTTATTTTCCATGCAAGTTAAAGACCCAGTGAAGTGCATGTTTTTGCACCAAAATGAAATGGCAGTTTCATTCCTTACATATCATTGTGCCTGTTCATGGCTAAAATAATTTGTAATAATTCATAATTAATGAATGAATGAATTATTAATTTTGCCGTCTGAGCCTAACGGAAGTTGCAGACGATAGTGGCTGTGAAGTCACAAGATGTACCCAGTTGCGATTGTAAACATGGCGGAGACTTTGGAAAGTGATACTAGTGTGAGAGAAATGATTGATTTGGACAGCTTTTCGGACAGGATAGATGAGGAAAGTGATCAATTTGGTGCACTTTGAGGGCAACATTAAGAGATTTATGGATACAGCTCTCAACACTCATATGAAACATATATTTCAATAATCAAAAAACATTGGAAGGATTTCTTAACCTATTTTATACAACTAATATTACATAGATGGAAATATTTGTTTACATAGATGACCAAACCCACTGAGATAACTTAGGCTACAGTTTACCTCCCTGAGCTGACGTTATCTCTCTCAGTCCCACAGGAGAGCACTCTCCCTCTCCTTATTGTTGAAACAGCTAATCTCCGTTAGCTCCGAGCTAGCACCAGATGCTAACGACAACCCTGTAACTCTCTCAGTCTCTCTTTCTCTCTCTCTCGAATCGACCAGTGGCCTTTATTTATCATGATCAATCAAAGAATCTACGAAACAATGACACCAGCCAGGCTCACCTTCATCTTTTGGGAACAGAAACATCGCCACTTCGGCAGACTTGACATTACTACAGCCAGCGGCAATGCATCGTTTCCCCTGTGTTTTTCATCCCTCTTTCTTCACTGTCGCCTCCATTTTCAGGTTTTCTCGATTGGCAATCACTTCCAGTCGACTCCGACACACTTTCCAGGAAAATACTAGCTCAAAAACGTTGAGAAATTCGACTTTGAAAAAGAGAAAAAATGAACGGTGGTGAATGTAAACAGTGCGGCGGCGTCCATCTCGTGAAGTCACGCAGTAGATCGCAAGCCACGCCCACGAAGGCGAAGGTCGACTGCAGATTTCCCCGGCAAATTCAAAACTCGTCAAATTCGTTGCTATTCCAGCATCTTTTAATTTGGGTTCCAATGGACAATTTTGGTCATTACTATACGTATTAGCATAACAGATCATGCACAGGTGCACACTTCACAGGGTCTTTAAGTAGTATTATTTAATGTGTCTCTGTTGCTCACACCAAGATGAAGGTGCAAAAACATTAAAAGCACTTTCTTAATAAACATAGTTAGTTTTAGTAATGACATAAAGCATCTGTCCACATGACCGCGGGTTGCAACTACTGATTTTGGAGTCCATTGAAAACAGGAACAAGTAGGCAATTTGTGTGATGGGCTTTTGTAGTTGAGCCTTTTTGGGGTTTTATATTGTCAGATACAGCTAGTACTGGAGATAATAGTTGTTACAACTAAGGAAATTATTAAACACGAACTCTTATCAGCTACTAAAAGGCCAAAACGGTCTCATCTAGTGGCGCCAAAAGAAAGGATTTTAACAGTTAACTCCCAAGGTGTTGCTTCCCTAGATTCCACTGGGTGCTTGGAACGTCAACCATGCACTGATTGCTCAAAGCTCGCCAAATTAATTTCAGCTCATTTAGGTAAATGCAGACAGAAACAAAACCATAATACTTTATTGGGGAGGGTTATTATTCACAAGTCATTGAACAACACCCTAATACATTCAGTTTCATGAAGAATGATTAGCTTCAGGCACCACGTCTGCTTCCTAACTCTCTGAAGATTAGTGACAAGCTACAGTATTCGATTGCTTAACAATATCGGACCAAAACAAAGTCCATGCACCTATCCATGTGTTCCTCTCCCCTGTTATTCAGTACACAGTTAGGCCATGTTTGGTAACCTAAGTAATCCTCTCATCTGTCTTCTCCTTTTCTGTCAGGCCGGCTTCTTGATGCCACCCATAACTACATGTGGATCTTCCTGCTGGCAGGATGCGAGGTGGTCCTGGCAGCTGTCGTCCTGGCTACATGTAACTTCCTGTTTATCAAGAAAGAGCCCTCAGCATCAGCAGACAAGCTTGAGAACATCACAGTGACAGAGGAGTGCAGCAAAGGTCCAGACGTCAATGACGAAGAAGAGAAGGGAGCAAGAGAGGAGCAAGAAAAGGAGACAACGGAGGTGTTGAAGGAGAAAGAGGAAATAGACAAAGAGACAGAAGAGAGGATCAGGCCAGCTAGTTTAACAGTGGACTCACAGGAAGTCGAAAAGTTCTTGAAAGAGCCAACACAAAATGGAGACATGGCCAACAGTCCTGAGACAAGCCTGTGATTGGTCATGCAGGGGACCCATACCTCTTTTATAACCCCCCAACAGTGAACTTTGAACACCGTTAGATAGTTGTGCTTTCCTTAAATGTAGTGTTTAATCCAGATATCAATCAAATCAAATCCAATCATGTTTTATTTATATAGCACATTTAAAAGTGATTTTTGGTCGAGCCAAAGTGCTGTACATGTAATAAAAACACTTTACTACAATCACAATAAAATACAATAATTTACAACAGAAATATAAAAAACTAAAACACAGGGAATAGCCAGGTGTCATGCTCCACTCTGACTAGAAGGCCAGAGAGAATGGCTGTTTTATCGCTACCACTGCCATATGAAATAGTAATAGTAAGAGTTATGTCAGCAATATTTCATCACTAGATGTTATAAGGTGCAGCACTGACTTGTGGATACAGTTTTTATCAAAAGTCAAAAGTTGTATTTTTAATTAACCAGCAACTAAGGATATGGGTGATTTTGATGATATTCTGAATTCATAGTGTCAGCAAATACCATGAAAAGAGATTAATACAGTTGCTTATGAGATTTTAGCTGGAGAAATAATTGTATTGTCTATCTTCCCAGTTAAATCAAAAATCGATGTATCTTACTGAATCCTGTTACATTCAAATGTGGAGCAGCTAACCTCATATTAGATATAGATTCATGCGTGTTCAAAAGGTGACCGTCAATATGTGAACCTTTGTGAAAAGTTTGCCAGACTTGATGTCTTTGGACCTATTCTACCCTTAACTATCTCACACAAGTTTAAACATTCTGGGTCATCATGTAGAAACGACCCTTGGTGACATAGTGAAGACTAGCAGGCTAACAGCTATAACACTAGCTAGCCACAATTTGTGAGCAAGAGTTAGTCACAGCTCTCTTAGCTATTTATCAGACATGCTAACTGCCAACTTGCAAAGCAAGGCTCTGATGTACTCTTATCAGGATAGGGTCAGCAATAAATAAAGGTGGATGAGCATTACAATATGGTAGAATTCGAACTGCTTAGTTTTATGTAGAAAACAATGCAGTATTGGCTGTTTTAGGAAATGACAAAAGTTATAGTTTTGAAGATCTGAAGGAGATACCGATGGGCTTTGAGCTGAGAGCCACATACAAACAGTGTGTTTGTGAAAGTATTGAGTGATGGACTAATTACTGTTAGTTTTGGTCTTCTCATGTCTGCTTTTTGAAGGAGCGAAAACAGCTCCGTCGCGTGAGGAATAACTCCTTTCCATTGTTGCTTAAAGGTCCCCTATTATACTGTTTTTCATCAATATATAATAGGTCTCAGATATATACAAAACATGTCTCTGAAGTGTTTGGCTCGAAACACCAAACAGATCATTGCAGCATCCCATAATCCCCTCTGTTTCAGCCCTGTTTCAAAATGGCTGATTCTCTGTCTGTTACTTAGATGAAAATAAGGAGCCCCTCCCCACGCTCCTCTGAGAGGTATTTGGTTACAAAGAACACAATGGTACTGTCGGAGGAGATTCAGGTGATAAAGGGGTGGGGGGGGGGGGCGTTGAGACAGCATAAAGTGGCCAAAATCTGATCAGTTCATTTTCAGACAGTTTTTTATATATATGGATCAGGACAAAAAGAGAGGGAATCTTTTTTCCTGAAACTTTCAGAGTCTCTTTACACAGAGGGGACACATGTTGATGTATAGAAGACATGAAAAAGTGGATTTTGCATAATAAGTGACCTTTAAAATGGTTAATGTACGCTTTGAAAATGAGTTGCTGCCATCAAAGTACAAATGTCTCCCTGTGCTGTCTGTGCTTAACAGTTAAGGCTGACTCAATGATGAAGTGACAAGTGGTTTCCGTTGTGTCAGTAATTCATGGTTGCTAATGGTTGCTAAGTGTATGGAGTGTAAGTGTTGTTGCTGTTTTGGTGGAAGCTTTATGATTCCTCCTCAGGTTGTAAGTATTATCTTCATCACCACGGCCCATTAGTCTAGCACACAGTCTTTAAGTGAAGTGTTTAAACATGTGTTTGAAGTGTTTTGCCTACACAGCTCTCACAGAGTGTAGTATAGAGGAGGGATCACCTTGTCCCACAATGCAATACACTTGTTTTAGTACAGGAGGCCAAACATATTCCCTGTTATTAGTTGTGCACATCATATAACACAGCAGCTGGGTGGGTGAGTCAGTCTCCATGGTGATGGGTGAATAACGAGTGGGACTTGAAGTGTCACTCATCTTAGTAAAGAGACCTCATGTCTTCATTTTATCATTCAACAGAGATACTTTCAAATTCAATATATATTGTATTTATTTTCATATGATATAGGTTATTTTATCTAAGGTAAGTCCATGTGTTTAGCTGAATATCATGCTCTCTTAGCTTTATATTGATCTGTCTGTTAAATGTGACTCACTGCGATTTCAATGTACAGTGTATGTGTGTATGTGTGACACAAAGCCACAGCCAATGTATTTCAGAATGTGAAAGAAAAGCTCACGACAAGCTATAAAAGCAGCTGCTTTAACTATAAATAAAATGTTTGAATACAAATTCCTACTGAATGTTCCTAATAGAAGTCCAACACTACAGCATTACTTTCATTTGAGCATATTGGTTTCTGTATGATGCTGTAAAAGACAGATTCTGTATCCATAATACAATAAGACTGAAATATTCTGAAAGAGAAACATCTGTTAGCTGAAAGTTGTAAAATGTAATTGTAAATGAAGTCGGATTCCTGTGTCTTTAATTAGCAATATTTGCAAGCCTGTCATGGTATAAGCTGCTTTAATAAATGTGTCAAATGAGGTGCCTGTATTCAAGTTAACATTCATTTAAAGCTGATAATACAGTGATTCACTTCTTTAAAAGGTCTTTAAAGAAAATGTGTGAATGAGGATGTCTGGAGTTACGTAACACATGCAAACAAAACATAACATAGTTGGAGATTGAATAGTAAATGAATCCTTGAAACCGATTATCTGACAGTATACTCATTCTCTTGTCGCTAGAAGGCAGGGCTCTTACTTGTGATGAAGTATTTTTCATGCTTCCACTGCTATCTTGAAATGAGTCTAAATTAGTCTTTTCCACTATGCATAACAACCACAGGGAGAAAGTCAAATTATGGATTGACATACATCCATGGGATTGACTAACACCTTTAATGGATAGTATTTGTATCAAAGTGGATACAATTGCAGAAAGGGTTGCAAAAGGGGGTACACAAATAATAACATTAATTTCACAATGAGTTTCAGCAAACCAGATATCAAAGCAGTATTTAATAGACATAAGAGGAAAAAAAGGGCGATGATTTCACAGAGATTAAAGTAATTAAACATGAGAGATTAGACATAACTGAAAAGCACTCCTAAAGTAGTTTATAATGTAGCATTTTCTACTATATCATAAATACGAGGAAGAAAAAAGCAATGCAATGATCTGATAGATGTTCTACAAAAGGGCCCCCACATTGGATGTTATTCATTCATTCAAATTATAGACTGTATATGATTCAAATCCATTAAGAACAAAATAATGGTAATATTGATAATGAGAAACATAGTAGACACTCCATACCAGCTGGGGGCGGAAATGCTCCAAATGAACCTCACAAAATGAAAAGAGGAAAGCTGTAGGAACGATAGAAAGGGAACGTTTCTTCTCGGTTGTGTTTCTCTGTTGCAGACATTTGGAAAGTGCTGCACCAGGGTTGCGTTCCAATAGTCCATTTAGTTTAGGAACCTTCAACCTTCCTAACCACGTGAAATGACCCGGAAGTACGTGAGTGGCAGCCATGATAAGTGCCGTTCCAATTCTCCAAATGAAAGGAAAGGAGGTTTCAAAATTCCTTTATAACCTCCTTTAGCTTAGGAACCACTGGACCTCCCTAACCGAAAGGAGAGGAGAAAATGCAGCCCCACAATGCCTTGCAGCCGCAGCATTTGCGTCACACAACAGTCGGCCGTTCACGGAAACAAACGATTATGACGGAGAAATTATATCATGAAAGTTACGGTGCTTATTAAGCTTTTTAAAATGTATGTGGTAACTTGCTAAAGTGCTTTGTTTTGAACGTTCATTAGTATTATAATCAAAAAGAGAAATATGAACGTTAGTTTTTACTGAAATGATCAAATAAAGTCAACATTTCACTGAGCTGTGTGGGGTTTGTTCAACTTTTAAAAGATGTTTGAATGGTGATGTACACAGTGAAAGGTGTTAAGGACTAACGTTTATAATAAATACATTTGTATTGATTTTAAAATATTTTCATACAATCATAAGTATTGGGATCATTTGTATTAATGTGGACCGGAGGGAGAGGGTGACGAGCATACATTTCACTTTCCTTTTTTATTTCAATTCCAAGTTTGGTCATGAAGAATATGTTTCTCTGTTGTCCACGTTCATAAAGCATAAAACAACAGCATCAGAGCACGGTGCAGATTCTCTAGATGAGTTTACAGTAGTCCCTCGTTCTTATTAAACATCCATGTTGTAGTCCGCTGTATAGAACACTAGTTTCCATAGTTTCACCACAGCAGCAGACGCACACAATGACGTCCGCTGGCGCATCATAAACACGTCAGATAGTGAAAGTGCATTCGGATTCTCTAAGTACCGCAGTCTCTTCTCCTAAGTCCTTTTGAATTCTCCTATCCACTATCCCTTAACCCCGTGACGTTACACTCAGAGGTTAAGGAATAGGAGATAAGGTTAGAATTTAGGAGCTGATTTTTGGATTATCGGAACGCAACCCTGGAATACTCTTCAAAGCTCTCAGTACTGCAGGTGACACGGCAAACTCTCATCATATATTAGCAGTACAAGTAGTACATGACATATAGGTAGTACAGGTACATACGGGTATTACTCAGGTTACTGGTGGTACTGTAGCGTGGCGGTGCACGCGCTGCCAGAGAAACACATGCAGCTCGATCATGAGCTGCTGCTAGCTCGATCATGAGCTGCTGCTAGCTCGTATAGCTAACCGCAGCACAGCCCAGACACAGCTAATTATAAAAAAACTAATAATGATAACTATGAAGTGTTACACAGAAACACTCGAAACGAACATAATCAAGTACTGTGTGTACTTTGTTTGTGCTAATGTTGGGAAGGCACTGTAAATAAAGCTAGGCTAGCTAGTTGGGCTATTCAATATTATAATACAGTTTCAAACAGATCACGAGTGTTTAACAGCAAGAAGCTAATGTTATGCTAATGAAAGCTATACTCGGTGGTGAAATGTAACGAAGTACATCTACTCATTGTGATTAGGTAATATTTTCAGGTATTTGTACTTTACTTGAGTAATTTTAGTTTATGCTACTTTAAAATTCTACTTCAGTACAGTTTGGTAGCCAGTATTTAACTTTTCACTCCTACTTTTATCTGACACTTTTTAATTAATAGTTACTTTTCAGATTAAGATTATTAGCTAATATAAAATATAACTAAATCATTAAATACACTTTTACATGAAATGATATGTTGAGATATCCAGCATATTGGTAGAACCACAAATATGATTCTTAAATTGGCGTTTAACGAGTACTTTTACTTTTGGTCCTTTAAGTATATTTTGAGTAAGATTTGAATGTAGGAATTGTACTTGTATCAGGGTACAATTAAGTATTGCTACTTTTATTCAACTAAAACATTTGAGTACTCCTTCCACCACTGGCTGTACTTCAAAATACATCACCATTCATTATTAGGTTTCCAAGCTCTGACAGCTACCTTAATGTGTTGCTAAAATGTTATTATTCACAGTTTATTTCTTGCAGGACCTTCTTGGTGTGTTAGCTTTCCTGGAGGCTCTTTATGACTTTCTGTTCTTCCTGTCTGTTGAAGTCTGCTGTGATGGCCAAGCTGCAGGCCTTTGAGTTCTGGAGGAAGACCCTGAAGGAAGCCCGATATGTGGTGGCCCCCATGGTGGACCAGAGCGAGCTGGCGTGGCGGCTGCTGAGTCGCAGGCACGGCGCTCATCTCTGCTACACCCCCATGCTGCACGCTCAGGTGTTTGTTAGGGACGCTAACTACAGGAGAGATAACCTCTACAATGAAGTGTGTGAGGAGGACAGACCGCTCATCACACAGGTGATTCATGGAACATTACCACCATCTTTATTATACCTTCCCAGTTCTGTTATGATAGTTTCCATTAACACGTTTTGTCTGACATTACCATTGGTTATCATTGCTTCGTCTGTGTGTCAGTTTTGTGCCAATGATCCAGAGGTGTTCATTCAGGCGGCTCTGATGGCGCAGGACTACTGCGACGCCATCGACCTGAACCTGGGCTGCCCACAGATGATCGCAAAGAGAGGTACTCTCAGTTGCTGCAGAAAAAAACTCAAGAGTGGATGATCAGAATAGCCCCTCGCAGAAAACTAACCTCCCTCGATGCTTGTTTCTCAGGGCAGTATGGAGCTTTCCTACAAGATAAGTGGGAGCTGCTAGAGAAGATGGGTAAGTCTGATTTAAACGTGTTGTCGGGATGACCTCAGTGTATTCAGTGTATTATAGAGTGGTGCAGGAATGAGTCCCAAAAACATGGAAATTAGTTGGCATTTTACCACTTCCGCTTCTCCTGTCTTGAATTCAATGTGTTTTGAACATGTTTTTGGTTAGATTCACGGTAATAAGATCTGAGGTTAACACAAGCTGGAGAGATTTTTCACGTTTTGTTCTACGACAAGCTACGTCAGTAAATACCCCACTGGTGAATGCCTGAAGCTTCTATGTGTTACAAAAACATCGGAAGCTAACAAGTGGCCTAATGTGACATGAAGTCATGTGACCATCATGTATTTAGTTTATTGCGTTACGTTAGCTTTTTAGTTCTGGGGATTTCATTTCTGCTTCAATTATTAAAAAGGTGTTAATGTGTGGAGATTATCCTCAAAACATGTAAGTATCATTCATTGTTGATCTTACTTTCTGCAATATTTCGAAATCCAATGGGAAAAATCCCATTGCTTTTTCTTGAGGAAAGTATTGTCACGCTAACTACTGGTTTGCCTTCCAAAAAATATGTCATCACTGCACCACTCTATGAAGTTATTATTAAAGTGTTTTACTGTCTCTGAACATTCCTCTCATGTTTCAGTCAGGTTAGCCAATGAAAAGCTCTCGGTGCCCATTACCTGCAAGATCCGTGTGTTCGAGGAGATGGAGAAGACGGTCCGCTACGCCCAGATGCTGGAAAGAGCTGGCTGTCAGGTGGGACCATGTTCATGCGTAACAAATTCATCAACTGTCTTTACGAATCTGTACAATCTGCTATCTGTTTCAGGAAGCTTAAGATGTTGTTTAAATGTTTGTCAAATATTTTCCCAGCTGCTGACAGTGCACGGCAGAACCAAAGACCAGAAAGGAGCCATGACGGGGATCGCTAACTGGGAGCACATCAGGGCAGTACGGTAAGCTAAGTCACCTCCTTTTAAATCCTGCAAGTGTATCTGGTGCTCCTATCATAGCTATACCAAATCAGGTTTGGTGTGTTTGTGCTGCAGGAAGGCGGTAAATATTCCAGTGTTTGCAAATGGCAACATTCAGCACCTGAGTGACGTGGAGTGCTGCATTCAGGAGACGGGAGTACAGGGAGTCATGAGCGCAGGTATTGTTTCACATTACATGTTAATAAGTGATCTTCTATAATGTACATTCATGCTCAGGCTATGCGTTAGTGCCCATCCGTCCCTGTATCTTGATAAAGATTTATGAGGAACGCCTGAAACGGGAAAACTTTAAATATTTCAAAGGAAAAAATCAATATTTGTTTACAATATTTACCAAAATAAGTCATGGTGTTATTATATCAGCAAGATTAGTTGTGCCATTCCTCAAAGCAGTTTGTGTCTGGTACAAGGCAGAGGGCCACATCACATCTCTATAATCTTTATCTAACTCCTGAAACATCAAAGTCTACTTCCAACATGGATAAATGTACATAAAAGACATCCATACATTTTTTTCAGACTTCTTGAAATCTCAAAAAAACAGTTTTTCTAGAATGGATGACAAATCGCCTGAAATTGTACAAAACATGTGTGATGGAGGTATGGTGCTAGGCTATAACATGCAGTTGAAAGTGAAACTTAAACTCTCTGCTGCGGAGATAATCGCGGGAGTGTTGTGAAACTTTTTTCTTTCAACCTCAGCGGGTTAAAGAAAAATAAGTAAATACGAAAAAAATGGGGCAGGATATTGAGCAAAAACAAGTGAACATTTTTTTTTTGCACAGGGAACAGATAACAGCTTTTTGTGTCAATAAAATCTTGAAAGATGGATAAAAAAGAACAATGTGTTTAAACACAAGGAAGTTGATTTCAATCCGAATTAGAATTTAAAAGTAGGGCTATATCATATCATGAGGGAATTTTTCTTCAAAATGATGAAGGAATGACATTCTGGACTGACAGATGGATGTTCACGCTGTGGTTGTCATGGCATTGAGCTGTGAGGAGATTATTATAGATTATAAACAAATTTCCAGAGGTGGGACCAAGTCATTGTTTTGCAAGTCCGAATCAAGTCTCAAGTCTTTGCGCTCAAGTCTCAAGTCAGGATGGGCAAGTTCAAGTCAAGCCCAAGTCCTAAACTTTGACAAAACAAGCCTGAAACAAGTCATTATGTGCTTTTCAACAAATTTAATGACATCTATCAACAGAATAATACTTAATAATCAATACTGCTCTTTATTAGTCACATTAATAATTTAATAATCAATTTTCTGTCAGCTGGTAAAGTAACGTGTTTTTTTCTAATTTAAGAGGGATCAGTAAGGTAAGGCTACCGTGACGGTTTGATTCAGAAGGAGTTTAATTGATAAGATCCCTGATGTTGAGGTGACCGGAATGTTTATTTCCACTGTGTACAACATGTTATAAAGGACCCACAATCTATCTTTATGCAAGGGATAATGTGCAGCGAGGCGGTCTCTATGGGGAAAAGAACACCTGAATCTAGATCCCTCTGCAGGTGGTACTTTAAGTATATTTTGATGCTAATACTTTTGTACTTTTACTTGTAACATTTTGAATGCAGGACTTTTTACTGTAACCGAGTATTCCTACACTCTGGTACTTTTACTCAAGTACAAGATCTGAACTTCTCCCACCTCTGGCAATAAATCCTGAGTGGTTAACAAAAAAACCCTGCTCTGAAGGTTATTTTCATTTTACAAATCCTGCACTCAGCTTTGCTTTCTCCAATAGCATAGAAATGCAGCCAGATGCTGCTTCTTTTTTCGGTTTTCGCAAATTTCTTGACTTTTTCCGACGCGCTTGCATTTAAATCCGTCTCTCCGTCGCTCTGTGCAGCTGGCCTGTACCAGTACACCTGCTGTGCCCCCCACCCTTCTTTCACATAATGGTATGATCCTAGTGTGTCCTCGCATATGATTGGCCGCATGGTGGCCCAGCTAAATAAAGTCCCGCCCCTGCCTGCAAGGATTCTCAGCAAGAGTAGGAGCGGCTGAAGATTCTACTCTCCCCGACGGGAGTCTGCTCTTCTAGCGGCATCTCGCGATCGGCGTGTTGGAGACCTCTGAATTAAAGTATCAAGTCACCTCAAGTCAGAAGGCTCAAGTCCAAGTCAAGTCCCAGTCAAGTCCCGAGTCATTGGTGTTCAAGTCCAAGTCGAGTCGCAAGTGTTTGTGATTTTGTCAAGTCGAGTCTCAAGTCATCAAATTGGTGACTCGAGTCCAAGTCATGTGACTTGAGTCCACAGCTCTGCAAATTTCTGTTCATATTCTTTTCAGAGGGGAACCTCCACAACCCGGCGCTGTTTGAGGGCCGCAGCCCCCCGGTGTGGGAGATAGCGGAGGAGTATCTGGAGCTGGTGAAGCTGCACCCCCCCTGCACTCTGTCCTACGTACGAGCCCACCTCTTCAAGCTCTGGCACCACACGTATGTCTGATGTATGACCACACACACACAGATGATTGTGGACATGTCATGCTGTGTGCGATGTTATGCACCTGTGTGGCTCTTGGAAGCTATCTGAAATCCTCTTTTTTATATTTGGTTGCATTATCACAACATCTATCCACTTCTAGAGTGACCTCTCCTCTGTTGCACTTCCCAAGTTTTATAATCAGAATCAGAAGTCCTTCATTGTTCCCATAGCGGGGAAATTGAAAAAAATACAAACTGTAGAAAAAGTAAATATAGACACAAGCACACGTTGATAAAACTACAAGAAAAAGCAGCAGTATAAAATAAGTCAACCTATACAATTATTGAAGTAACTGCCAGCAATAACTTTACTACATTTTAAGTAATTATTATATAATTGTATTATAAGTAATTTTTTATTGTCATGTTCAGTGTATAACACATTATTCCAAATGAATGATGGGGTTTCTTGGGAAGCACAGAGGGTGTTGTAAGCTCCACACGTTGTAAAGCCCCCTGAGACAATGTGTCATTTGCGTTAATGCAGGGCTCGACATTATAATTGGCCCGCTGGCCCGGAAGCACTATTTAGACACCCCGGGCCAGCATAACGTACTTTCCACTTGCCCGCTCGGGCCACTAAAAATATTGTTTAAAAAAAAATGTTTCCTGTGGTATTGGTATTTTGACTTGCGATTTAGTTAAATTGTTTCGTTTATCAACGCTACAACATAGCGTTTCGTGAGTCGCTTGTCATTGTTGGGTGAAAAGCAAACAGCTGTTTGCTGCGGAGCGCAGCGCGAGCAGGCTCCCGTGAGCGGGAGCGCAGCGCGAGCAGGCTCCCGTGAGCGGGAGCGCAGCGCGAGCAGGCTCCCGGGAGCGGGAGCGGGAGCGCAGCGCGAGCAGGCTCCCGGGAGCGGGAGCGGGAGCGGGAGCGCAGCGCGAGCAGGCTCCCGGGAGCGGGAGCGGGAGCGCAGCGCGAGCAGGCTCCCGGGAGCGGGAGCGGGAGCGCAGCGCGAGCAGGCTCCCGGGAGCGGGAGCGGGAGCGCAGCGCGAGCAGGCTCCCGGGAGCGGGAGCGGGAGCGCAGCGCGAGCAGGCTCCCGGGAGCGGGAGCGGGAGCGCAGCGCGAGCAGGCTCCCGGGAGCGGGAGCGGGAGCGCAGCGCGAGCAGGCTCCCGGGAGCGGGAGCGGGAGCGCAGCGCGAGCAGGCTCCCGGGAGCGGGAGCGCGCTCCTTCACTACAGACTATCAATCCACCTAACCATTCGCCAAAATGTTTTTAATACCAGCGGTAACCGGCCAAGCGCCGGGCAAAAAACAATCTTCAAATAAAAGAAAGTCACCGGAGGAGTTAAAGGAGAGTGACAGGGAGCATGAGAAGAAGAGGGAGAGAACGTTTCAGCCAGCTTGATCGATGGAGTTGGCTTCTAGTGGTGCAGCGACGCGTCCTAAAACCCTTTTATAATCTATCGATTAGATTTATGATTCGAAAATTATAAAAGTAGGGTAGACATGTGGAGATTATCCGGCTGAACAAAACCTGCATTTATCATACAGGTTAGTTTTCCACAGACTTTATTTCCAGCTATTTTCCAAAACCCTGTGGAGAAGTCCCATTGCTTTTTTGTCGAGGGAACCAGCGGCTTACTTCCTGGTTTTATGACGCATCACTGCACCTCTCAATATGATTCCAATATAAACAAGGTCTTCTGTCGGCTCTTTACATCAATGCCGACCTATGCTGACAAGTAAGTGAAGAGTAGAAAAATATAAAAGGTATTGGCTATAGGGAAATGTCCCAGCAGTTTAGGATAATTAAAGGTTCTAATCTAATCTACTACATAGCCATTACATTTCTAACTCCTAATGACGGCAGAAAGCGCATTATATAAATAATAATACTCATAATAATAGCAGAAATGTTTTAACAATGACCACAATATAATTATTTTAATAAACCAAATATGATCAATTGAGGAAAGTGAGGAAGAACTGATGATTCAAATGTTGTAGTACAAGTAGTAATGTAGTTGGCATAAATTACTATTGCAACAAATGTGTTAATTTTCTTCATTATTAGTCGATTTTTTTTGGACGAATGCTCCGGGCCAATGATAATACAATTCCACCGGCCCGGAGGGCCAGTGGCATTTTACCCTTAATGTCTACCCCTGGTTAATGAGTTCTATAAATACAATGTGATTGATTAATTGAACACCTGAACACAGTAAATAGCAGACTTGTTCTGTATATACTGTATTACTGCAGTATAGGAGCCCATTTCATTTGTTATGCATTTGAATTAGGGTTAGGGCTGTCAACGTGAATTGCAATTCATCTGGAAACCCTAATGTGTTTTTAAAAAAAAAAGGAACCCAAATAAATCACATTAGACACGGCAAATAAATTGTATTGCACTGACTGAAGACCACTGGACATTAGTAAGAACTAACACTCCTGTAGCAGCGAAAAAACTTCAAGAAATCAAATAGAGAATTAACTCAAAATAAATAACCGAGGCACCAACTACCGAATCTTACCCACGGAATGATCCAAATCCAGGCTAGTGTAATCCAATCCAGTATTATCAAAAGTACGGCAAGTAACACCCCTTAATTTTTTTTCTTGTCCTGCATCCTTACCCTATCGGTGTTTCACACTGGTAAAAAGCATATCCCCACACTGGTGCGCTAATCCCACCACCTCCTGTTTCCAATTATGCATAATCACTTTGGTTCCCAAAGCTGCCTTCAAAATAAAAGCATAAAAAAACTCCGTAAATTAACTTAAATTACACAAAAATCAAAGGTACATTTACAATAAACAAAAAGAAAAAGAAAATAAAGGTTCAACTATTAAATAATATAAATAATAAATATATATAGCTCCAACAACTACTTCGGTTGAAAATGAAGGCATTTTGCCCAACCTTGCCGTGCCAGTTTGTGAAGTTGTAAGGGGGTATGAGATAGGGTCACCACTGTAGGAGGGTCACAGTATGATAGAAAATCAACAATGTCTCACTCAGATGATTTATTGTGGGATGTGTGTGTGTGTAGGCTACAGATCCACCAGGACCTTAGAGAGGACATGGCCAAAATGAAGACCGTGGAGAGTTTGGCCGATGTCAGCAAACAGCTGAAGCTGCGTTGCCAGGTAACAGCACGCAGCACTGTTTAAAATGTTGTGTTTGCAAAGCTATCTTTGTGAGAGTACCTGAGAGTTATTTACTGTGTGTGTTTGCACAGGAGGAGATAGCCAATGGAAATGGAGGTGAGGAGAAGAAAAGCAGCCTGCCCTTCCCTCACTGGATCTGCCAGCCTTACATCAGACCAGTGTGAGTTTTTTCACGGAGTTCAAACTTTTGGACATTGACCTGCAGATTTATTGACACATTCCTTGGGTATTGTCTACTTGCCAGCAGTGTTGAACAATTTTGGTGTGGTTTTTTAGGTATATTGAGGATGTTTTCTGTAATTTGTAGGATCAGAAATGGCTATCAGCCATATTTAATTCTGAAAATGTCAGAAATTGATTCAACGTCCTCAATAACCCCCAAAATTACTCCAAGAATTGTCCAAATCGGCCAAGCCATTTTTTAACTATCGTCTGCATATGCTACTTAATGCTCACTAATGCTAATAGTGCAAATTGCCCAATATATGCAAGTTAGCATCTGGCAGTTTCTATGTGCTATACATTTCTAAAATAACATTTTGGGGTACTCAACATTCTTAGGACTTTGTGAGCTGGCAAACAGACTAGTAACCACTAACCTTACTTCCAACCTTTCAGGCCCAAGTAGGACTGTTCAATTAATCACATTTTAATCTCTATTACAATTTTGGCTTGCAACGATTACGAAAACAACGTAATCGAAATTAAACGATTATTTTGCTGCGTGCGCTTTCGCCCCTCCCTAAAAGCCCTCTCGGCCAGGTTGTGAGTGACAATAGTTGTGCAAGTTCAGCGCTGGCAGATGGCAGAACAAGAGCAACTGGTGAACAAGAAAGGTAACACGAATTCCGCTGTTTGGAAATACTTTGGGTTTAAGGAGTCCGATGTGTAACAAAAAAAAGTACAGTGCAGCAGGGGGGACTGGCCATCTGTGTGTTCTGGAGAATCACAGACGGCCGGCCCGGACCGCTTTTTTAAAACGTCATAATTTCGATTGCGCTGACAGGCGACAGAGGTCCACAGTTTCCCTGTGTGAGGCTCCCCCGCCCCCCCCGTTGACAGTTCACGAGCGTGCCCCGTCGACTTCATCCACCACATCAGTCATCAATTAAGGACGCGCTTTACAGTGCAACGGCCTACTCAACCAGCTTGCAAAGATATAACAGATCCATCACATTCTACATAGCTAAAGACATGTGCCCAGTTGGCACGGTTAGCAACCAGGGGTTTACACAACTGGTTAGCACTATGGACAACTTGTTAACACTATGGACAACTGGTTAGCACTATGGACAACTGGTTAGCACTATAGACAACTGGTTAACACTATGGACAACTGGTTAACACTATAGACGCGAAGATATAACAGATCCATCACATTCTACATAGCTAAAGACATGTGCCCAGTTAGCACGGCTAGCAACCAGTGGTTTAAGCAACTGGTTAACACTATGGAAAACTGGTTAGCACTATGGACAAATGGTTAGCACTATGGACAACTGGTTAGCACTATGGGCAACTGGTTAGCACTATGGACAACTGGTTAGCACTATGGACAACTGGTTAACACTATGGGCAACTGGTTAGCACTATGGGCAACTGGTTAGCACTATGGACAATTGGTTAGCACTATGGGCAACTGGTTAGCACTATGGACAACTGGTTAGCACTATGGACAACTGGTTAGCACTATGGACAACTGGTTAACACTATGGACAACCAGAGGTGGGAGTAAGTCCTACATGTGCAAGTCATGAGCAAGTCTCAAGTCTTGACCTACAAGTATCAAGCAAGTCCCAAGTCACTGTGGTGAGAGTCAAGCAAGTCAAGTCAAGTCATTGCTCTGGTCAAGCAAGTCAAGTCAAGTCATACACAATTCTGATGAATAAGCCCAGTTTCCACATTTAAATCAGTTAAAAGACAGTGGTTATGAAAATGGATTCAACCCACACTATGATCTACATTACATACACAGTTAATCATTTGAAATCTACTTTAGACTGATGACAATCATATTAGATCAATATTAACCCTAGAACTGCAGACAACATAGCTAGGACTCAATCAAAAAGTCTGTTCAAAAAGGCAGAATTCCAGGTAAGAAAATCATATATGGCATTTGCCATTACACATATTTAATTTAAATTTCTGTTAACACTAGAGCCGCCAACAGCATAAGCACCTACATAGATATCATTTTCAAATCATTTAATTTGTTCCTCTTCATAATTTCCTTATAAACTAAGTAGGACTATTTAAAACTCACTTCATTGGGTTAATTTAGAAATTGCTTCAGTTTATCATCATAACAGATCAAAAAGTTCAGATTCATTTTACAATAAATCAAAGAATGATGCACTTCTACAAACAAAAACAACATAATTAAAACATTTAAACAAACTACTAAAAGTAGATGAACTACATTATTCAAAAGTTTACAGTAACTTCTGATAATAACACAGGGGAAATAAACGAGGCATCTCTTTTCCTCTCTCTCTCTCCCTCTCCTGACAAGCCCGTCAGTATTGGGGTTAGTCAAAATGAATCCCTTGGCGGTTCTAGTGTTAATTTACCGTTTTGTCTTCTCTTTGCAACGCTTAATCGATTTGAAACCAAGTCTAACGTAGCTTAAACTTAACGTTGGCTTTCTAGCTAACACAACACATGCACGTAGCCTACCTTTCTCTGTGGGTTTTTCTGTAATGACGAATGAAGTTGGATGTTGTGGTGGTCGTGTCACTGATATTTATGCTGCAGACCCTGCATACCGCTGTTCTTTTCTTATTAGCGTCATCAACAAAATAATCCTTGAATCCGAACTTCACTATTTTTGGAGTAAAGCTAGCCGCTGCCATGTTAACTGGCACTCCTGCCTACTAGTGGGTTGCCAGGTTTGCACGCGTTGGCGCTATAATCACCCAATCACATTTCGAAACAACTAAACGTAATACGCAAATATTTAATTAAAAAAAGTCCTTTCAAGTCATCTGTCTCAAGCATAAGTCAAGTCTCAAGTCATGAATACCAAGTCAAGTCTTTTATCAATGTTAGTCAAGCAAGTCTCAAGTCCAAAAATATGCGAGTCAAGTCATGTGACTCGAGTCCCCACCTCTGTGGACAACTGGTTAGCACTATGGACAACTGGTTAGCACTATGGACAACTGGTTACAACTGGTTAACACTATGGACAACTGGTTAAAATTATGGACAAGCGTTACGTGATGCCATCTCTGCATCATTTCACCAGATCTGTACTGCCTGCCCTATATGACAAATGACGTGGGGAAGTTGAAAAAGATGTGGCTTCAGCTGAATACTTTGCAGTTGAATTATACTTAAAGTTCAGAGTAATCAACTGTTAAAAAGATACTGTTCAAATGATTATTTACATTTTTTTTTTAAAGTCAATGAATAATCGTATTTAATAATAGTGATATTATTATTTACCAAAATAATCGTGATTTTGCCATAATCGAGCAGCCCTAATCCCGAGGAGCCGGTTCCTTACGGTAACAAACGGGGTCCAGAGGTGATGAAGGCGATGTGTCAGAAGAGGGCGCTGGAGGACTCTGACGGAACAGCTGACCAGCTCTCCAAAAACAAGCAGAAGAAGAAATCCCGAAACCCCAACAAGAACTTCTGTGTCGAGCAGAAACGTGAGTCATGCTCTCTAACATCAAACTGAAGAAATGCTAGAAGGCCACAGAACGTCCAATGAAATGTCCTTCTGTTCTCTTACAGCCAAGTATGTCAAGTGTGAGCAGTGTGGGAACCCAAAGGTCAGTGTGTAATGTCAATAAGGACACCAAGCTGTCCTGAAGAACTGTGTTAAAACACAATACCAGTGCATCAGAAGACATTTGCATCCTGACGCTCTGTGTTGTGCTCTACAGGGGAACAAATGTGTGTTCAACCTGTGTCGAGCCTGCTGCAAGAAGAAAGCCTACAAGGAGGTGGCAGACTGTCCAAGTGAGTGTTCTGCTTTATTCAGATTAGGCGCTTTCACACCGGAGTACTTTTCCCCGTACTTTTCCCTTTTAGTTCCGATAGTTCCTGGGATTTTGATTTCACACCAAAAAGAGAACTTAGTTCATGAGAACTTTTCCCCCCTTTTCAGTCCCTGCTAGAGAGCAGGTACTTTCCTGCGGAGAAAAAAGTTCACATTTCTGATGGGCTGGGTGAATTGCAAACCACGCCCCGCAAAACTCTGAAAAGTTTTGTGAAGCCGCCATTGTATTTTCTGGCATAAGCATTATTAGAATTAGCATTAGCCCCGCGCACCAACGGAGAGAGACTAACTTATGACAACACAAAAAAAAACACGTTGTTTACGGCCTGCCAGTAAACCCAAAGAAGAAGAAGTGACGTCAGCGGCTTCATTTGCATAATCTTCCCTCAGGGAAAAGTACTCGGGGTGTGAACGCGATCTGCTCTTTAGTTCCATGGGGGAACTAAGTGCTGGGAACTAAGTGCTGGGAACTAAGTACGGCAAAGTACTTGGTGTGAAAGCGGCTAATGTATCTGATAATGGGGTTATCATGCGTGGTTTTGTAACCGAAAAGTGCATATACTGTGTGAAAATCAAAAAAGTCACATAAAGCTGCTTCTTATAGGCTACAGTTTAAAGGTCCCATATTAGAGTTAGATTTTAATGCGTTGTTATTATGTTAATTCTGTAAGAGTATTCACAAACCTTGCCATAAAACAGAGGTGGGGAACCTTTTTCCTCTCAAGGGCCATATACATTTTTTCAACATCCTCCGAGGGCCGTACAAATGATTGACCTCTGCTTAAAAATACTAAAATCACAGCCCATTAATTTGGCCTTTCTTTCATGCTGTGCAAAGAAAAAGCAACCTCTTAATCCAGATATCTTACCATGACTCGTGCATGCATTGACGTGCACGGTGTGGCATGACCACCCAAACAGAAAGATATGGACACAATGTGTGTGCACATGTATTTAGTTTCCTGATTTAAGTCGGGGGGACCTAACTTCCTCTAGGGGGGTCCGGGGGGCATGCTAAAATGTTGAAGTTAAAAGCATCAATCTGGTGCACTTTGAGAGCAAAATGAAGAGATCTATGGATACATCTCTCAACACCCATATGAAACAGAACTGTAAGCAGATTAATTTTTTTCTTTATGGATATTTTACAAATCACTCTGTATTCTTGTTTTTTAATAACAACTTTCTTTTACTGTCATATACTATTTTACATCTGTTTACTTTATTCTCTTATTTTTTTATAACTATAATGATCATATAAAGATGTGCCTTTACCTCACTGGTTGTAGAAAAAGCTTCTTATATTCGTTAGCATAGCTAGCTAACCAGAGGCTAATAACAACAAAGTTATTGACTGATGAACAGATCGCCACTGGGCTTACAACTAAAGACACAGCCACGCAAAAACTGTGGCATGTGTACAGCTCCTTATGGGTACTGCAATTTGTGAAGTGCCGAGCGACGTTCTGGTGCTCTCAGTCAGAACTGCACCCCTGTCAAATGAGACATATACCACGTTATGACACGTTAAGCTCGTGTTGTGTCCAAGGAACCAGACCTTGGGTAGGAAAAACAGGCACTCGCCTACATTTAAATAATCATAAAATCATAAGAACATGGCCATAACCAATATTAAAAAAACATTGAAACTTATTTAATTATTTATTTTCGGTTCATTTAAAGTTGCAAGAGTGTCTGGGCTCCTGAACCAGCCTCACCCGTCTTCCTCCTCTCCTCCTGCTCCTCTTTGAGGCAGCAGCAAATAATCTAAAAGTGTATCTTACCTTTTTTCACCTAGTTAACATTTTCTTTCTTCTTATTCATGCATATTTTACTAATCACTCCCCGCTCAAATGGAAATATGTGTTTACATAAATGGTGAGCAAACCGTTTGAGATCCACTGAGATAACTTAGACTAAGTTAACTATCTAAACACCTCGAGAGTCCTTAACCTCACCTGAGCTGTAGTTATCAGAGGCTCTCAGTCTGACAGTAGAGAGCTCTCCCTCCACCTTGTTGTTGGTTGAAACATCTCCCTAAATCCATTAGCGTTGCTAGCTAGCACTAGATGCTAACAACAACAATAAAAGTAACCGGTGCGCACGCGCTCTCTCTCGCCCGCTCGCGCCACGGGAAACCTCCCTGTCCTCCTGATGGCCAGTCCGGGCCTGCACACACTCACTCACACACACACACAGCAGCAGCTCTCTACTGGCTACAAACTTAAATATGAAAAGGTTCAACTACGCACACACACATCATCTCGGCTCGCACAGCACGCTCACAGGCATAGATTTAAGCAATCATTACACAATCATACACGTACTGTCGTACCAATATTGACGTTCAAGAACGGCGTCAAGTGTATGATTGCGATTCTATTACACAAACTATCATTGTAATCAACAATATCATAAAATAATTTCATAATGTGGGCTAATTTGCTCCCAAACCTACGCTTTCTGCTTGAGTTAATCTCCGTCAGAAAGTAGTTCCTAGAAAGTAGTTCCCATGGTAACGATAGTACAGTAAGCTGTTCAGCTCCGGTTTGGACACTGTTCCGAAATCCACCATTTTCTCCTGGGTTTTTAAGAACGCTTTGAGACATTTGACAGCCCAGCTAGTTGACGCCAATGTACTCTTTTCGTTGCGACTTTTTTCCAACGCACTCAACTCGTCAGTTGAAACAGCCGCAAATCTTTCGTTGGTTTTGTGGACTGTGTCGATGTCCAACCATTCATCAATACTGAGGCCCCCCAACAAATCAAAATTAACTTTAAAATCTGACATTTTGTAGCTACTGATTTCCAACGAGAGACAATGTATAACAGTGTAACGGCTGTGTGTCGCTAAATGTCGCTATGGAAACCACACGATGTAGGCTCATGGAAGTAGTTTCGGTAGGCTAGGCGTGTAGGCCACTGGATACTTTGTGATTAGGCACGTTCTATTTGATCGTTGTTTGATCATGGAATCAAACGCGCCTATTGACCAATCAGAGAGCTTGCTCAAACCTATGTGTTATAGAATGTGCAATAATGTATTTCGCACCTTGGAGGTGCAGCGCAGGCATATTGTCATTCAAGAGATGCGTTGTTCTTTTGGAAAACTTGTTTTTCTTTTACCCTATTTACCTCTTTAACGTAAATAATACTCATTACATTGACACATACATTATTTGTGATTTAAAATAATGGTTGTTGGTAATGTATTAGCGACCCCCACAGATGTATGATTTCACTGCGTCCGTGGGAGGTCAGACCCTCCTTATGGGAACTCAGCTCCCATTGGCTCCCAAATAACTCGAACCCTGCTTGTGTGTATATACTACTGTGTAAATAATCCAACATTTGCTTCACAGGCCACGGGCTGAGGTTTAAGACCAAAGCAGAGAAACAGAAAGCTGAGGAGAACGGGAAGGTGAACGGCGAGGAGAGGAAAGAGGAGACGAGGGAGGAGACGAAGGAGGAGACGAGGGAGGAGACGAGGGAGGAGACGAGGGAGACGAGGGAGACGAAGGAGGAGACGAGGGAGAAGACGAGGGAGGAGACAAAGGAAGAAAAGAAGAATGGCAGCGCCACAGAAAGAGAGATCAGCTCCTCTCCTCAGCCTCCCACAAAGCTTCAGGTTCAGCCACTTTGAACAAGACTCTATATCTTTACATCTCTACGTGCACACTGAGCGGTCACATGTCTGCCCCTCTGCTGAGACTAAGCCAGATTAGGTCATACATTTCTATGTCTAAAAGGTTGACCAACATTTGGTCTCATCAGAGTCCAGATGTTCTCAGCAGTAAAGCTCTCCTGTGATGTGCTGGGAGAGTGTGTGCACGTAGAGAACACCTCAACAGGAAGAGAGTGACCAGCTACCAAATGATTGATGTGATGCAGATTTCTAGAACAAACATTAACTTGGGATATTCTTTCTTTTGTTCTATTTTCTTTGCTGTGACAGGTTTTGGAGTTCCTCTCCTGATTCTAACACGCTTTTCAATTTTCAAGACAAATATTTTAAGAGCACAATGTCTGACTCATTTAAGCCAAAGTTAAAGGACTTGTATTTCTTCATTGGACTCATGAATGAACATAAAGGATTTCCTGTTGAGCATTGACTTCTGTATGTGCCTTTGGATGAGATGCTCCTCTATCATAGAAGTCACAGTCACTGTTTAGGGGAGTAGTCTGTTTGCCAGCTCATAAAGTCCTATAGTGAGTACCCCAACATTTGATGTTAGAAATGTAAAGTACGGGTCCCCAGCACATAGAAACTGCCCGGTGCTAACTTGCATATGTTGGGCAATCGCACAATTAGCACAAGTTGTGTTGATTACAGGGTGTCCGCGGGGTCTTAAGAAATATTAAAAGTTGATAAATCAATTTAGCAAAAATTAAGGCATTTTCCAAGGTATTACATTTTGTAGCTTGTTTTCAATAAGTATATAAATTGTCCAAAGATGTTGTATTTTACAGTCTGCCTGAATGTAATAATTGCGTAGGTGTGTGTGTGATTCTGTGTAGTTTATTTATGGCATCCCGTTGGATTGGACGTCATCCGAACAGGACATCGCACGCTCACTGCTTGATAGCGCGTGGAGGCCCGTTTACGCCGGTTGTTAAACAACATCGTTATGGGCAGTGCTTGAATTGGAATAAAAAAGGTGCCAGTACTCTAAATCAGCAACAAGTATTTGGCACAAAGTCATAGTATATCCTATAATGCTGGTGGGTTTGTCTCTTTACTGTATATTTTAGAAAGGCTCACTGTACTTAAACAAAATGACTCAGGGTGCATCTGAGATTAGAGGGGGTGCAGTGGTAAAGTGCTATTTTTATAAGTGGGGAGTGGACCTGACACCCTCTAGTCTAGGGGGGTCCGGGGGCATGCTCCCCCGGGAACATTTTTTTTTAAATATTGAAGTTAGATGCATCAATCTGGTGCACTTTGAGAGCAAAATGAAGAGATATATGGATACCTCTCAACATCCATAATGAAACAACTGTAAACAGATTTACTTTTTCTTTATGGATATAAAAGAAAGTAAAGCTTGACTCGTACTGGCTGTTTAAATGACTCCTCGTCCCTGAGGCCACTACCAGTTTTTTGTGCCATTTTGCTGGATTTATTTGTCAGTAGCGTTGCTGCACAAAGTGATAGCCCTCTAGTTTAAATCTACTACCCAAAAAGAAACATATGGAGATGGGTTACTATTTAAAAAAAATTGCAAATCTATTTGGGAACAGTGGGGCCGGGCCTCAAATTCTATAGGGGGGTCCGGGGGCATGCTCCCCCGGTAAGATTTTTTTTTAAATGTTGGACTTAAATGCATCAATCTGGTGCATTTTGAGGGGGAAATAAAGAGACTACACCCATATGAAACAAAAATGTATACATTTAAATAATCATAAAATCATAAGTACATGGCCATAACCAATAACATACAATATCCAATATGAAAAAACATTGAAACTTGTTTATTTATTTGTTTTTGGTTCATTTATAGTTGTGAGTGTGTCTGGGCTCCTGAATCGGCCTCTCCTGTCTCCCTCTTCTCCCCCCTGCTCCTCTTTGAGGCAACAGCAAAGACTAGTTTTAGCTCTCAACAAGTTTATCTTACCTTTTTTCACCTAGTTAACATTTTGTTTGTATTATTCATGCATATTTTACTAATCACTACCCCCTCAAATGGAAATATGTGTTTACATAAATGGTGACCGAACCGTTTGAGACCCACTGAGATAACTTAAACTAAGTTAACTATCTAAAGACTCATAGAGTAATTTACCTCACCAGAGCTGTAGCTCCTTATATCCGTTAGCGCAACTAGCTAGCACCAGATGCTAACAACAATACACGTAACCGGTGCGCGCGCTTTCTCGCTCGCTCGCGCCAGACATACACCAACACACACCCTCCCGAGCTTGAATGACACACAGAGACCAATCGAGGGCATTAGTATGATCTGTATGAAAGTGGCAATGTCGGCAGGCCACGTCATGTAGACAGCCAGTCACCCTCTGTGAGGCAGAGTCAGACCCACATTTGCGCTGCGTTGCGTTTACAATATATACGTATATTGCCGGCGGCTGAGTACCGGCATTTTACTGAGTACCGGCACCTTGCCGGTACTCAGTAAGAAGTACCGTTACCACATGGGTAAAAATCAAAAGTGCCGGTACTGCGTACCGGTGAGTACCGGCCCAATTCAAGCACTGGTTATGGGGAAATGCCTATGGGAAATGCAAGTTAGCGTCCAAATGGTTGGAAGATAAGGAGGAAGGACAATCAATACTGTATATAATCAATGTGAGGTAAAGTGTGTCGCCAATGTAACCGGTTAAAACTCAAAGTGGCGATGAGGTCTTATGTATTGAAAGGGTCTTAACAAAGGTCTTAAAAGGTATTACATTTGACTTCAGCATTCCTGCATATACCCTGAATTAGCATGAATTAACATTATAGCATAACAATAGTTAAGAACACAGTTTTGGCTGATTTGGACAATCTTGGAGTGTTTGGGGAGTTATTGAGGAAGTCAAGGATCAATTTCAGAATCTAGCAAGGACATGTTGCTGAAGAGTTTTTTATTTATTTTTACGTTTGATAGAGGCTAGGTTTCCAGGGACTACAGTCTTTATGCTAATCTTGGTTAGCATCTTCTCTACTGAAGGCACAGACAGGTCATTGATATCTGACATAAAGCCCCAGAAAAGTAATTCCCCAAATATGTGCGATTTCTGACAAAAAGGTCAAAGATAGTGTTACAATCATCTTTAGGTATTATTTCTTACGAGTGAACACTCCTCACTCTGCCTCATCAGGACTGTGTGGGTATGATGGCATGTTGATAATGCTGATAGGTGCACAGAACAGAAGACAGGAAGTGTTTCTAGGGCTCTTAAGGTGAAACATAAAAATAGTGTTTGACCTAAAATGGCCTTTATCAATAAACATTTTAAAGAGACCCTCCTCTTGTAGCCGTGGTCATCCTCTGCATTTTACATTGGCGCCAACTTTTTGTTCCTGCATCTTTTCCTCAGTAAACCCATATTGTCAACAGCAGTATGCTAGCAAACGAAACAGGATGTCCTGTTGCATCTGCTCTAGTGCTGCACAATTATTAAACATTATTTCAAATGTTATGGAAATCGCAATATTTGTTGAACGCTAAATGACTCAAAATACCTTTTTGAATGAAGTATTGTGAAGCTGCAGAGATATTCTACAGACCTAACAAAACGAATTGGTTTGGTACAGATCCTCTTTAAAAGGATTATGATGCAATCAAGAAAGGTGAAAGATTTGGAACATAGCCCACGTTTTAAGGCTCTCCCTTTGATGATCTTTTATAAAGCGATACAAATAGCATCTGGTTAAACGTCAGCAGCAGATAAGGCTTGCCCATCAGGGCTTTTCCAAGTCAAACCTGAAGGCCAGCATCACCCTATAATCATTGTGATAGATACACCATGAATCCAAAAACAGATCCCAAATCAGCTGTGGTAGAGAGAGCTTCATGGTAAACATACCTTGCTGACCAGCTTATCTGCCTTTTTAGTACAGACCTCTGAGGTAAGGCAAATAGATTTAAAGGTAGTCACAGTTTGCTGGTTTTCTTTCAGTCGGTTACAGTTGACCTATTGAGATGTCTGAGGTTTACAGTCGGCACGACAGAAGCTAATGTGGACTGAACTGAATCTCTCTTTATTGCATGAAAACCAAATACATTCAATGGTCACATCTTTCACTTCATCTACTGCTCTGTCAAACCACAACGTCTCAGTATTGCACCCTGCATGCTAGCATACTATTGGAATCCTGTTTATGTTCAAACCAAACCGCAGACAAAATGAAAGCAACTGCTACTTTGCTAAATTTACATAAAAAGACATTACAAAACAAAACCTTTTTTGGGTCGAGTATAAAGTAACTGTTGAATCTTTGGTGAAGAAGCTGCTCTGCATTGCTTGCTCGACGGCAGCAGAGTGATCGGGCAGTTTATCAGGTTCAGACCACATGCCACCTAATCACTTTGTCCCGGGAGAGAGCAAACATCCAGCGGTGTTACGGGTAATTTGACTTCAAAAAGATTTTGAAACTGGACTTCTATCCCAGGATTTTGCAAATATTGCATTAAGACATACAAGCCAAAGGTCATGAAGGCAATGTTTAAATTCAAACTAACTAATGGGGTTCAGTCTTTCAGAGGTTCAAGGTTTTTATTTGTCATACGAACATAGCTACAGTGTAGTTATGACGATGAAAATCTTAGGTCACAGGCTCCTCTAACAGTGCAACACAATAATACATAAACAGAAACATATAGTGCAAGTAAATGCTAAATAGCAAATACAAAAAGAAAAATTGTTTAAAAAGTGAAATAGTGCAATAAGAGATAGGCTGCAAGTTATTGCAATATGATATATTAGATAAATAGATAAATATTTTTTAAGTAGCAGCCAGATGACTGTCCCTGAGTCTGGTGGTTATAGTCCGGATGCTGCGGTAATGCCTGCCAGACGGCAGCAGACTGAACAGTTTGTGGCTGGGGTGATGGGGGTCTCTTATAATCCTGAGGGCCTTCTTCCTGAGCTGCTGGGAGTAAAGGTCCTCCATGGATGGCAGCTCCGTCCTGGTGATGTTCAGTGCAGTTTTCACCACCCTCTGTAAAGCTTTACGATTGAGGGTGGTGCAGCTGCCGTACCAGGCCGTGATGCAGCCGGTCAAGATACTCTGCAGAAGTTGCAGAGTATCCTGGAATCCATGTTGAACCTCCTCAGCCTGCGGAGGAAGAAGAGTCGCTGTCGAGCTTTCTTGGTGATGGTGGTGGTGTGAAGAGTCCATGTCAAGTCCTCAGTGATGTTGTGGCATGACCACCAAAACAGAAAGATATGGACACAAGATGTGTGCAAATATATTTAGTATCCAATCCAGTTGAACATGATTTAAGTGGGGGGTGGACCTAACCTCCTCTAGGGGGGTCCGGGGGCATGCTCCCCCGGGAAGATGTTTTTTTTATTTTATATTGAAGTTAAAAGCATCAATCTGGTCCACTTTGAGAGCAAAATGAGGAGATCTATGGATACATCTCTCAACACCCATATGAAACAGAACTGTAAACAGATTTTCTTTTTATTTATGGATATTTTACAAATCACTCCCCTTTTAAACGGTATTCTTGTTTATTAATAACAACTTTTTTTTACTGTCATATAGTATTTTATACTATAAGAGAATAGATGAAAATCTATTCTCTTATTTTTTTATAACTATAATGATCATATAAATGTGTGTCTTTACCTCACTGAGCTGAGCTTATCAGAGCCTCTCAGTCTTTCAGGAGAGAGCTCTCTGAAGCTCTCCCCCCCGCGGCCGCTTACACAGTAAATTCCAATGTTAATAAAAGCTGTATGCGTTTTTTGGGAGTTTGATTTACTTTAAATTAACACAAATACAAAATTAAAACCTATAATTGCACACTAAAACCATTATTCAAAAAAAGTATATTACTATTTCCCATAAACCTCTGGTTTTTACTGGGGCTGGGGCGGTTCAACTTGATTTTTTTGGGGGGGTGTGCCATAGTTTATGGGCGCTGTACGCAATATAGGCGTAGTTCTGTTAGTATAAGATAATAAGATGTACTTTGTTGATCCAAAATCGGGAAATTGTGTTGTTATGAAATAAAAAATTTTTTTTTTTTAATTTCTAACTTTTTTTTGTTTTAAATTTTCGGCGCCCCCCATAGATCGATGCATTAGCATTCGCCTATACTGCCTATGCCAAGGGCCGGCCCTGCTCTCCACCATAGTCCCAGTGATGGTGATGGGGGCGTGTCCCTCTCTCTGCTGCTTCCTGTAATCCACAATCAGCTCCTTGGTTTTGCTGACGTTGAGATGGAGGTTGTTATCCTGGCACCAAGATGTCAGGTTTTCGACCTCCTCTCTGTACGCCGTCTCGTCGCCGTCTGTGATCTGGCCGATGACGTTCGTGTCGTCAGCAAACTTCACGATGGTGTTGGAGCTGTGTGTGGCCACGCAGTCGTGTGTGAACAGGGAGTAGAGGAGAGGGCTGAGCATGCAGCCTTGAGGGGCTCCGGTGTTGAGGATCAGGGTGGAGGATGTGATGTTTCCCACCCGCACTGCCTGGGGTCTCAGGAAGTTCAGGATCCAGTCAGAGAGGGCGCTGTTGAGCCCGAGGTCTCTGAGTTTGATGACCAGCTTGGAGGGCAAAATGGTATTGAAGGCTGAACTGTAATCAATGAACATCATTCTCAGATGTGTTCCTCTGGTCCAGGTGTTAGAGGGCAGTGTGGATGGTGAGGGCTATGGCGTCGTCTGTGGACCTGTTTGCTCTGTAGGCAAACTGGAGGGGGTCCAGAGAGTCAGGGAGGGAGGAGGTGATGAAGGTTTTGACTAACCGCTCAAAGCACTTCATTATATAGGAGGTGAGTGCTACTGGGCGGTAGTCGTTAAGGCTGGTGATTATTGTCTTTTTGGGGACAGGAACAATGGTGGAGTGTTTAAAACATGTGGGGACTACAGACTGCAGCAGGGACCTGTTGAAGATGTCTGTGAACACCTCTGCCAGCTGAACTGCACACACCCTGAGAACAAGGCCAGGGATGCCATCAGGTCCAGGACCCTTGTGTGGGTTAACCCTTTTAAAGGATTTGCACACATCTGCCCTGTTTAAAACAAAAGGGCAGGGCTCCTGGTCCTTCTGTGCCTCCACAGCCTGGCTGCTCTCAAAGCGATTTGAATCCGGCCTGCTCATGGCTGCTTGGCTCATGTCATTCAATCTATCTCCACCTTTCAATTCTATCTCTCTAATAAACTTACCTAACATTGTTTTTTCAAAATCATAATCAGAAATCCTTTTTGAGTCCCACAGCGTGGACATTTACTTTGTGAAGCAAAAGTGGCATATCAGATCAAAAAGGCATGCAATGATACAGAATAAGCTGACAAATGAATATATAGAAGAAAAGCACACATTAGTTATAATAAAGTAGGTAAGTTAGTACACATCCATGGCTAAAAAATGATTAGCAGCAACTTCAGAACTGAGTGACATATGTAATGAAAAGTGTTGAGAAATTATAGAAAGGATGATTGACACTTTTTGACTTGTATTTTCTAGTATTCAACCCTTTGTAATTGTATTCATCCCAGATGCTCCTTAGATGAAACCCACTTGTATAACTCACCCTTCATACAAATGCATTTAAACTTCACATTTACATTTGTTGTGAGTGAAATAATAATATTAAGACTCACTTCTAGCTGTTTGGACACCTTTTATTGAGACACTTGAGCTTGCTGGTCTTTCTTAAGCGTTGGTAGTTCTGGGGGCAGGACACCAGAATTATAAAGATTGATTTAAAAAATGTTTTTGGTGTGGAAATAATATTGCAATCCCTAATCTTTTTATATACCCCCTGCAACCCTTCAAGTATCCTTATTTTTTGTTATATTTTCTCAAAGAAGTCTTGCTTGATCTTATTGGCACAAATGTGATTCCATCAAATCTATGTGGCAAATAGGGAAAGTGATGGTGGTGTTCTAAAGAAGTGTACCTATATTTAACCCTTAGATGCATAAGTGGGTCTTTTTGGACCCGGTGAGGTGGTGCTTGAAGTATCTTTTTAATTACATTTTTTTTATCATTTCATATTCCAGCTATTTCTCAAAAAAAATGTTTTGGATATCATGGCATTCACATTTTAAATTAAAATGTTATACATTTGAAGAAATTGTAGTTTTTGTATTACTACCCCAAGCTTCCATAAGTGGGTAAAAAATTACCCGCATGCATTTCTATGGAATTACGTTTTTTTTTCAAAATGTAAAAAGAATGTCTAAAATTATAAATAGTGAAAAATGAAATATAAAATATTTCTAGTGTGAACCAACATTTATTTTTTTATTTTTGTTTTATATTATACAAGTGATTTTTATGAACTAAAATGACAAAAATTGCATAAAAACACATATTATTCTAATACGGGTCCTTTTTGACCCACTTATGGAAGAGTGTGGGGTCCAGTCACTCGTGCATCTAAGGGTTACATTTAACTGGTAAACTAGTGTAGTGTGGACACACTATGTATTAGGTTTGTGATGAAAATGTGACATATTGAAAGAAACAGGAAGTGTGTTTTCGTAAAAGAAATCTCCAACGTGACACTCAAACTGATGCTTTAAAGCTTTAATGCAGATCATTTTAACCACGCATGTAGAATAAAAGACTGCAGGGGCATCAAGGGTTGGGGGTTACATCTCCACAGAGGCTTCCAATCAGATCTGGGTGTAGTCGTTGATGAAGCGCAGGTACTTGGACACTTCGGTGAAGACCCCGGGGCGGCCATCGGTCCCGCAGCCGCCAGGACTCCCATAACTCATGATGCCCATCTGAACAAAGCCCCCCTGAGGAGCACTGCAAAACAGCGGGCCGCCGTAATCCCCCTTTAAAGGCACGCACGCACGCACGCACGCACGCACGCACGCACACACACACACACACACACACACACACACACACACACACACACACACACACACACACACACACACACACACACACACACACACACACACACACACACACACACACACAGTATTATTTTATAGTACCCAATGCAGAAACCTCTAAAGAAATACATTAAAAACAACCCAAAATAAAAAATAAATTACTTAAATATTCAAAGATGGCAAAAATGATCTCTCAATTGTAATTAGTTAAATTATTTGTAATATTACTAGATTGCTAATCCTGGTGTTCAAGCTGCTAACTAATAACACCCCCCCCCCCCCCCGAAGACAGACTTATATCAGCTATTATACTCACATCGCAGGCGTCCTCCCCTTTTCCCCCTGCACACAGCACGTTGGGGGGGAGGTAAGAATACTGCTGCTTACACACTTTCTGAGACACCAGGGGGATCTGCAGCTCCTGCAGGGTCTCTGGATCAGGGAGAGGAGCTGCAAACACACACACACACACACACACACACACACACACACACACACACACACACACACACACACACACACACACACACACACACACACACACACACACACACACACACACACACACACACACACACACACACACACACACACACACACACACACAGGTCAGGAGATAGTCTGCAACTCGCAGCCTTTATCCACATCCTGGTGCGGTTGAGATGTTGATTATTGTAAATGCTGAGATATATCCTTAAAAGCTCATTTCGAAAAGTCAAACATTTAATTAGGAATGTCCAGCCCCTCAATTTAGCATTTCTATATGTTGACGATAAGCTGTTTGATGTGACTGATATGTGGCCTCACATTGTGTGCTGCTTGCCATGCATGACTTACTGTTGGCGCCAATGTTCCCCCAGCCGGCAATCCAACACTTAGAGGAGGGGGGGATGATGTCATCAGGGCCGGGCAGAGTCACCGTTTTGACCAAACCATTGAACCTCACCTTCTTCTTCAGCTTGATAAGGGCGATGTCGTTCTGGAAGCCGGTGTTAAGGGCCTTGTACTCAGAGTGGGGAATGAAGTGAAGGATGCCATGGTAACGAGCAGACGGTTTTTTCAGTTCATGCGTGCCCACCCAAACCATCGATCGGTGGATATCAGGGTTAGGGTGTCTGGCAACGCAAACACACATTAGCTACTTTTTCGTCATTCATAGATGTAGGGACTGTGATACACAATTCACTTTTTTTACATATTTGTATTATATATACTTATATTTATCCTTGATTATATTTAATTCTCAAATAGAACAACTCTCACGAAACATATTTTCCCTGGAGATAAAAAAAGTATTCTGATTCTACCTGCCCACTAAACTTTGTTACGTTTTGTTGTTTTTGAATACCATTAAATTGAGAAGGATTTTATTAAAATGTAATGTATTGATTTTGATACATATCTACAATAACCAGTGTAGTCACGATACGGAAGAGGATGAGGGTCCTGAAAAGAGCACTTACTTATCCCAGCAGTGAGCAGCAGTCAGCACCCACTCACTGTTGAGGATGGTGGCGCCACAGAGCCACTTGTGCACACCATCAGCTGTGATGGCCTTCAGGAAGGCCATTTGTGGCCATCTGCCCTTACCCGCATCCTCCCCCCCAATGATGGAGCTCCTCACCTCAGCACCAAGAACACCTGAAAGCACAACAGACTTTATAACGCTGATGGGGCCATCGATAACGGATCTGACTATGGACCAGAAGATTCTAGGTTTGAACTCCTTTAAACTATCCATTAAAGTCCATGTACATCTTGGTTAGTTCGTTAAATTACCAATGGCCTTTTAGAAGGTGCTTAAAACGATTCTGAACCCTTCAATGCCAAGCAGTAACAGCTTTCATGATGTCTCTATGGATTCTGGGGTTAGGTGCCCGACCTCCGGCCCCTGCAGTCAACATCTTGAAGTTTCCTTGGTCAAGATAGTTAATGCTAACATCTCATCTAACTGTACGCAAGAAAGCAAAGAATTCCAACTAGCAAGAACTACCAATATAAAACTTTTGATTTTAGTTTAAGATTCTACTAGTAAGTATTGATAGTATTGATTAGATAAGTTTGAATAAATGAATTCAGAATCATATTTCTCACCTGCGGCGTGGATCAGCAGCATCACGGTGACAAGTCGGCTGAAGGCCATGCTGTGACCTCAGGCTGAGTCGAAGTGAAGCAGGATCTGTAGGCTGCGGCTTTATACAAACACACACACACACACACACACACACACACACACACACACACACACACACACACACACACACACACACACACACACACACACACACACACACACACACACACACACACACACACACACACACACACACACACACACACACAGTAGTTTCTTATCAGCAACATCAGCCTGGTTGGGTAACAGCTTTCATGCTTGATGCATCTTTGATGATCGCTCCATTTATGTGAAGTATCCAGTACAAACAACGTATACCTGTTACCATAAAAAATACAAGTAATATTGTTATTATTGTATTTCAAGCAACCATTAATATCTTGTCTACCTGCTGCTCAGACTTCTTTCTATACAGTTTTATGTTGTTGCCTAAAACCTTATTTTAATCCTCCAAATATACCATGTGTGATAATAATTCATTTTTAGAGTAGTTGTTGGCAAACATGAGGAGATTTAAGGGTTCTGATTATATTTGATGCATACATTTTACTTATAGTAGTGACAACTTGTCATATGAAACATCTGCAATGATAGAATAGTTAATGAAAACTTTACATAGAGTATCCTGACCTTCTACAGGCGCACCATAGAGAGCATCCTGACCTTCTACAGGTGCACCATAGAGAGTATCCTGACCTTCTACAGGTGCACCATAGAGAGGATCCTGACCTACAGGTGCACCATAGAGAGTATCCTGACCTTCTACAGGTGCACCATAGAGAGGATCCTGACCTACAGGTGCACCATAGAGAGGATCCTGACCTACAGGTGCACCATAGAGAGCATCCTGACCTACAGGTGCACCAAAGAGAGGATCCTGACCTACAGGTGCACCATAGAGAGGATCCTGACCTACAGGTGCACCATAGAGAGCATCCTGACCTACAGGTGCACCATAGAGAGGATCCTGACCTACAGGTGCACCATAGAGAGCATCCTGACCTACATGTGCACCATAGAGAGCATCCTGACCTACAGGTGCACCATAGAGAGCATCCTGACCTTCTACAGGTGAACCATAGAGAGGATCCTGACCTACATGTGCACCAGAGAGCATCCTGACCTTCTACAGGTGCACCATAGAGAGCATCCTGACCTACAGGTGCACCATAGAGAGGATCCTGACCTACAGGTGCACCATAGAGAGGATCCTGACCTACAGGTGCACCATAGAGAGCATCCTGACCTTCCACAGGTGCACCATAGAGAGGATCCTGACTCTACAGAGGGTGGTGAAAACCAGGACGGAGCTGCCATCCATGGAGGACCTCTACTCCCAGCGGCTCAGGAAGAAGGCCCTCAGGATTATAAAAGACCCCCATCACCCCAGCCACAAACTGTTCTGTCTGCTGCCGTCTGGCAGGCGGTACCGCAGCATCCGGACTAAAACCACAAGACTCAGGGGCAGTTTCATCCCACAGGCAATAAGATATTAAACACCTGAGCTTGCACTATTTTTATTGTTAGTGTTGTTTTTCATATAAAAAATGTTATGACATAAATTGCACTGTACAGGAACCTGTGATTTAAGTGTTTTATAAATTACATAATTACACCATAGTTGTGTATATGTTATGCCAATAAACCTTTGAATCTTGTATGATAACACACACAGAGTAAGACAAAGAAATTAGTAACACAGCGTAGAAATACTCTGCAGTAAAAGGCCTTCATTCAAAATTGTACCTAAGTAAAAGTATAACATATTACCATCATACAAATATAGATATGTCAGAAGAAAAAAAGTAAGGATTCTGAAGATTGATATATTGCATTTTTAATTACAATCATGGATGCATTAATGTGATTATTACTTTAATGTTAGATACAATATGATAAAAATAACCTTAATTGACCCTTTCAGGAAATGTCTTCTGGACTGCAGTTCAACAGAAGATGAAAATCATACATAGTACACGTTAACAGACATTAACATATTAACACGTGACTAATGTCAACGTGTAATGTATTGCACAACCCTCATGGCCAACATTTACATCTATACATGTGTGTGTAAAGGTGAAGATGGGGTTTTTAGTTGACATTCTGTAGTAGAGTAACTTGTGAATTTCACCAAGGGATCTAAAAAGATTTTTCTCACAATATAAAAATACAAGATTTTATTATTTGTTGATAATATTTTCACAAAATGTAAGTCATCTTCACCATAACATACCATTTTATTATTACTATTAGATTGGTAGATTCATAGGTGTTGATATTGTTTAATTTAACTACTAAAACTACAACCTATTTTGTATTTTTTACTTTTCATTCTCGACTGTAAATAAGTGACTTGATTGAATTTCCCAAAAAATAAATTGGTGGGGTATTTTATTATTTTTTATTTATTTATGACCTGGGAACATGCGTACACTTTTTTTATTAATATATTGGGTAATAGGGTTACAGGGATAGGGAATGTCAAAATAAAAGCAAAAATACACCCCTGACTGCTGGGGCAGGAGGCAGGGGCCACGGCTGTCACAAAGCCAGAAGTATTGTATTTCGTTGCTTACTAAAGATTTGAAAATGTTGTCTTACTACATACTTTTTTATTTGTAATTTGTATTCATCTATTCAATTGTCATACATGATACATTTAACATACAACAGACAAAGTCCAGGGGCAGACATACAAAGCAATAAGACATTACATACAGTAAAGAAAAAAGGAAAGAAAAATACATTTTGATACTTCAGATTCAATATTTTTCAAATATCAAATTAGTTTTGATTGCCTTCTTATTCCTAATGTTTTTTGTTTGTTTGTTTAAATTCTTCATAGAAATGTACAAAATGTGGTTTGGAGTCAGCCCATTTCTTTTTATGGATATGAAATTTCCCTACAAATAAAATTAACTGCACCAAAAAGATCAAATCTGCATCCATACTATCATCCCTGAAGTACATAAGAATGTCTTTGTCCTTGGAACCTTTTGTCTCGTCTTTTTCCTAATAAAACATTCCACCTCATACCACAATATTCTACAATAAAAGCATTCATAAAATAAATGGCCAATAGTCTCTTCTTGTAGATTGCAAAATGTACAGGAATATTCAATATCAAGTCCAAATCTTTGCAGTGTCTTTTTTGATGGATATGTTGTGTGTAAAAGAAACCTCCGCTCCTTAACTTTATTATTGAGCAACACTATGTTTCCAATTAACCAAATTATTTTCCAATAGATGTCTCCATAAAGTGAAGCCCAGAAGAATCTTCCTCTGGGCAGAGTTACAGTTTGAATGCAGTTTCTAATATATCTGTTTGAGCATTTATTCTTGGTAATGTCCACTTCACCAAGGAATATATACTGCTAGAAAGACTAACAACTGAAACCTCAGTATCTGAACATCTGAGAAGCTGCAGCACACTCCTTGGCAAAGCATCAAAGGTAGGTGACATTTAGAAAGGAATTCATTGTATTTTAGTAATTTCCCATCATTATTAACAAGTTATCTAACTAATAAAATACCATGTTCAACCCATCTTTCATAATATAGAGATTTTATTTTATATTGAATATTCCTGTTGTTCCAAATGTAATAATTGGTTGGTGAAAAATGGTGTTTGTAAATTAGTTTCTAGACCAGCAGGGCTTGCTTATGAAAGTTCGATAATTGTATTGGCAATTTCTCAATATTACAATCACATTTAAGTAGAAATGTAACCCCCCCCCCCCCCCCCCCCCCCCCCCCTATTGAGTTAAATATATTTTTAGGGAAGGTATTCCGAATGTTGGCTTTTTCACGACGCTGAAGTTGGCTTCCAATTCAGAGCATCCGATTCGGCAGTTAAGGGGAAAGTTAAGGGACATTCAATTTACAGCGCTGAGAGAACAATCCTCTGTGTTTGAACCTCTTAAATTGCTGCATAGCCGATTTATTTGGACTGGATTATCCCAGAGAGTGTAAAGATAATTTATAAACCAGTTCGAGATTTGTCAAACCTTTATTCTATTTGTGAAAATACAAAAAAGGGAGATTTCAGTGTTTTTTTCACATGTAGACCACATTAGACCAGGTCCTGATCTAAAACCACTAGACCTAGACTCATCAAATCTGGACTGGATTATCCCAGAGAGTCTAAACATCCTTTATAACACAGTTTCAGATTTGTGAAACCTTTATTCTATTTATAAAATATAAAAAAGGAGATTTTGCAGCTTTTTTTTTAATCTAGACCACATTAGACCAGGTCCTGATCTAAAATCACTAGACATAAACTCATCAAATCTGGACTGGATTATCCCACAGAGGCTAAAGATTCTTTATAACACAGTTTCAGATTTGTGAAACCTTTATTCTATTTCTGAAAATACAAACAAGGGAGATTTCAGTGCTTTTTTCGCATCCTGACCACATTAGACCAGGTCCTGATCTAAAACCACTAGACCTACACTCATCTAATCTAGACTGGATTATCCCAGAGAGTCTAAAGATTCTTTATAACACAGTTTCAGATTTGTGAAACCTTAATTCTATTTATGAAAATATAAAAAGGGAGATTTTGCAGCTTTTTTTTTATCTAGACCACATTAGACCAGGTCCTGATCTAAAACCACTACACCTACACTCATCAAATCTGGACTGGATTATCCCAGAGGGTCTAAACATTCTTTATAACACTGTTTCAGATTTGTGAAACCTTTATTCTATTTGTGAAAATACAAACAAGGGAGATTTCAGTGCTTTTTTCGCATCCTGACCACATTAGACCAGGTCCTGATATAAAACCACTAGACCTAGACTCATAAAATCTGGACTGGATTATCCCACAGAGGCTAAAGATTCTTTATAACACAGTTTCAGATTTGTGAAACCTTAATTCTATTTGTGAAAATACAAACACAGGTGGAAGGCTGAGGTTGCTGCAGCAGGCCAGGATCAGAATCAGAGAGTGAACCTCCCAGCTGGGCAAGCCTTTATGCCTTCTTGAGGCTCCGCCTCGAGATGGACGGGCACAAACAGGACGACACTCCCAGTACCTGCCAGAGGACAGCAAGGCAGGGAGCACAGACAGGCAGAAGGGGGGAGGGGTCGTCACAACATGTTCTTTTTTTTTGTTTTGTTTTATTGTTCTGTCTTTTTATTTATTTAAGTATTCCAGTAATGTATGTTGCATGTTTTAATTTGATTGTATTTACTTGTTTAAATGAAATTTGTTTTAGGTTCACTTATAAAATCTGCCCAGGGACAACAGATGAAAAATAGCCTCTTGGCTAACTCTAAAAATAGGGAAATACTTACATTATATCAACTGAGTTGCATGTCCTTTTGGCGACAGGGCAAGCCACATTCTGGCATGTTTGGGTTATTTCTGTTTTTTGCAAGTAGTCCAGTCGAGAAACAACCATGTCCTCCTCAGTCCCAAATGCATCCCATGATTGTCCTTTGAATCTGGCTATTGTGTTCAGCCACAGCAGCTTTCCCTGTGACCACTCCCTTTGATCAAAAAGCCTATGGACTTGCAGCAGGGTAGACATCCATGAGTGAAGATTTGCATTTTTTGACAAATCATTTTGAATGCCTGTGCATCTAGACCAGGTGAGGACACTACCTATTGACTCAGCCATCACCGTAAGTTATATTCTTGTTTAAATAGACTTCTCTGTTTCATTTATTCTACTCTGTATAATTGTTCTGTAGTTATTGTAGCTAAAACGGCGCTTTTGAGAGATTTTAAATCACAGATCTGCTCAACTGAACCTGTTACACAGGTCTCAGTGGGTCACGCGCCTCAACCTTGCATGACAATAGGCAGAGACACTCTGCTGTCGCCCATCAGCTGAAAATAGTTAACTAATTAGAGGGGCGTGGCCCCAAAGCTGTGAGAACTCAGCAATCAGGTGTCCATCTTAGGTAGCTCTTTCCTGGAGCTTCAGCGTCAGACAGACGAAAACTGACAAAGACATTGGAGTCCTGCTGGAGTAAGACTCACAAAGACATTTCTGGCTACGCTTCCCTGCAGTCTCTGGATTTCCTTGCTCTCACTGAGACTCCAACACATCCAACCCAGCAGCTCTCTCCACAGCATATTCCTTCTCCCGTACACCCAGACCCACTGGCAGAGGAGGTGGCACTGGTCTCCTGCTCTCTCCCAAATGGAGCTTTTCCCTCTTCAAGCTACCTAACTTCTCTCCTTCCACCTTTGAATTCCATGCCGTCACAGTAACCCATCCTATAGAATTAACCATTGTTGTTCTCTACCGTCCACCAGGCGCCTTGGGGGACTTCTTGGAGGAATTAGATCATCTCCTCTCACACATCCCTGAAACTGTCCCTCCCGCTGTACTTCTCGGAGACTTCAACCTCCAGACAGGGAAGATAGCTGAACTAACATCTCTTTTAACCGCCTTTGCTTTCTCACTGTCTCCATCCCCACCAACTCAAAACGCTGGCAATGTCCTTGATCTCATATTCTCAAGGGACTGCACTACTTCTAACCTCTCTGCAAACCCGCTCCACACATCCGATCACTTCTTCATTTCATTCTCTCTACCCCTTTCCAAACATAACAAACTAATCTCTTCTCATCCTGCACCTGTCCGCCGTAACCTTCGTTCCCTCTCCCCCTCTACCTTTGCCTCATCTGTGCTCTCAGCCCTCCCTTCCTCTGACTCGTTCCAACTCCTGCCTCCAAACTCTGCTGCAGAAACTCTCCTCTCTACTCTCTCATCCTCTCTGGACTCTCTCTGTCCTCTCACATCTCGGCAGGCTCGTCAGTCCCACCCTGCTCCCTGGCTAAATGACGCACTGCGTGCTAATAGAACCATCCTTCGGGCAGCAGAGCGGAAACGGTGGAAATCCAAACACCATGACGACCTCCTAACCTATCAGGCTCTCCTTTCCTTTCTCTGCTTCGATCTCTCAGGCAAAAAGCACTTTCTTTCAAGATAAGATCCAATCTTCCTATTCCAATCCCAAAAAACTATTTTCAATCTTTTCCACCCTCTTGGAACCCCCCAAAGCCCCTTCCCCCTCCTCCCTTCTGTCAAGCGACTTTGTTAACTACTTTGAAAAAAAGGTTGATGATATTTGCTCTTCTTTTTCTGACTCACCTTTACTCACCGCTGGGTCACCAGACCCTCCTTTCACCCACACACTGACCTCCTTTTCCCCTCTCTCTCCAAGTGAGGTTCTTACCCTCATTACCTCTGCCCGTCCTACTGTCCTCTGGACCCTATCCCCTCAAACCTCCTTCAGACTATCGCTCCTGATGTTCTACCGTTTCTCACCCATTTCATCAACACTTCTCTAACTTCTGGTCACTTTCCAATCAGTCTCAAGGAGGCAAGAGTAAACCCTCTCCTAAAGAAACCCACTCTCAACCTGTCTGATGTTATAAACTACAGGCCTGTCTCTCTCCTCCCGTTCCTGTCTAAAACACTTGAACGCGCTGTCTTTAAACAACTCTCCTGTTTTCTCCATCAGAACAAGCTTCTGGATCCGCACCAGTCTGGTTTCAAGGCAGGTCACTCAACAGAAACTGCCCTCCTTGCTGTCACTGAGGAACTGCACACGGCTAAAGCAGCCTCCCTCTCCTCTGTCATCATCCTTCTGGACCTGTCTGGTGCATTCGACACGGTGAACCATCAGATCCTCCTTCGCACTCTCCAAAAACTTGGAGTTTCAGGCACTGCACTTCCCCTCCTCACCTCATACCTCAAAGACCGTACCTACAGGGTAACTTGGAGAGGGTCCGAGTCCGACCCTTGTTAATTAACTACAGGGGTCCCTCAGGGCTCTGTTCTTGGTCCCCTCCTCTTCTCCTTGTACACAAACTCACACCCAATTAATTCTGTCCTTTCCCCGCTCAGAGACCCAGGTCGTCGCACGCATCTCTGCTTGTCTAGCTGACATCTCTCAGTGGATGTCTGCTCATCACCTCAAGCTCAACCTTGACAAGACTGAACTGCTTTTCCTTCCGGGAAAAAATTGTCCCACTCTTGACCTAACAATCAACATCGGCACCTCTGTTGTTTCCCCGACTCAGACTGCAAGGAATCGGGGTGTGACCCTAGATAACAAACTGTCCTTCACTGCAAACATTGCTGCTACAACCCGCTGCTGCAGATACACTCTTTACAACAGCAGGTTCTGGTCCAGGCTCTCGTCATCTCACGCATAGACTACTGCAACTCCCTCCTGGCTTGTCTACCTGCATGTGCCATCCGACCTCTGCAGCTCATCCAGAATGCAGCAGCTCGTCTGGTCTTCAACCTTCCAAAGTTTCACTGGCTTCCAGTAACTGCAAGAATCCACTTCAAGACACTGGTACTTGCGTACCATGCTGTGAATGGATCTGGCCCTTCCTACATCCAGGACATGGTTAAACCGTACACCCCAACGCGTGCACTCCGCTCTGCATCAGCCAAACAGCTCGCTGCATCCGCACTGCGAGGGGGACCCAAGTTCCCATCAGCAAAAACACGTGGGTTTGCTATCCTGGCTCCAAAATGGTGGAATGAGCTCCCCATTGAAATCAGGACAGCAGATAGCTTGCACATCTTCCGGAGGAGACTGAAAACTAATCTCTTTCGTCTCCACTTCGACCGATAGAATTACTAACAAAGAAACTGCTAACAGAGCACTTATATACTAATAAAGGACTGGCTTATCTATAGCCAGTTGAGTAGCACTTGAAATGTTTGGCTCTATGAAACCTGATGTATTGATATGATTCTGTTTTCTTCAAATTTGTATCTTCCTGGTCGAATGTACTTATTGTAAGTCGCTTTGGATAAAAGTGTCAGCTAAATGTAATGTAATGTAATGTAATGTCTCCTTTTTATTGCGAGATGCAGGGTGTACAGGAGGTTGTCCACTGTGCAAGTGTTTGTCATTGACAAAGTTTGCTGTCCAATTGTTCCCTCTCCTCCCCAATGTGGACAGCATCCCTTTTGCTTTTTCCTTGCATTTGTTTCAGACAGTTTATACTTTTTTCTCTGAGCAGTTGGAGTAGGGGGGCTGAAGTACTTCGACTTTATTTTCTGCGTTTTACTTCGCTTCCTCCATGTTTCCTCTTGTGACAGAGGAAGTGTCTCTGGTCCCTCAGATTGTCTTTTGTCTTCAGCGTATGTTTTTGAAGGATGCACCTGTTTTTTCATTATTGCAACGCCCTTGAGTCTTCCAACCACAAACTTTTGCTGTAGCTGGAGAAAGTCTCCTGCTCTTCTGTGCAATTTTGATGAAAGGATCACTTTTTGTTGTTGTGCGGAACCAGTTCTCTAGAACAGCATTTCTGTCACAGGTTTTGCCAAGATCTTTAAGCATCAGACCTGTCCAAAGAGGCACAGTACCAGCGTAATGGACAATTATTTCCACAAGTGTCTCACAATAATGAGGATTTGGCTGGCATGCTCCGTTTGCGTCATCCTCCTTCCCTTCTTCCTCCTGTGCTTGTGTGACCACCTCTTCGATAGGAGCAAAGAAAGGGGATGATTTTGTGAGAGATCTGTGCATGTCTTCAAAATCAGCAGGTGTGTGGTCTTCATCTTCATTTTTGAAATGTATATTTTCTGACTTATGTGTCCGTATGGCCTCCTGCAGTGCTGAGAGATGTTTCTTGCACCCATTAGTTTCAGTCTTTGATGAAAAAACATGTACCATACACCTTGAAATGGACAATACCTCGCCAAATACAGAAGCATTTTGAAGGAGGGCAAAACAGTACAAAAAAAATAGTTTTGTCTCCTTTCTGCACTGAACCATGGACAACTTCATACTGATCAACTTCAGCATGTGAGCAGCACAGAGGTGTATTACTGTCAGCTGCACTGACCGCTGCCCTTGGAATTAAGATAAGGTTTTAAGGTATAATAAGGTATAAGGTATAAGGTTTTATAGAATAAAGGTTTCACAAATCTGAAACAGTGTTATAAAGAATGTTTAGACCCTCTGGGATAATCCAGTCCAGATTAGATGAGTCTAGGTCTAGTGGTTTTAGATCAGGACCTGGTCTAATGTGGTCTAGATACAAAAAAAGCATCAAAATCTCCCTTTTTGTATTTTCACAAATAGAATAAAGGTTTCACAAATCTGAAACTGTGTTCTAAAGAATCTTTAGACTCTCTGGGATAATCCAGTCCAGATTTGATGAGTCTAGGTCTAGTGGTTTTAGATCAGGACCTGGTCTAATGTGGTCTATTTGTGAAAAAAACACTGAAATCTCCCTTTTTTGTATTTTCACAAATAGAATAAAGGTTTCACAAATCTAAAACTGTGTTATAAAGAATCTTTAGACCCTCTGGGATAATCCAGTCCAGATTTGAGGAGTCTAGGTATAGTGGTTTTAGATCAGGACCTGGTCTAATGTGGCCTAGATTTAAAAAAAGCTGCAAAATCTCCCTTGTTTGTATTTTCACAAATAGAATTAAGGTTTCACAAATCTGAAACTGTGTTATAAAGAATGTTTAGACCCTCTGGGATAATCCAGTCCAGATTTGATGAGTGTAAATCTAGTGGTTTTAGATCAGGACCTGGTCTAATGTGGTCAGGATGCGAAAAAAGCACTGAAATCTCCCTTGTTTGTATTTTCAAAAATAGAATGAAGGTTTCACAAATCTGAAACTGTGTTATAAAGAATTTTTAGCCTCTGTGGGATAATCCAGTCCAGATTTGATGAGTCTAGGTCTAGCGGTTTTAGATCAGGACCTGGTCTAATGTGGTCTACATGTGAAAAAAGCACTGAAATCTCCCTTTTTTGTATTTTCACAAATAGAATAAAGGTTTCACAAATCTGAAACTGGGTTATAAAGAATCTTTAGACTCTCTGGGATAATCCAGTCCAAATAAATCGGCTATGCAGCGATTTAAGAGGTTCAAACACGGAGGATTGTTCGCTCAGCGCTGTATATTAAATGTCCCTTAACTTTCTGCCGAATCGGATGCTCTGAATCGGAAGCCAACTTCAGCGTCGTGGCTTATTCGCTAATCAAGTTGGTTTAACATTTCACTTTGAAAGTATTATTGTCTTATACTACAAGCTCAGTATGTAGCCTATGCTGAATAGCGTCACTGCATGGGAACGATTTTAGATAGTTTTGTTTCCACTGGGAGTTATTTTTATGAAACACCGCGTTTCATGTGACGGGACGTCGTCAAAGTTTACAAAATGAAACCAGCTCGCGCTTTTTAAATATATATCGTCACAGCTCGTGAGCCGCAGTCTACGATGCTTATCCTAGGAACTTTAGCAACGTCAGTCCGGTAAAAACTTTAGCACGGTAACATTAACAGCGTTAGCCCGGTAACGTTAACTGTTGGTAGCCTGGCGTCCGGTAACGTCGGTGTGATACCTCTCCTCCGGTTCGGTACCATGGAGCAGGCGGCCAGCGTTAACGCAGACCCGGCGCAGCGCTCTGACAGTAACGGTGGGTTAAATTTGTATGTTAGAGATGTACTAGTAGGCCTACGGGTCCCCATCACATAGAAACTGCTGGATGCTAACTTGCATATGTCGGGCAATTTGCACAATTAGTATTAGTTGCATAAGCATATGCAGACATAGTTTTAAAATGGCTTGGCCAATTTAGAATTTTGAAGTGGTTTTGGAAGTTATTGAGGATATTGAAATTGTTGACATTTTCAGGATCAAACATTGCAATTTGAACCAGAAAGTGGAAATATGTATACTCTCGCTGGACTGATTTTGACTACCATGAGTAATGTTGCGAGCATTGGATATAGAGAGCACAAGATGACATTATTATCTCTACTGTGGACATTGGATTTTTTTACAAATAAATAAGCAATATGCCGAATTCCAACGATCCAGAGTCCCCTAGATCTTTTCAAATCGACACAAAATTCAGCAAACATCAGCCAACAGAGAGTATAAATATTGCCACGTTCTGGTTCAAACTGGAACAGAAATGGAATCAGCATCCTCAATAACCTCCAAAACCAAACCAGAAATATCCCAAACTTGAACTGTAGTCCACATTGCAAATTGCCCAACATATGAAAGTTAGCATCCGGCAGTTTCTATGTGCTGGGGACCCACACTATACATTACTCAACATTTCTTGATTCACAATAGGACTCTATGAGCTGGCAAACAGACTGATATGCTGTATGAGTGGCTAAAGTCATGTGTCTGTGTGTTCACAGGCAGCTGCTCAAAATGGCGGAACTGGACTGGATTCTGGTGAATGTTTGCAAAAGCTGAAAGTCTAACGAAATAAACACTATTACAAAATAAATTCCATAATTCGCATGCTGGTCATTTTTGACCCACTTATGGAAGCTTGGGCTAGTAATACAAAAACTACAATTTCTTAAAATGTATACAATTTGAAATTAACATTTGAATGGCATGATATCCAAAACATGTTTTTTGAGGAATAGCTGGAATATGAAATGATAAAAAAATGTAATTACAAAGATACCTCACTGGGTCAAAAGAGACCCACTTATGCATCTAAGGGTTAAGTTACATTCATCATCCCCAACCTGTTGCATCCCTCTTTGCACTCGGCATCATTGTGGACACATGTAATGGAATTGTTGTTTTATATCTGTACATATAAATGTTTATATTCTTTATTCATATATCTTCACACAGGTAGACTACAGCAAAGCTTCTTAAGGGTTAACTGAAGCTACTTACCAAAGTGATGCAATCTGCTTCGGAAAAATGATCAAATGATCAATGTAGATGTTATATGAGATTATAACAGAATATGATATCAAAATGTCAGTAAAATGCCAATTCATTGAGTTTTCAAATCAAATTTAAATTGAAAGACAGTAGGAACAGGTTTAACATTTATTTGACTGTTTATTGAACAAGATGTGATTGAAAGGAAAGGTGTGCAGGTAGAGAACGAATTCTAAACAAAAAATAAAAAGACACATCATTCCTTTCCTTTAATGATGCAGAATTAATAATATTGTGGTTAAATGAATGGCAAAAAAGTATGAAATACTACTTAAATCCCTATGAACTCCTGCATATAGGTCACTCCTCTACAACACTGATTGTACACTAGAGCACGGTATATTTTGGTCTTTTCTTTTTATTCAGGAGTTACTCTTTTAAACACCACCATCTTTTTCCACCAACCAGTGGCTCAGCTGTGTGTTCTTGATGCATGTGAATGTGCTTACCCTGCATTATTATTATGATGTAACTCTTCTTCTGTTATCCTCCCAGGCTCCTCGGGTTGTGCAACAACTTTGCCTATGTGGTAATGCTGAGCGCCGCACACGACATCCTCAAAAAGCAAGAGTCAGCGAACGCCACCTCACCTGTGAGCAGTTCAATCAGTATTTCAGTATTTGCACTGAGTCTTGTTATTGCCAATGCCTTGAAGCTGTATCTCCTTATGAACACAAAATGATTCCCTTGTGTTATATGTAGACTCCATCCCCGCTGACTGTGGATGTCCAGGCTGGGAACAGCAGCAGCAGCCCCTACGACTGTAACCCTGTTTCTACTGCGGTAAACACAGTCACTACACCACAAGCTCTCCTGTGCCAACATATTCAATAAGGATTTTTAAACTATTATCATTATCACTTTGCATTCATCCCAAAAGCATAACGGGTGCAGCAAGCATTCGAGCTGTGGAACAACAAGGCTGCTGTTATTGATAACAAGTGTGTGTTTTATGTTTCTGTGACTTTGTGTGTGTGTGTGTGTGTGTGTGTGTGTGTGTGTGTGTGTGTGTGTGTGTGTGTGTGTGTGTGTGTGTGGTGTGTGTGTGTGTGTGTGTGTGTGTGTGTGTGTGTGTGTGTGTGTGTGTGTGTGGTGTGTGTGTGTGTGTGTGTGTGTGTGTGTGTGTGTGTGTGTGTGTGTGTGTGTGTGTGTGTGTGTGTGTGTGTGTGTGTGTGTGTGTGTGTGGACAAACAGGAAGTGAGATGAGTGAAGAGGTACTGAAACTCATCTGACAATCAGAGAAACAAAGCCGTTGTTACACACATAGAAAACATACAGTATATATCGCCACACATTCATAGTATTGAAAAACCATAAAAGATATCCCACATAATTGCAACAATGTGACATAAAAACCCAATTGATTTCAAAGACGCTGTCCTCCTCAGGCTGTGCTGTTAGCGGACATCCTCCCAACGCTCATCATCAAGCTGGCGGCTCCCTGTGTCATCCACAAACTGCCTTATGGGTAAGACACTTGTGTACCTGTCCGTCAAAGTCCAGGGTGAACAGTGCTGGACACAAACCTTTAGTGGTGTCGCTCAGTTGAGTTCAAATACATTCAAGATACATTTGCCTGTACCCTGGATAATGTCAACAGTTGTTCCATGTTGAATTCATATCCCCAACACTTCATTTCAATGTTTATTCCTTTTAGAAGGAAATCAAATAAAAGATCAATAACAAATATATAATGAAATATTTATATTGAAATAAGGATTTAAAGTAAGAATATGAAATAAAAAAAGATCAAATAAATACATTTATAAAAACACAAGAAGTTAAATTAAGTCATGTAAAATAAAAAATAAAATATACAAATATTTTTATAAATATGAGAAATTAAATCAAGAAGATAAAATAAATGTATTTATATAGAAATAAGACATTGAAGAATGAATGTGCAATTGAAAGACAAAAGGAAGATATCAAAAACAATCTAACATGTAGTGTATATTCCAGCTGGTACAGTGTATTAGTATACTCTGATATTAGTCCTGAGTTACACAGATGAAAAAGGGTTAGGCTGCTGCTGATGGTTGGGGTCCTTCTAACCTGGTTAGGGTCCTTCTAACCTGTTTTATTGATACATTTAGCACCATTGATGTCATTTACTAAACATTTCCCAGTGGCTTTCACCGTGCTACTGTTTTCACTCAACTCTCTTCATACCATTTTCCCGTGGTCTTATATATAAAAGTATTCAGTTTGATTGATGGAAGCGTATGAAAGTGGAGTCGTTCTAGTACAAGTTGTGCTGGCTATACATCCGATTGGCTGTTCATAGGAGCACATTGTCCAAACAAAAGCATGTTTATATGTTTGTACATGTTTAAATGTTTGAGCACTTATATACTAATAAAGGACTGGTGTATCTAAAGCCAGTTGAGTAGCACTTGAAATGTTTGGCTCTATGAAACCTGATGTACTTCAAGGTTGTATCTTCCTTGTCGAATGTACTTACTGTAAGTCGCTTTGGATAAAAGCGTCAGCTAAATACAATGTAATGTTTAATACATTAGTAGTTGTGGATGTACTGCCTCATTCCTGTTTCTCTAGTTTCCGGGTGTTGTTCTGCGCCCTGATGGCAGCCACAAGTTTCCTCCTGGTGTCCTTCTCCTCAGCGATTTGGATGAGCATTCTGGGTAAATTCTGTTCTTATTATTTTGAGTCACAGCTCTTATCGTTGTGTAGTGGAACATCTGATAACGGAGTATCAGAAAGAGTCAGCTTGGTTTCAGCTAATCTTATCTGAACGGGTGCTGCTGCGACGATTCCAATGAAATGTGATACTTTAATAGTTTTATCATGAAATAAGGATCAGTATGCCCTGATAATAACTAAGTGTGTGTATGTGCATACACATTTCCTTCTAATATCTGTTGCAAAGAAGTTTAAGAGAAGGAGGCAAATTAATCTAAATGAGTGTTGAGTTACAACACTCATTTAGAACATGATGTGGAGGAAATATTTGATTCAACTGGCCTTATTTCTTATATTGTTATTATATAGTTCCAAATAAAAATATTTGCTCTAGAGGGATTAATTTGCAGAAAATGAAAACTGCTCAAAAGAACAATAATCAGGCTGCCAGATGGCTCCTGAACCCATCAGGCAATGTCATCCCCTCTATCTCCCCATTTCACCTCTGTATCTCTAAGAAAAGGCACAATCTAGCCCCAAAAATATATTTAAAAAGAATATATATATATATATATATATATATACATACAGTATGCATGGGTTTTCAGACCTCATATAATGGAGCAAAAACAAGTTCATATTACTTTATATATATATAAACACCACAATACTGATATTTGAACTAAGGAAGAGTTCAATAATGAATATTTGGTGCAATAACCCTGATTGACAGTTTACAGCTTTCATTAGTGTCACCATCCTCTAGCTGACTTTATGCCACTCCTGCCTCAAACATGTAGACAACCGTTCATGACCATCAATGTTTATCTTGATAAGAGGGTATTCTGAGGTTTGTAAATGCAGGTTTGGGGATTAGTCAAACCGTGATCTGCTGCTCCTCCATACACACCTCGACTGACCTGTCTGTTGACAACACCCTCAGAGGGTTGGGAGTTTGGCATAGCAAAAGAAAACAACATGTCTTCTTGGTTCATCTTGTATGTGGCTTGGTTCATATGTCTTTCACAAATCTCCTTATTCAAGCCTAGCTGAAGCCTCATCACCAATTCTCAACAGACTGTATCACTGGGCGTGAAACATGTTGCCTTTCCAGGTCTCTGGTAAACCATTAGAAGACTTGTGAAAAGCTACAAATGTGACTCATCAGAGAACATGGCCTTACTCCAGTCCTCTATAGTCCAGCCCTTATGGTCTTTGTTGACTCATCTTTGAGGTAATAACTTTCTTTTACTATATACAAATATTAAAATACATTAAAAACGTATACTATACTTGATACATATGTTGTGGTTAAAATAAGTATTGAATAAGAATGAACCTGTTTTTTTTTTGCATTATTAAAAGTATAAAACCACGTCATCTTTTTGTTTTTTTAACCATTTTTTACTTTATCCAAATACATACTCCGATAGACAATATTCTTATTTTTTACTTGCTATTTTATCAGTGCTTTTTGGAATAAATCTAAAACAATTATTTTACTCAAACATATACTTTAAATAGTAAAAACCAGAGAAACGAATCATTTAGCACGGGTCTCTTTTCCACAGCTCTATTTTTATAAATTGTAGTGTGTGTGAGAATGTTCTATTTCAAAATGAGGTGTTGCAGAAAAGCCAACGTTGGATTAATACATGTCATTAATCCATAATCCCTGTTTGCAGTTCCTCACAAGGGTCAATAATGTCACATGTTTGGGAGACACAGAGGAAATACTTGAATACTGTCTTGAATAATCATGATTAAAGCTTATTAACTGTCCTGGTGACATTTATATTGAAATGATATAAGAACACAACTGTATTGTCCACTAAAGTGTCAAATTGTCAGTTGCACATCAAGCAGTTCAGTGCAGGTTACAGAGAGGCGTGGTGGGGTAAATGCTTGAGGAAGAAACATGATTAGATCTATTAACCACACATACCACTATTCACTTTAAGCTAATTTCATAAGGCGGCTCTGTGCCTCCCTCCTGTGTGTTTCAGGAGTGATCTTTGCCAGTATCAGCGCCGGACTGGGAGAACTGTCCTTCCTCTCCCTCACTGTGTACTTCAGCAGGTAAACACTTCCTCTAACCAAGGATGAACTGATTACACTTGTGTGGTCAAAGTTCACTGTGACCTCACAACACGTTGAGGGCAGGTCTAGTTTTGCGCTTCACTCTGAAATCGCTGATGTTAGAGCTTATTCAGAGGAACCTAAAAGGTAAATTCCAATATCCAATCCAAAAGTCCAATGGAGTCCTTGTGATCCAACTCTTCCCCCCCCCCCCCCCCCCCCCCCCCCCCCGGCAGGGATGTGCTGGGCGCCTGGGGCTCAGGCACCGGAGGAGCTGGTGTCGCTGGAGCCTTCCTGTACTCAGGACTCACCCAGGTGGGCCTGCCTCCCCAGGTCACGCTCCAAATCATGATGGTGGTCCCGTTCGCTATGTTGATCAGGTGAGCGTGGAGTTCCAGAGCTGATAAGACATTATGACGCATTTGCACAATAACAGACTGACATTCTTTAAAGATGATATGCTGCTTCATACAGCTGAAGATAGACAGGACAGTGGGTCATTATTACACTTTTCATGGTTTGTTTTATAACTTTGAATCTCAGTGGATGTATTTAGAATAGTCTCAAATTGATTGACTGAAGGTAAAATTAGTAAATAAAAAAAGAGTTATCAAGAACATCAAAACAACAATTATTTTCACGATAAACACTTGATTGATGATGAGATAGTAAAAAAGTAAACCATACTTTGGTCTTTCATTTTTTACCTCTACCTAATATTGTATTGCACTATTTAAATATATTTTCCTTTTTACAAACAACTGATCAGAGGAAGATCTTGGGTAGATAATGATGAGAAAATAATGATTTGTTTGTTTGTGGGAGAGATCTCCTTCTGGAGGGAACACAGGGATGTTAACCTTTGCACACCATTGAAATGCACATAAACAAAATAAACACACTACAGGAAAGTCAAAACTCCAAAAAGCAGAATCACCTCAGTTCTTCTCACCGTTCAAATGAAAACATTTGTACTTTTGCTTCCCCCCCCCCACCAGCTACTTCTTCCTGCTGGCTCCTCCACCTACTCTCCCTCAGTGGAGAGAGAAGCAGTATGCTGCGGTGGTGTCAGAGGAGAGGCAGCAGCTGATGGATGACTCAGAGGAAGAGGAGCAGGGAGAGTCAACCCCAGGTACATGTCACAGACAAATCAAAAAGGTTCAAGTGGATGGGATTGAAATGACACTAACGAGTTTAGCTGCCGTTGTGCATTACACACATGGAAGGCCTTTGAGTGCATTACTGTTATTTGATCAGATAATAAAGGAAGCACATGTTGTTTCAGTGGGGAAAACGTTTAAACTTCATTTCGATATGAAAGGGATTTCATATAAGCACACCTCTGATTTTAAACAAGTGATTACATTAAAAACCAGGCCTCATGGTGAGATTTAAGGTCAGATTAAGTCATTGGCGTCAGTTTATCTCAGTGTGGAGGAAGTGGTTTCAGTGATAAGGAATGTACGTGGGTGGACTCGTGCGGGGAAACTGAGATATGTTGGATGTTATCCGCTCTGTGTTGCAGAGAAAACTAATATTTACACTTTGAACTCAATGTGTTAATAACTTCTTTTGATACTGCAAAAATAGCAGTTTCACCCAACTTCCATTCTGAGTGCTCAGCTTGGCTACACAATTAGATGGCAACACATATTTATACATATTTACCAAAACAAACTATCTAAAGAGAAAGAATAAAATAATGTTAATATACCATTTGTACTGCTGTTTTTTTAAATGGACACTATTGTACTCTAATGACATATTATTTTTTTAAGGGATGCACAAGGCCTAAACCTGCAGATTTAGATTATTTTTGGAGTAGCGGAAACACATGCTAACACATCATTGACATATTAAGACCTTTTGAGATGATAACCCAAATAGTTTATTTATAGAGCACTTTAAACCTCCAGACCAAAGTGCTGTACTGTCCAATAAACAAAACGTACAAAAAAATCACACAGCTCACACACCATAAAACAAGTACAAGTAAAAAACAATAGACAATTTAAAAGCAATAAAAGCAATACTCTAAAAGATGTCAATACGCTAAGGAGAAGAGGTGGGTTTTAAGAAGCGACTTAAAAACAGGCAGTGTGTCTGATATGCAGGGCAGATCGTTCCACAGTGTGGGAACCACGGCCCCCTCTGAGCTTAGACCTGGTTCTGGGCACGTTCAGGAGCAGTTGATCAGCTGACCTGAGAGGGCGGTTGTGCGTGTAAGGGTGTAGCAGCTGAGAAAGATATTGTGGGGTCATGCCATCCACCAGCTCCTGAGGCAAATAGTATCACCTCCTTTGGTTCCACTTCACCTGATGCATATTACTGTAATATAGTAACATAGATCTAATAGTTCCCTTCTCTTGAGGGGATATAATTAGCTTCTTCTTGTCAGTTTTAATTAATGTATAACCACTTTATGCGCAAGTGCTAATCACAATTCAAACCCGTGAAGTATCTAAATCCCACAATGTTTTGGTAAAGGGCAAATATCTTTAATATGATTTTATATTCATGATTGTGCTGCTGCAGAGAAGTCCTGGTCTACAAACGGCATTCTCACGCTACGATCCTCATTTGGTACAGATCCACACAATGATCATTTTAATTTTCTTTTCTAAATGATGCTCCTTCCCTCAATTATTGCAAATCATATTGCAATTGGAATATCAGTCAAAATATTTGCAAGTTATACTTTTTTCAAAATCATACAGCCCTAATATGGGCAGCCTGAGTTGCTGAGACCATGCTGTTTCTCGCTTATTTGACAACACAGGCAGATTTCAAGAGGCTTTTCATAATGAATGAATCATGTTATTGGTTCATGCTTTCGTCCCCCTCAATGTAACAGGGAACAGGAGCAGCGGACCGCTCACCCCTAAAGAAAAACTTCATGTCATCAGAGTAAGCAATCTTCCCATCATTTTAAATATGAGTATCTTTCTGATCAGCCCTAACATCTCTTGTTCCTGTGAGCAGGGCCTGATGAGGTTTGTGTTCCCGCTGGGACTGGTCTACTTCGCTGAGTATTTCATCAACCAGGGCCTGGTAAGCTTGAGTTGTTGGGCCAAATCCGACATGAGTGTGCTGTAGTCTGAAAGATGGTATGAATTGATGGTTCATGACATTTCAACTTTTGAAAATATAGCTAATAGAGTGGTGCAGTGATCACTTGTTTTTCTCTGCCGACATGAATGTTAACATCAGAAGGGCCCGCTCTACAAAAGTGTAATGGCTATATATATAACCAATGGCAAAAAGAAGCCTCAGACATTCAGCAGTGGGGTATTTAGACTATGTTTTTGTCTAAGATAAAACATTAACATATCTTAAAGGGGACCTATCATGCAAAATGTACTTTTGTATGTCTTCTATACATAAATATGTGTGTGTCCCCGGTGTGTCAGGGAACTCACAAAGTGTCAGAAAACAAAACCTTCTCTCTTTTTCTCCGTACCGAAATCTCTAAAAACGGGGGTACAATGAGCCCACGGACCTATCAGAAACATCGCTATCAGAAACAATGCCCGACATGTTTTGGACGTAATATGGTCTTTGTTTACATTAGCAAGCATCGCTGACACTCAGAGCTAACGCTGTACTGGAGAGAATGTGTAAAGAAGCAGGAAATATAAAAAGGAACTCACCTTGTGATAAACCCGCAAGAGAAAAAGCATTTGAGCTCCATACTGTTTCAGATATAATCCTTGATGTGGTTTGGAACATGATAGTGTTTAATCACGGCAGCATTTAGCTGAGTATCTCGTAGAATTCTGAGCAGGCATTTGCTCCCCCTCCTCTTTTTTCTTTTTTTCAAGTTAAGGACCCCGAACCTACAGTTCTCTAACAGGGTTGAAATCAAGCCCCCAGGAAGTGCGCCGGACTCTGATGAAAATATTCGTTGCGTCTAACGGCTGTACTGCAATCAGTCCGTAACGTCATTGGGCCCAGAATGACTTTCCCCCATTGACTAACATTGGGAAAGAAACGTCTGTAAATCAGCGGATCATTTTTTAAAAACTAAATAAACTACCCAATATGAACTATTTTATAGCCCTTATTATAATCATTAGGTCCTTAAAGTTTTAAAATGCACTAAAAGCCGAGTCTAGATTTATTTTCTGTCTCCATTCATTCTACTGAGCCGAGAGTGGGAGCTCAGGGGGCGGGGCTTAAGGGGCGCATGCTCTGTGAGCGCACATACGGGTTATTCTGCTCTGACAGCCAGGCATGATGGGTAATCTGTGACGTTTCGCTCTCTCAAAAGTTGGGCCATTTTGTCTTCCTGCGCCAATGAGCAGCTCTCATAGGAAAGAACGGGACCCCGCCTCCCACGCTGTATCCAGTTCTTATTATACATCCATGACTGAAATAGAGGGATGTGAGGGATGTCTAAAATGCATGATCTGTTTGGTATTTTGAGCGAAATACATCATAGACATGTTTGTATATATTTTTATATATCTGATACCCATAATATATACCTAAAAATAGCATGATAGGAGATCTTTAAGCTTGAGTTAGCCTAAGGCATTGTTAAAGCATCTACTTTAACTCTATAAACGTTCAAAAGCAGTTGACTTGAAGACGAGGGAACCCGATGTGGTAAAATGCTGAATCATTTCCGAGTTTTAGAACTGATTCCTGCTCCTCTCTATAATGAGCACGGACTAATGTTGGCGTTTCTTTTCCCAGATGGAGCTCCTGTATTTCCCCAATGTGTTTCTGTCTCATGCAGAGCAGTACCGCTGGTCAGTTAACCTCAATGTCATATTTTCTGAAGGATTCAAAAGTTATATCTTTGTTCCTTTTTGACAACTGTTTGCCCCTTATGTGTGTGTAAGCCTAGGAGGCTATAGACCTGATTCTCATTGTGTGTGTGTGTGTGTGTGTGTGTGTGTGTGTGTGTGTGTGTGTGTGTGTGTGTGTGTGTGTGTGTGTGTGTGTGTGTGTGTGTGTGTGTGTGTGTGTGTGTGTGTGTGTGTGTGTGTGTGTGTGTGTGTGTGTGTGTGTGTGTGTGTGTGTGTGTGTGTGTGTGTGTGTGTGTGTGTGTGTGTGTGTGTGTGTGTGTGTGTGTGTGTGTGTGTGTGTGTTCAGGTACCAGACGTTGTACCAGGTTGGTGTGTTGGTGTCTCGATCATCCCTGTGCTGCATAAAGATCAGGAAACTGTGGGCTCTCTCTTTGCTCCAAGTGAGAAATGCACACTTTTTGAACAAATTTGTAAAATGTCAACTGCCAACATTTTTTTAATTCCTTAAATTTCCACATGTGGCAACGAATTTGGGAGGAGAAACACCCAGGGCAAAGTCAAATATTAAAAAAGCTATTGGTTGATAGTAACCACTTATTGGGTACATTTGCATTTTATATACTGCTTAATACTAATCTACAACCAACTATACATTTGTTCTGGATGTACCATTTGACATAGGTATATTTTTTTATTTTTTATTTTTTTATTTATTCTACTAAAATCATACAAAAACAAAAACGTATAATTCATACACACAAATGAACAAAATTAGTAGAAGCGGGAGGGCTGAACTATAGCTTATGGGGAGTAGCCCTCCCGTGCATCATCATTAGCATCAATATAATAATGGCATTTATTTTGTCAAAAACGTATAGAAATTAAGGAGTATAAAGAAAACTAATGAAAACTGGAAAAAAATAAAAAAATAAAAGTTAGAGCAAGAAAAAAAGTAAATGCATATATAAGTAATACTGGGAATATCCAATACTTGTTAGCTGGAGTAATCTGCAAATATAATTGTTTTTAATTTAGTTTTGAATTGTTGATGACTAGTAATACTTGAAAGGTCTGGGTGAAGTCCATTCCACGTTCTAACTCCGATTATGGATAAGCTGTGTGATTTGATGGTTGTTCTACAGGGCTTGCTACACAACCAGTTAGGATGCCTGGTTGGGTATTTCATGACTGTGGTTTGGAACTGCTTTTGAATGTTATTAGGCATTTTGTTATGGGAAATGTTGTGCATAATCAGTACTGTTTTAAGCTTAACTATATCAACACATTTGAATAGATTTAGTTTTTTAAATATGGGAGTTGTGTGTTCATATTTACCAACACCACAGACGATTCGTAATACTTTTTTTTTAGATGTTATTAATTTTTGTAGATTTGTTGAGTACGTGTTTCCCTATATTTCGGAGCAGTAATAAAGGTAAGGGAGAAATAGACTGTTATAAAGGGTTCCGAGTATTTTTCCTCGAGAATGTTCTTAGTACGATACAAAATACCTTTTTTTTTTGACAGTTTAGTTTGTACATAATTGATATGGTGCTTCCAGTTGAGTTTTTCATCAACAATGAGTCTAACTTTCTCTATCTCAGTATTGCAAATCCGCATAATACAGTCATTTCTACTCTCAGGTTTTGTATTGAATAATTTGTTTTGGCCACATTAAGGGATAATTTATTAACTGCAAACCAGTTACATAGTACTTCTAATTCTGCATCAACAATTTTAACAAGATCACCAAGATTATGATGGGAGCAGAGACTGGTGGTATCATCGGCCAACAAAATGAATTTTAACATGTCGGAGGTGTTGATAATGTCATTAATATAAATCAGGAACAGTTTTGGACCTAAAATTGATCCTTGAGGGACTCCACATGTTATAGGAAGATTGTTTGATTTCGCCTCGTCTATATCCACATATTGTAGCCTATTTATCAGATAACTCTTGACCCATTCTTTGGCTTGACCCCTTATGCGATAATGTTCTAATTTGTGTAGCAGTATGGTATGGTTCACAGTATCAAAAGCCTTTTCAAGGTCAATGAATATACCAGCTGTAATCTTTTTTTTCTCAATGTTGTTGATAATTTCTTCGACCAGTTCAATTACTGCTGAAGAAGTAGAGTGATTTTTCTGAAATCCATATTGGCTGGGGCATAGTATATTCAATTTGCTGAGGAATGACTCCAGACGGTTGTTAAAGAGTTTTTTGAGAATTGTGGTAGTAAAGAAATCGGTCTATAATTATTAAAACTAGATTTATCACCAGATTTGAAAACCGGAATCACCTTCGCGATTTTCATTTCATTGGGAAAAATACCTTGTTGGAACGATTTATTGCATATATTTACTAGGGGGGCTACAATGTTTGGTGCAACTTTTTTAACAATATTCATACTAAGTCCTAAATAATCTTTGGACTGTTTACTGTGTTGAGTATTAACAATATCAAGCAGTTCATTTTCTTTAATTGAGTTCATGAACATACTCTGTTGGTTGCAGTTTTTCAGAAAATCATCCACTGATGAAGTTGGGCTGATTTTACTCGCCAGAATGGGGCCAATTTCAGAAAAGAACTCATTAAAGCTATTTGCAACATCCGTTGGGGTTTTTCCTTCGGTTTGGAATTTCTTGAATTCATTTCTGTTGTCAGTTCTTTTCTTCTTAATTATGCTATTTATTACCTTCCAAGTGGTTTCCATATCTCCTATGGCATTTTCTAATTTTTCAGAGAAGTATCGTTTTTCACAGTTTCTAAGGATTGTAGTCAATTTGTTTTTATACAATTTATAACGACTTTCATCTTCAGTGCTTTTACTTTTCAAAAATGTCCGAGAGTGCATTTTTTTTACAGCATGCGTTTTTCAGTCCACGAGTGAACCAGGGTTTTGAGTCATTGAGCCTAACCCAGATAGTGTGGTTCATGACTGACTCATTAACTCGGAAATTAGTTAGCATTTGAATACTTAAAATGTCCTACATGAAATATGTCAGTAAATCCCCCCGGGCGCTGTACAATAGCTGCCCACTGCTCCTAGTACTAGGATGGGTTAAATGCAGAGGTCAAATGTCACTTTGTGTGCTGTGTTTTCTGCATGTGTGACCATTAAAGAGGTTTTCATTCCTCCCATTCTTTTCTATTAGCCGCCTTTAGTTTAGCGCTGGCCATTAGTTTTTTTACTTTGGGTAATTGCTTTTATGCTTCAACTACTAAGTGGTGTTGATATGAAGAGATTATCTTGCTGAACAAAACAGTAGAAAACTGCTCTTTCAAATATAGCTATCACTTTTTTTATTTGCGTCTTTTGTGTTCATTTTATTTTGTTAAATTAAAGACTGTTGGAAATCTTTTTTATTTATTTTATTTCATAAGCAATTTCCTGTAATTTAGGGTTAATCACAAAATACGCTGTGATCACCATTAATTTTGCTTTAGGAATTGTTAATATATTTTATTATTTAGAAGGTAATACTGTTATATTTGATTATATTTTTTATTATTTTTAATATTTTTCTAGTTCTCTATCTGTGTTTTTAATTCTTGTTTTTATGCACCATGACCCCAAGTCAAATTCCTCGTACGTGTAAACCTACCTGTTAATAAACACCACACACCTATCTTTATCACCAGCTGTTATCACAAATATGCACAGAATAAAATATTTCCTAAAATATTAACAACAGTCCAAGTACAAATCCTTTTCCTTCTAATCTGTGGGTGGATGTTTGCATACTGCTGACTCTGCTGTCTGTGCTCCAGGTGGTGAACGCGCTGCTGCTCCTGCTGGCGGTGCGTTTTCACTTCCTGCCCAATCCCTGGACCGTGTTCGCCATCATCCTCTACGAGGGTCTGCTGGGCGGAGCGGCCTACGTCAACACCTTCTATTTCATCAGCAAGGAGGTAGGCTGCACCATTGATCAAAATGTAGATTGTGATAATTCATTGAGTTTAGGGGTAAGTCTTTTTATTCCACTTCAAACCCTTTATAGTTTATTTGCCAGTTGCTTATTGTGAACCCGGAAATGTTGAGTTCCCCAAAGTGTTATGTTAGAAATGTATAGTACGGGTCCCCAGCACATAGAAACTTCCAGATGCTAACTTACATTATGTTGGGCAATTAGCACAAGTTGCGTTATTTAGCATACTGTATGCAGACAATAGCTATAAAAAAAATCTTGGCCCATTTGGACAATTTTGGAGTGGTCTTGGAGGTTATTGAGGATGTTGTATCGATATCTGAGCTTTCAGGATCAAGAATTTCAGTTTGAACCAGAACGTGGCCATATCTGTACTCCCGGTTGGCTGAAATTGATTGAATATCCTTCAATAACCTACAAAAAACATGCAGAAAAATTCAAAATCTGCCATTTCTTAGCTTTTGTCTACATATGCTAATTAATGCTAAGTAACACAACTTATGCCAATTATATAACATAGGCAAGTTAGCATCCGGTAGTTTCTATGTGCTGAGGACCTACACTATACATTTCTAACATAAACTGTTTGGGTACTCAACATTTCCAGGTTTAAACTGCTGGCAAGTATACTTTTAAGAGAGTTTTTGGTGATGCATCAGCATACCGCCCTGCTCTGTGTACAACTGACTTGTTCATTATTCTACATCATATGTCCAGTTTGTTTTCATCCTGAATTCTTTGTTGTGTCCACAGTCTGAAGACACACACAGGGAGTTTGCCATGGCTGCTGCCAGTGTAGGAGACAGTCTGGGCATCGCTCTGGCTGGACTCGCTGCTTTCCCCGTGCACAGATACTTCTGTTCCCTATGAAGCAGCCCACACACAACTCCACCATGAATCAGCAGGAAGTGGGTGGGTGCCTGCTATTTCAGGGATTGAAAACAGGAGACTAAATTCCTACATAAAAGTGGTGGTGGTGGAAACAATTTTGACTTACTTCTACTACTGATCAACTACTGCTGCTTTTTGGGAAGCACACCTCTGATTTGGAGCCTGTTTCCCAGTATTTCTTTACAGAAGGCATGGTAAAAGCTAACTCAAATGAATAATGCAAAAACGGTATTAGAAGTCTGTTGCCGGCAGAAAATGATTGCAGACTTGTAGTGCAGTAACCTCTGTGACAAAAACACTTTTTCTTTAGCTGCTTTGCAAGTTAAAGAGGCCCTTTATGCTTTTGGGGATATCTTTTCTTGGGTTCAATAGTAAAAAACGTTTAATATGAAGAAGCAAATGCATGTCAAGAAATATCCAGTTGATGTCTACAGCAGTCGTAGTTAGGCTGAATGAAGAAATGGACATAGTAGATCATCTTATTTTCAAACATACAACTTATCTTACTAAGGTTAACATTATACAACCATGTTAAGCTTTTAATCCAAAAAAAGTAGTACAACACAATTCTGTACTGAAGGCTAAAATGTGATTAGACATTTTCAATATTTTAATTGATATGATGTTGTGGGAACTTTAATCTGTTTTTACGTTATTGCATTTTGCTGAAGTGTCCTTGATACTGACACAGTTGACACAGCTATTGAGTACTGACTGTTTGTGGTTTAACACGTCAAAGTGATGTCAAAGGAAGTTAAAAGGTTTTTTAGTGCCTTCTTTATTAGAAGCAGGTCAACTGACGGACCTGTGTTGTTGCTTCTCTGTCTATGGTACTTTTACAACGGGTCGCATGCCTTTTACTACACCTTTCTACCAAAGATAAAGGTCTTTTGTGTGCTTTAATATTGAATATAGTGTAACAATATGAAAAACTGGACTATGCCCAGAGCTTTAAAATACTAATATTATTAAATGTACATACATCTTTATTTAATTGTATTGTTTACTTTAACATCTTATGCTTATATTAATATTTTCATTATTTTTATTTTGTATTTCTTTCTCTTTCGTATATATATATATATATATATATATATATATCATTTTAAATGGAGCAACAGTCATAAACCCCAATTTCCCCCTAGATAAATAAAGTATTCTGATGTATGCATATGCAGATCATCTGTTTTCAAATCAATTGAACATACAAATCTGCTTGCTGCCACCTTTGAATTATTATATTGAATGATTTCATTCCTAGCTATTTTGCTCATTTGCCCTGCAACTAACGACGGTTACGTCTAGACCCTTTTCCCAATAAATCTATCTTTAAACATTAATCAAATGTCAGATAATAATGAAAATGCTCATCACAATTCACTTAATGTGACTTCTTCGAATTGCTCTGTTGGACCAAAATTGATGACTGTATTATAATTGCTGATCCTTTTCTGTCAAATCATCTTTTCAGCTCAAGTTTACCTGTAATTAAAGTGAAAGTTGAGCCTCATTTTTATCAACGATGTGTTTTGTGTTCATTTCTTTTATCGTTCTACATGAATCATTAAACCTTTAGCTCTGATTCAGTTCCAAACTTTACTGACTTTTTTTTCATATATCCTCAGGTATAGTAACAAACCACTACTGACACCCTGTGGTTAAATGTGGCCCTAAATGAACACAGTTGTGCAACAGCGGAAAAGATTCAAAGATCTCCTTTCGATGTGTTTCCATATAAAAATACTGAGCTTGAATAATCATATGTCTGGTATTGTTTTTCTACACAACAGGTCAGATTTATTTTCAATTCTAAACATTGCATCCGTGCCTGCTCCCTTCTACTATTGATAGATTCTCAATCTAAGGTTATGCTTCAGGTTTTCACATCACAGTAGGATATACAGTTTATGTATAAGTATGTATATTTATTTCATGAAAAAAATCATAAAGTCAGCCAGAGGATGGAAAGATGTCAACACTCATTAAAGCTGTGAGCTGTGACCATTAATCAGGGTTATTCAATAGACTGTATATATAAAGGGTTATTCATCCAAATGGTGATGAACTCTTAAGTTAAAACATTTTTATTGTAATGTTCTTTTCTGAAACCAGTGCATGTTTTTTGACCAGTTGCAACTTTCTGTAAATACATTCTCCAACTGAACATATTTTCATTTTAAATTTGAGAGAAACATTGTTAGAAGTTTGTACAATGAGTAAAACATGTTAAATGTACTCAACCATAAACCTATAAATAGTCAAACCACTGAAGCTATATAATTATCAAACCCAGGCGCGCTCCCGATACCGGAAGTCATAGTCAAGTTGTGCGTGTTCATGAGCACGGGAGCAGGAGTGGACCCGGCAAACACGTTAGCTACCGTGGGAAGAAGAGAACCAGCCGGTGGATCAATCCACGGGATGAAACAAATATATGTTTGTTTGTCACCGTTCAGCTATCATACACTTCACGGTAATCACTCTAACGCATGTTTCGTGTTACAGCGTCGTGTGAATGCTTCTGATATGTGTTGCTAGCCTTAGCTGTTCTGTTCACAAAGTTAGCCAAGCAGCGCTAACAGTGTTGACGCCGCCTGGTGCCTCGAGAGGCAGCAAGCTAACATACAGCTAAGCTAAACACGCTTCTTATTTCATTAGCACATACAGTATTGGCGGTTGTTCGCTACCGCTCGGTAGACATTATTGTTAACCGTCAGGACCAATTCCTAAACAAAATGGTTGGCAGAGATATCAAACAATCAGTTGTTCGCTGACGTAGTTAGCTGTGATCTAAGCTAGCGTGCTAATGGTTAGCTTACCATTTAGCTACGCCCTTAGGCCTCACATTCCTGGACGAATAAAGTCGATTTTCTCAGGTTTATTGTAACTGGTATTATTCATATTTGTTTAGTTGGTTATCTTGCATTCAAAACGTGAATCTTATCCATGTTAATCAAATGTGGCTGCCTTGCTTTGCCTATATTCAGATTCATTGTTTAACTGCTTGGCCGTTTGTTCCCGTTACAGTTCTCATTCGGAGCGTCTCGATAAGAAGAGGCTGACCAAGTGTTGAAGCCCTGTGTGTTTCCGAAGAGGGAGTGTGTAGTTCCTGTCCCATTAGAGTCCCGGGCCGGTGTGTGTCAGAAGAACCAGAGTGTGTGTCTCTGTGTGAGCAGCTCTCCCTATGTGTGTCACTATGGGGGACATCAGTGACCTGGACCGACAGATAGAGCAGCTCAGACGCTGTGAACTCATCAAAGAAAATGAAGTGAAGGCTCTGTGTGCCAAAGCCAGGTAATGATCAACTTCACACAATACACACACATGGGAGAAAACTATATATAGAGTATTATAAGAGCTAATGTCTCTTGTGAGATACCACCATTCAATACACAAATTAAATTAAAAAATGCTGGTCTCCTAACAGCCTACTACATATTATTCGAATATAGTATTTACCTCATGTAGACATGCATCTAAATTGCAACTTGTCTGTTTGTTTGGTGGAGGCATACATGTTGAATAATATACTGATATTAGAAAAGTATCACAATACCCTTGTTAACACAGTGCAAACACCAATTTGATCAGGATCAGTACTTAAGGACTGACAGATCACTTCCAATCACTGCATGCATAGAATTTAAATGAGCTCAGTGCATTCTGCTATGAACGGCGACTCATCAAAAGAGTTCAGTGCTACTCAAGCAAGGATAAACGCTGTTATGAGCAGCACTGTGACATGTGAAGGAGGATAGATGTGAACAAAGAGCTGATCTTTATTTCAATACTTTACTCCAGCCATGCTTGTATATTAAAACTTATAAATACACTTTGGTACAATTTATAAATGGTTTTGTGGCTTATTTCATATCCTGCCCTGCATTGACATTGTCATAACACTTTTGTTTTTTAAATTAGAATGTAATAAGAAACCACAAGGTAAATCTATTTTTTTTAATTAGAATTTATGTTGCACAAAGCTTTTTTCCGTAGGTTAGCTAGGGTTAACAGTATCAGGATTTCCCCCTCATTACATTGCTCTGGCATTTGTAATATAAGGGATGATGTAAAGTTGACCAATCTTGCTTTGTGTGTATTTATTTTCAGAGAGATTCTGGTTGAGGAAAGCAATGTCCAGAGAGTAGACTCCCCCGTCACAGTAAGTCATATTGAATTACTGCTCTTTGTAGCTTGTATTTAACATTAAAAAAATAAGTATTACATGTGCTAATAATGTGTTCTCTCTCATAGGTGTGTGGTGATATACATGGTCAGTTCTATGACTTAAAGGAGCTGTTTAGAGTACGTTTGTTTCCTTTTACACACCCATCACTGTTTTATTTTTTATTGGTGGAGCATAATAATCACAATCTGATCATTGGTTTTAAAATACTTGACTACAGATGATATTCTACCTTTTTATTGTGCCATTAGCAATGTCCTACAATGTATATGCAAACACTAAATGCAGGTAAACTTTCAGCTTCAGTAAATTGTGATGGATACTAGTGGTTTAAATCACAAGTTACATCCTGACATTATATTGCATTGATTCTTTGGACACCAGAGGCCGGTTCTACGAAGCCGGATTTTTGCTTAGCGAGCTAACTTCAGGGAAAACTCTGGGTTTCCGGTCCTACGACGCTGGTTCACTTCTTAGCAGGCTAGATCTCCATGGTAACTTATGCTGAACGGCTAGCCTGCTCCGGAGCAGGTTAGGTTCCAGGATAAGAGATCAACTCAGTGAAAGCACCCCCTGCTGACCAATCAGAGCTCTGTGTGCGGAGTTTAAAGCGATCAAGTCAGATTACAGGAGAAAGGAAATACAGAAAAACTGCCGTTGCAGGAAAGACGGCCAGCAAAAATCAACTGACTGTGACTTAAATATCTGCCACAACATAAGTAGGCTAACCGGATCAAAGTAACATTACGTTCAGTCCGCGGCACTGAGTGCAGACGTCGATGTGTCCCATTATCATTCATATCACATCATAATGTATCATATATTTTCTTATCTGAGTCAGCTGAGCAGTATCTGGCCGTGCAACACTCAGTGTCACATACTGTATGCAGAAGTATTATTTTAAGCAACACATTAAGTTGAGTCAAATGTAATTAAAGTCAGATCCACTCGTGTCTTAGACGGGGCAGTGATATCATAAACCTGTTAATGTACGCATTCAAACACTTTTTCTGTTACCAGCTGTATTCACCTTGCAGGTGCAACTATGTGGCTTTTATCCTGGATAAATTGTTTAAGTCATGGATGTTTAAAGTTTAACTTCTTCATATTTCTCTAATATTAAAGCTCACTTGTCATTCAGGAAGTATGATGCTGCGCTGTCAGTGCGCTTGTCCATGTTTGTGATTGGTCAAATGTTGCTAACCCCGCCCCTTTCATGTGAACGCGCACTCACCGCTTAGCAAGAGCGCGTTTGTTTTGGATTAGATAAGCCGGGTAACTCAAACATATCCAGGGAATATTGAACTGGATTCGTAGTACAGGCCTCTGATATCAGTCTACGTGAGATTATTTCTCTTGTATCATCATGGCGTATAAAAAATATATCATATATAGGGCTGTCAAACGATTACACATTTTTCCAGACAAGTGGCTGCTGAAATCAATCTTACTAACTGCTGTCTGTGCAATTTACTCGGCGCGAGTTGGCAGACTTTATTTTGCTTACTTTAACATCATTTTTCATGATGGGGCTAAGCCATTTCTTGGTATGGCTGTAGCCTACCCCAGCGCTGCCACTGGTGGGATGTATGGGGCGGGCCATTCTGCACATGCGTTAAATATTTTTACCGCCGTTAACGCGATAATTTTGACAGCATTAATCAAATACCAATTTAACTTTTAAATCCTTTATATCAGCTAACAAAAGGCAAATAAAATGTGATTTAACAACGTTTTAGTGCAGACATTGAGATGTCTTAAAATGGATAGGAATTTTTATGAATTAGAGCACCCAGATCTAACATGATTGTGACATGCACTTGTTGAATGGAGCTTGTTTTTCTTTATCATCAACCAGATTGGAGGTATTATTTAGTAAGATTCTTAGTATCCCACTTTTTAACTTGTTGTTTTTATTTTCTCCACTTGGCAGGTTGGTGGCGACGTCCCAGAGACAAATTATCTTTTCATGGGAGACTTTGTGGACAGAGGCTTCTACAGTGTTGAGACTTTCCTCCTTCTGCTAGCTCTTAAGGTACATGGGACCGTTTTCTCTTTTTGTTTTAGCGATCTTAGTGTTCCCTTTACCTGTACATCACAGCAGTTGGGTTATTTTGTTCCCCCTTTGTCTGCATCTCATTGCTGCTGCTTTGTTCCTCAGGTGCGTTACCCAGACAGGATAACCTTGATTCGGGGGAACCACGAGTCCCGTCAGATCACCCAGGTGTACGGCTTCTATGATGAGTGCCTCCGCAAGTACGGCTCCGTCACCGTCTGGAGATACTGCACAGAGATATTCGACTACCTGTCCCTCTCCGCTATCATCGATGGCAAGGTGAGATACCATGTGACACATTTCCTTTCAAACTGACAACAATGACATGACTGTTTGTGTGGATGTATCTCTACTCTGATAGTCTAGGTGCCAGCTCATAGTCCTTTTGTGCACCCGGAAATGTTGAGTACAACGTTTTGCACTAATGAGCATATGCAGACAATCATTTAAAAAAATCCCTGGCCGATTTGGACAATTGAGTGTTTTTCAGGTTATTGAGGATGCCGATTCCATTTCTGACATTTTCAGGATCAAAAATGGCAATTTAATCCTGAAAGTGGCAATATTTGTACCTCCGGGCTAGCTGATTTTGATCAATTTTGATCAATTTTAAGGTTGTAGGGGATTATTGATCCTGAAAATGTCAGAAATTGATTCAACAGCCTCAAAAACCACTCAAAAGTTGTCCAAATTGGCTAAGCCATATTTAACTATTGTCTGCATATTCTAATACATTCAACTTGTGCTAATTGCCCGACATTTGCAAGTTAGTATCCGGCAGTTTCTATGTGCTTATGATGCATACGATCGCCATCATAAAACGTTGGGGTTCTCAACATTTCCGGGTTAACTCCGCTGGCATGTATACTATGATCTCAGTTTTAGTTACATGTTTGGTTCATGTTCTCCTCTCTTTCCTGTCAGATCTTCTGTGTGCACGGGGGCTTGTCTCCCTCCATCCAGACACTGGACCAGATCCGGACCATTGACAGAAAACAGGAAGTTCCCCACGACGGGCCAATGTGTGATCTGCTGTGGTCGGACCCTGAAGGTATGCAGGCCCCCCATGTGCCCTGTTAACACACATCTTGGTGAACGTTCAAAGAAACTATCTAATCGTGAAGAGCACAGTTAGTATTTGGATATACAGCAATATAAGGGAGTTGGCATCACAGGTCAACATGGCTGGTTGTCACCACCACTAAACTAGACAGACTAGACTGGTGTAATGACTAGGGATGTAACGATACCAAAAACTCACGGTACGATAATATCGCGATAACAAGTCCACGGTACGGTATTTATCGCGATATTGAATAATAAAGGGAAGGGAAAAAAAATTAATAAATCTTTTTTTCAATAAAACATTTTTTTATGCCGTGCTATGCATGCCCTCCAAAAGGAAATGATATAGTTTCCAAACCGTACTATGTTCTACAGATCAATACATGTCTGGGAGGTTTTGCTTTACGCTGTGCGCGTCCCGCGAGGTGCATGCACACACGCCATAACACCACCCCCCCACCCCGTTGACAGTTCACGAGCATGCTCTATCGTGAACTGTTCAGACCCGACGGGTAATAAGGGATTATGACGGATATTTTACGATCCTGTCTGTCAAAATGACGGACAGCGAAAAAGTCTAACGCCAGGCTTATTGACATGGCGAGATATAAATATATGGTTGTTACTTGTCAATGTCTCTATGTGTGTAAATGTAGCCCTGCAGTGTTTCCCACAGATCTGAAATATACTTGGGGGGGAAGGTGCCAGGGGGGGGGGCTGCGAGCGGTGTGAGCGGACCGCGGGGCGGGCTTTGTGACGTGCAACACATGTGACAAACAACAAGTTTTAACAACAGGTTTATTCATTAACTTTACATTACTGTATGGCAATATTCATTTTGTACAAAGATGGCACTGTTTGTCAGAGCACTTAATCCGTCTAGGTTTGTTGAAGAACAGCTCCAACGCCTGTGTGTATGAGAACGCCTCATCCCATCCCGCTGGTCCACTGACTGCTATCCGCATACATGCAGCCAGGTGCTCCCCTTTCAGTCGGTTTCTCATGTCAGTTTTCATCTGTAAAACAGACAGTTTGTTTTAAATGAACTATACAGAATGACATGCAAGACACGTACCCTGTTCATCGTAGAAAAATCCCTCTCGCAGTTTACACTGGAGACAGGGATGACCAACCCCGCTGAAGAGAGAAGGCTGAGGTTTGGGTATATTTCTGCCCATTCGTCCTTCTCACTGGCCAGGAGCTGCATGATCTCAGCTTGTGTCTTGTCCTTCAGAGATTAGCCAAGGCAGGGCAAATGAGTATACAGTATAATTGAAACATTTACAGATGTCAAAACAAGCAATTCTAACCGTCAAGTTCATATTAATTTAGGTATTTACCAACCTTAAATGTTCCTTCAAGAACATGCTGCTTGTAGGAGGTCCACTCTTGGATAACTGTGGCATCCTGCCCTGGGATGAATTTGTTGGCAAGGGTCTGCAACATTGAAATGTTGGTTACATCATTGGAGGTAACTGCCTTTGGACCCAGGACACTGAAGGCCCCCAGCACTTCAATATGCTGGAACCTGCTCTCAATGTTGCTCTCCAGGCTGCAGATGTAAGGTTTGAGGACCTGGAATGATATTATACATTTTTCAGTTCAAGGAAAATAAATATTGGAATGTAAAAGTAAGAAGGGATGTATTTACATCTCTGACAAATCTGGCCCACATATCTTCCCGGGGGCGCTCCCCTCCTGATCCTCTCCTCCTCTCCGGCAATGCTAAACGCCCCAAGTCCACCTGGGTTGTCCAAGTCTTGGTGTAGGCGAGCAAGGAACGTTCCGGGGAGTGGGGTCTCGCCTGCCTCCAGAATTCTCCTCAGAGTAACAAGTGTGACTGGCACCTAAATGTGGAAAAAGACAACAATATAATAGGATGGATAATGCAAATAACTGGGAGCATCAAATGCATTTCTTTGTGATCTACCTACTCCTTTATGTGGAGAAAGTTCACATCAGCTCTCTGAAACACCTTAGACAGCATTGCAATGTGGGGCAGCACATCTGCCTGAAGGTAGAGGGCAGCCACAAAGCGGTATGTGGCACAGAAGGTGTATAGACCTTTGGCCACTGGGCACTTCCTTGTGGTTGCTTCTTCCGCCAGAGCAGCCAGCACAGCTGTAAGGTTCCTCTGGAGGTTTTGAACGGCTAGGTGCTGCGATAGCCACCTTGTATCTTTCACCTCCTAACAACAAGTAGAAACACTGGTAAGTAAAATATATGTAAATAATATGACACCACAATAGTATTATGAAAATAGGTGAAAACACACCTTGACTTTCAAGTCGTTCAGACCAAGAGTGGTAGCGGCAGCACTCAGTGTGGCTGACCTATTTGCACTATTTCGGAAGAATAGGTGCAGTTCCTGCAGGTGGTTCCTGAAGTTTGCCATATACCTGACAGCATTTGAGGCATCTTTGCATGCCAGTGCTAGTCTGTGAGCAGCACACGCTACAGAAACCAGCTTTGGAAAACTGTCTGTGAGCTGCTTTGCCACTCCATTCAGACGGCCTAAGTTTAAGAATTAAATGCAGTGTTGAGGGCGTCATTTTGTTTCCTTTAATAACAGCTGACAATACACATTTCACACAATCCATTAGATTTAACAATAAACTCCATACCCGTCATCACTGCTGCACCGTCTGTCCCGAGTCCGTAGAGCCTGTCTACCGGGAGATCCTTCTTCTGTAATACACTCTTGATGGCAGCAACAACGCTGTCAGCTTTCCCATCTTCCAGAGTTACCAGGTCAAGGAAGTGGTTGAAAACATAACCCTCTTTATCCAGGTGTCTAAAATAAAAATGTATAGGTTTTCACACATATTAATAAATATTAAGTTTAACTAGGCCTACATCTTTATTTAAATGCACATCATACATTTAAAAAATACCCCACCTAACATGTAAATCCAGCTGGCGGTTTACAGATACATCTGTGGTTTCATCAACCTCTAGACCTGATTGCTTGAGATGACCTTATCTCTTCCAAAATAGGCGACTCTACTATCTCTGCAAGGATCTCCAGCATTTCATCCACTATTCTGTGTGATTGATAATTGTTTCTTTGATCCACCTGAGAAAAAGACATCATTTAACATTTAGCTGGTCAAAGTTCTTAGTTTCACAAGCATCATTTTGTACTAGGTTTACCTTCAGCTTTTCAAAGTAATCACAACCCAAAAGCTGAGCTAAACTTAAGAGCTTAGGGTAGTTGGTGTGGTGAGCCATCTCATTCTTTACTAGCCAGTAAAGACATTTGAATCCACCTATGACGGTCTCATGCTCCATAATAACTGTGGGCTCAAAAGCCTGCATCACTGAGTAGCCTAGACCAAGGGCAAAGACATAATTCATTATATGAGCCAAACATGGTTGATAGGTTGTAGAAATGAGCTTTACATAAAAAAATGATATACCTGATGCAAGTGAGACCTGATGCTTTACACTATATTGATGAGGCTCTGAGGAGATGTGGCGCTCGATATAATCCTTGCGGAAAACAAGAATCCCAACTTCTATGAAAGCCCATTTTAAGGGGCCTTTCTTTATTGGAGGCTTGTGTTGCCTGCAGATTCGGCAAAACATTCCTTTTTAAAAAGAAAAACGTGTTAATTCTTACAAAAAATAAGTTTTATTACAAATATGAACTTGCAAATGCCATTCATACCATGCTGGGTGAGGTAGAGCCAATTCTTGAACTGTGGCATTTTGAGCCAATCAGGGTTCCATCCTGAGTGGCGATGCTTGGAATCTGAAAATAATGCATTGGTATTACTGCATTTAAATGGTAGAGTTCTCCTTGCTATTATACTATGTCTGTGTCTGTGTCTGTGATGCTTGGAACTGTGCTGCTTGTTCACCTGCACCTGCTTGTACCACACTGGGACCTGCTGCTGCTTGTATCACACTGGGACCTGCACCTGCTTCTACACTGGGACCTGCTGCTGCTTCTACCACACTGGGACCTGCTGCCTCTCCCTCAGTACTCTGACTAGTTGTGCCAGCATCTTCACTGACCACCGGCTAGAATTGAAAACAAGCTTGAATCTAGTTTGGTCTCTGCATTGCAACTCACTGTTGACTGCAATTGTATAATTTCAGGTCAAATGAACCGACATATATCATTATTGAGACGTATGCATTTATTATTGCCATTGCAAGCAAAATGCTAACATTGGCTAAGTTACCTGTGGTCTCTCCTCCTCTCCTCGTCTCTCCTCCTCATCCTCACGCCGTATTCTCTTAAAATATTTTTGAATACTCATATCTGAGGAGTAATGCAGGGGAAATTAACAGTCTAACCTTAGCTAAAGTTAATCTGTGTCCTTCTAACTGGCATAGCCCGAAGAGAAAACAAATTATAATCTTTTTTATATTTAATTTAGCACACGTAACTTGCACGCAGCAAAGTTGGCCTGGTTACGTTAAATACACTCTTAGTTGCCACTAACTTCAAATAATTCGAATCTCCTACCAAAGTCAGAAAACAGCAACACAATAAGGAGAAAATAGTTACTTTACCTTAGTGTCCGCGTCTTCTAAATTAACGTCGTCTTCTCCGTTTTTCGTTTCCCTCCACGCGATGGCAGCACGAACAGGAGGTGTCGAGCGAGGGATCATACACTAGTTAATCGATCGCAGAGCGAACAGGGGGGGATTATTGTCCCCTAGTTAATCAACCGCAGAGCGAACAGGCACAGGAGACGTAGAGCGAGGGCTCATTGTCCATTAGTTAATCACTCGCAGATGGCTTCGCTCGCGGACGGATACATTTTTTTTTTTAAAGGTCCGAAATATACTTGGGCGGGCCTTAATATACCTGGGCGGCCCGCCCAAGTATTAACATTGTGTGGGAAACACTGCCCTGTAAATACGATGTCCTTTTTGTGTTATCTGTTGTTTTATTTTCATGTTGTAACCTACTTGCTGCCATGTTGGACAGGTCTCTCTTGAAAAAGAGATCGATGATCTCAATGGGACCACCTGGTTAAATAAAGGTTTAAAAAAATAAAAACAATTTTTAAAAATCGCGGTAGATTTAGTCAGTCTTACAACGGTATTGGGAAGTTTATTTACCGCAATATTTGGTATATCGTTACATCCCTATTAATGACGTTTAGTAGTCTCATTTGGACACTTGTTTTGGAAGCTTCAGGCATTCACCAGTGGGGTGTTTACTGAACATGAACGTCTCTTCAGCCTGGGTCTCTTGTGTACGTAGCACTATAAAAAGTTTGCCTTAAGTGAAGCTAATGCAGTAGCACTAAATCTGGTTGGGCTTCTAGATGAGGGATGTACCTGCAGGATTCTTGCTTAGTTTCTTCATTGTATAATGCACTTATTTTAAGTAGATTTGGATAGAGGCGTCAGCTAAATGAAATGTAACATAACCAAAAAGAAAAACGTTGTCGTCTTAACCCTGTTGCCATGTTCACCTCTGATCTCCCGTCCCTCAGACACCACAGGGTGGGGGGTGAGTCCCAGAGGTGCCGGCTATTTGTTTGGCAGCGACGTGGTGGCCCAGTTCAACGCCGCCAACGACATCCACATGATCTGTCGAGCGCACCAGCTGGTGATGGAGGGCTACAAGTGGCACTTCAACGAGACGGTGCTCACCGTGTGGTCAGCACCCAACTACTGCTACAGGTAGGAAGTAAAACTTTATACTAACGTCTGAGTCTAGTTTCAGGTTTGTGATAAGTTTCACAAATTATCTGACTCCATTTGATAAAATGAACTGCATTTATTAAGTACCTTTTGAGTCTACCAGCTCAAACAACAAATTCACACACTGATCACAGAGGAAAAGCGAATGTCCACTCATCTTGATTACTATTGTCTTTAGTTAAACACTAGCTTTTATCTTGTGTGCCTTATTCTGGGATGTTTTGCCTTCACACAAACAAAGTAACAGCTGGGCAGTGGCAGTGTTTCACTATTGAAACAGTGTTAAGATTAGCTGTTTCAAATGGTTTTCTTGTTGAGTTTTTAGCTGAGAAGTGAGCAACATATGCCTTGTGTAATCGGACATAGAAGCTGTTTGTCTCTCCTGTCTCACATTGCTATCAACAGTTAAAGTCAGTCAAATAAGCTTTATACCATTTTCTACAAAAGAGCCTCACTATATGGAACCAGTCTTTTGGCAGGATACCGAACCCTGAACTGCTCCTAAAATATGAATGTGTGAATTGGTGAATGCTGATCTGTTTATGTAAAAGAGATTTAAGTGGTTGCAAAGACTGAAAAGGCACTTTATAAATGCAGTCCATTTAGCATAAAGAGTGCAACATTTGGTCAGTTTAATGGGAGGCATGTAGAAATGTGGGAGATGAGTGATCTTCAGATATGGCTAAATATTTAAACATTCAATATACACAAGACCTATTTCCCATCACATTAAGTGTTAAAATAGCAGCTCGTAAAACAATCCATGAGTATGTGAAGGTTCTAACCCGGGGACGTCAAACTCATTTTACTTCAGGGGACACATACATATACATACATGATCTCAATGAGCCGGACCAGTAAAATCATAGCATAATAACGTATAAATAACGACGATTTCAAATTATTCCATTTGTTTAGTACCAAAAGTGCATTCTGAAAATGTAAAAATTGAATGAACTATCCTTTCAGAAAACATAATGAAAAACCTGACATTTCTTCATAAAAAATAAGTTAAACAATTTTGTGACTCAGTTTATCATTTACACATGTGATAACAACTTGCTGATCAGTGTTCCACAAACACATTTAAACACATATATCTGAAACTAAACAATCGTGTCTTTCATTTAAAGGTCCCATTTCATGGCCATTTCCACTGATCATAATTCCATTGTTGAGGTCTACTAGAATAGATTTATATTCTGCAATTTTCCAAAATCACTTTGGTTTCTCATACAGCATCTCTGTAAACTACATGTATTCGCTGAATTTCACTCTCTGCCTTTAAAGGCCCAGATACACCGGCCCGAAATCGGCATTAAATGGGAGTCGGGCCGAACATGAGCGTGGGCATGCCCTATTCGGAGTGGTGTGCGCCGCACCGTCGGGTCTTTTCTGCCGACCTGACGCCTTTTCTTGCCGATTCAACATGTTGAATCGGCGTCGGGAACACCACCGGAAGTCGGACAAGGGGATAACACTGATTGGCTCTTCAGCTAGCGAATCAGTGCATGAGAAGCGTTAACGGAAGTGAGGGAGGTAAACAAATGATTTCAAATGGAAGATGGAACACACACGGACGGCTATTTCACCTCATCGGTTTATAGAGCTCCTGTTCGTTCATGTTTTCAATGGACGAGAGTGAAAATGGAAAGAAAAATGCTATTTGTTGTTTGTTTATATCACGGAGTCTGTTCTTCTTCTCTGTCTTCCGGTTGTTCCGGTTGTTGCCTCTTTTGAATGATAAATACACACTACCGCCACCTGCTGGTAAGGAGAGTTATTGCCACTCACGCATGCGCAGTTCATACGTGCTCGGCTCGGATTTGCGGTGTGTTCCAGTGCGCGAAGTCGGCAAATACGCAGGAGAGTCCGGCGACGCAACAGTCGGTGTCGGTGTCGGCGACTTCTCAGGTGACTGGCCGGTGTATCTGGGCCTTAACGGCTCGTTGTAGCTCCAATAGCTCCAGCCTCCACCCTCCCTGTGAGCACAGTGTGCTCCGATTGGTCGGGACGTTGTGAATCCTACTGAGCTCCTTGGAGGTGTGGTTTCCCTGTTTAGCGATACACAGCCAAACTCACCCTGAGCACAGACACAAAGTCACAGCCGAAGTAAAAACAATAAGTGTGGCTTGATATTGAGTAAGAAAAAGGTTGATGCACGTTGTGAGAATGGGTCTGCAGAGAGAATTTCGCCGTGATACCAACTGTCTGTTATCAGCCTGCAGCCAGGGAGGAGAGATCAGCAGAGCTGCATGCACTGACTGTGTGTGTGTGAGGAAGTCCGTGGATTGGTCAATTTGGACCAATCAGCGGGGGCTTAACGTAGCGGCTCCGCGGACGTAACGTAACGGCTCCACGGATTGGTCCATTTGGTTCCGGGTAACACATGACATCATGAGTTACCCGGAAGAATCAATGGACAGTGACGTATCTCCAACGAGGCGTTTTGGGGAGGTATTTTCTGTGTTAGAGTTTTACTCGCTACAGGGTGTACTTTGAGGGTTTTGACTCTGCAGACCGTTTACATGCATAAAAACCTTCATAACACAAGGGTATGGGTAATAACCGGAAAAGCATGACATGGGACCTTTAAGATCAAAACACTTTCTTCTTCAAGGTTCTTGAAATTATTATACATTATGTTCCACATCTGTGTAGTAATCCTGAATCGCCACCATTAGGGCTGCAACAAACGACTAATTTGATAATCGATTAATCTATCGATTAATGAAACTATTAATCGACTATTCGGACTATTACTGTATGCCTTGCACAATTTCTCAAACGCTCTTATTTAGCCATCAACTTTTAGTTTTAGCTTGAGGTTGTTTTAGGCATGTGGAAACTAACAATGAAGACAATAAAGATGAATACTTGATTCAAAAATACATATATTATTAAACTAACTAAACACATTTTGAACAAAATTAACATAGCTTTTTATTTAAATTGAAACAACAATGTTTTAACAAATCGTACTAAATAATCTGATGACAGAATTGTAAACAGAATAGCTGAAACTTTAACAAAATAAATAACTCGGTTACCTCTAACCATTAACCCATGTTTGTATAACTGTGTTAACCCTGTGTGTTGCTTCTAGCATACATAACACCTGACGTGGAAACGTTACTCGTGGATGGGGCTACAGAGCTACTAGAAAGACAGTCGAACCCGGTGCATTCCTCCGTCTGAATGTGGGGCACTTTTGCTAAATGTTTAGACAAATTGCTTGTTACCGGCCTTACATGCTAAATTCTTATTGCACTTTTGGTAACGAGCATTGTCCACCTCAAGACGGGTAAAGTTTAACCACACCTCGGAGCAGGTTCTCTCCGCCATCTCCGCAGTGTGTTGCTGCATGTAGCAGATGCGTGTGTGTAAACTGCCCCGCCCCCTCCCACACAGACGGGAGAGAGATATCTCGTCTGATCGAAAATACATCATAGACGCATTTGTTTGTCTTTTTGCATGTTAGAAAGGAAATGGCAACACTAAGACTGCGATATAATGTTTTTGTAGCAATAATACATTACATATAATTTTTAAATGTCTCCAGTACCGATAAAAAGACCAATAACTTTGGAGCTTAACGGCGCGTAAAACACGTGATGACGTCGCGAACGAATCGACGACTGAATTAGTTGGCAACTAATTTGGTAATCGATTTTAATCGATTAAGTCGATTAGTTGTTGCACCCCTAGCCACCATACAAACTAAAGTGGGAACTATTCAGGAAGGTTAATCAAACCCCCTGCCTCTTAAATTAAAAGTTGTGAAAATTGCAATAAAAGTCTTCTGTCATTTTTACACGATGTGAAGTCATCCGTATATTTCATACCCCTGTTCTAACCGGGCCTGTCTCTCTTGACAATCAGATGTGGCAACGTGGCGGCCATCTTGGAGCTGGACGAGCATCTACAGCGGGAGTTCATCATATTCGAAGCGGCGCCACAAGAGACCAGAGGCATCCCCTCCAAGAAGCCAGTAGCCGACTACTTCCTGTGAGGGGCTAGAGCAGACAGCAGCAATGAGTGGAGGTCTCCACTGCCACCTCCCAGCCTCCACCCTCCAACATGTCCGCCTGAACTCAAGCTTTCCCGCGGCTGACAGCAGTCCCTGTGAGGCGGACAGACTGCTGTCCCTTCATCGTTTTCTCCCCCCTCTGCCTCCTTCCATCTCTCTCTTTCTCTGTAGATACTCCACCTAAACTCACCACCACTTGTGGTATTTTCCACGACGAACATTGTCTTTTAGTTATAGAAGTTTTATTTTAAATGCAGATGAAGGAAGTTCAACAATTTTAAGGAACTCCTTCAATGCATACGTTCTCTTTATTTTAGATTTTATTTTGTATAATTGTCGCTGCCGGCTTCAGATGTAAGCTGACCCTCAGCTCACTTTCTTCTCGCTCTTTGTTTCTGTTTCAGCCGTCATGTGCGTCACTATTTAACAGAGCCACTGTCACAGATGATCTGCAGAAATGTAATGAGTGGCCAGCAGGGGTCACTGTCACCATTATTTTCTCTTAATTCCTTTTAATCTACAAATCTCTCTAGGTCTGTCAATTTTGATATTGTGAGAATAAAGTTTTTGTATCAATGCTGACTTCTGTAAAGTTGTGGTTTAATGCTTCATGTTGAAAGGGTCAGTTCACCCAAAAAGCTCTAAAGATAAAACTAGCACCACACAACACAAGAACACTGCTAACTAAATCCAAAGTAATGCGATATTAGGAGAAAGCATTCATTTCTGTGCTGATATTGATCTAACTATTTGCCCGTTTGATGAGACTGTCTCCTAATAAGTCCAACGTATAGTGAGGTTTACTAAATGTAGCTGTCAAACATGATGTATGATTCATTTTCACGAGACTCACTTGGACATCATATGACAGTCTTTCTCATGGAGATATGGAAAAAGCATTGTATCCCACTACAGTGCTTTTGTCTTTAGTGAAACAATTTGTGGAAAAGAGGACATTCCCACAGGTGTGTGTGAGAATTACAGTCACAACAAATATGTGAACCAGTTGGAGACGCACGCCATTAGGCGCTTTCACACCAAGTACTTTTCCCAGGAATAGTTCCCGGGAACTTTTATTCCCCGGAACTATCTAGTAAATCGCGTTCAAACCGGAATAAGTCCCTGAGGGAGGATTAGGCAAATGAAGCTGCTGGGACTTTCTACCTTCTCTTATTTTTCATTTCCTCGGTCTCTGTCTCACCGGAAGTTGATTTGTCTGCGCCATCTTGAGTAGCGTCCCAATGGCCTTATTTTTGTCGGAGGAGCGATAATGGAGGAGCTATAATCGAGGAACCACCAGACCATCCTCCGATGAAATCCTCACACTCGCCCCGCTATGGAGCTATTTCAGGGTCATAAGTTTTGATCATTAAAAAAAAAATACAATTTATTTGAAAGTCCAAGTTTTCATCCTGAACTTTGAAAAATACAATGTTGTATTCCAGGGGTCTTCAACGTTTTTCAGGCCAGGGACCCCCAAACTGATGGAGAGCTGGAGCAGGGACCCCCCTACTATACAGGACTGTCTCAGAAAATTAGAATATTGTGATAAAGTTCTTTATTTTCTGTAATGCAATTAAAAAATCAAAAATGTCATACATTCTGGATTCATTACAAATCAACTGAAATATTGCAAGCCTTTTATTATTTTAATATTGCTTATTATGGCATACAGCTTAAGAAAACTCAAATATCCTATCTCTAAATATTAGAATATCATGAAAAAGTATACTAGTAGGGTGTTCAACGAATCACTTGAATCGTCTAATTAACTCGAAACACCTGCAAGGGTTTCCTGAGCCTTGAAAAACACTCAGCTTGGTTCAGTAAACTAAATCACAAGTATGGGGAAGACTGCTGATCTGACTGCTGTCCAGAGGACCGTCATTGACACCCTCCATCAGGAGGGTAAGACACAAAAAGAAATTTCTCAAAGAGCAAGCTGTTCACAGAGTGCAGTTTCAAAGCACATCCACAAAAAGTCTGTTGGAAGGGGGAAATGTGGCAGGAAACGCTGCACAACCAAGAGAGATGACCGCAGCCTTAACAGCATTGTGAAGAAGAGTCGCTTCCAGAATTTGGGGGAGCTTCAAAGACAGTGGACTGAAGCTGGAGTCCAGGTATCAAAAGTCACTGTTCACAGACGTGTCCGGGAAATGGGCTACAATAGCCGTATTCCCATGGTCAAGCCACTTCTGAACTCAAGACAACGGAAGAGGCGTCTGACTTGGGCTAAGGAAAAGAAGCACTGGACAGTTGCACAGTGGTCCAAAGTCCTCTTTTCAGACGAAAGCAAGTTTTGTATTTCATTTGGAAGTCAAGGCGCCAGAGTCTGGAGAAAGGCTGGAGAGGAGCAAAATCCAAGTTGCTTGAAATCCAGTGTGAAGTTCCCACAGTCAGCGATGGTTTGGGGAGCCATGTCAGCTGCTGGTGTTGGTCCACTGTGTTTCATCAAGCCCAGAGTAAATGCAGCTGTGTACCAAGAGATTTTAGAGCACTACATGCTTCCGTCTGCTGAAAAGCTCTATGGAGATGAGGAATTCATTTTCCAGCATGATCTGGCACCTGCCCACAGTGCCAAAACCACCAGTAACTGGTGTACTGACCATGGCATTACTGTCCTCGATTGGCCTGCAAATTCCCCTGACCTGAACCCCATAGAGAATATGTGGGGTATTGTGAAGAAGAAGCTGAAAGACACCAGACCCAACAATGCTAATGAGCTAAAGGCCGCTATTGAAGCATCCGGGGCATCCATAACACCTCAGCAATGCCACAGGCTGATTGCCTCCATGCCACGCCGCATTGATGCAGTAATCCGTGCAAAAGGATTCCCAACCAAGTACTGAGTGCATTAATGGACATTTTCAAATGTTTGATTGTGTTTTGCTGTTATAAATCTTTTTTTTTTACTTGGTCTGAGGAACTATTCTAATTTTTTGAGATAGGATTTTTTAGTTTTCTTAAGCTGTATGCGATAATCAGCAATATTAAAATAATAAAAGGCTTGCAATATTTCAGTTGATTTGTAATGAATCCAGAATGTATGACATTTTTGTTTTTTTAATTGCATTACAGAAAATAAAGAACTTTATCACAATATTCTAATTTTCTGAGACAGTCCTGTATGTATGGCATACAATTGTGTTTTATATTAAACGGGTCCTAGTGCCGTGTATAAACATAGCTACTCTGTTATTGTACATTCAATACTAAGCTATTCAAATAATACACAGGTTAATATATTCATGTTTTTATTTTAAACATGTGCAAGGTACAGGGTGGCCGTGCCACTGCCATTTATAAACATACATCTTGAATACAACAGAGCTATTAAAATAATTCACAGATTCAAGTTTTAACTTTAAAGAGCAACTTGCAGGTTAGAGACACCAGTGAATAAATGTGTAGGAAAATGATGAATACACTAGATTTTCCAAAAAATATACAGAAATATACAATACAGTGACATCTGGCGTCGTTTTGGTAAGACATTTTCACTTCCGCATAAAAAAGCCTCCGCACGTGACCTCCCGCGTGTGACGTAACATGGGGGAAAGCGGCCGGTCTAACGTATGAATAAACATGGATCACAATGCCAGTTTTGACGCCGAAGAGGTTGAAAATATATATTCAAATGCATATGATTATAATTATGAGCCTGCTAGGCGTCCAAGAGACCAGGAGCAGCCAAGGATTAGAACAAATAACGGCCATCAGCGAGAAATGGAGCTTTGGTGTGAGGAGAACCAGTGGAGAACAGGGCAGCTGTCTTGGTGAGTGACCGGCGTTAGCTACAGAATGTTAGCTAACGTCACATCACAACATTGTAAAGTTAGCAATCATATATCAGGCTATAACTAAAGTAGTATTGATAATATAGTAACGTTATTGGCAGGACTGTTGATACTGATCCATAACAGAAACTAATGCGCAAGTATCAGCCGTATCTCGCGTTAACTACTGCAGCTCCACACTACGGTGCTGTGTACCGGAGGGGAGACGCGAAATACGGCTGATACTTGACGATCTGGCGGAGAAAGGTTGTGGAGCAGAAGATAACGTCTTCTGCCTCGATTTCTCCATTCGCTACAATATGTTGGATTCATGTTAATGTGCATTTAAAGACATTTCAATTTGTGGGAAAAATGTTTGGGGAAAATTCTTTTTTTTTTTAAGAGAAAAAAGAAATTGTCTAATCAACGAAAGATTTCGCGACCCCCCTGGGTCCGCGGAGGTACCCCCAGGGGGACCCCCTGGGGGCCGCAGACCCCCTGTTGAAGACCTCTGCATTGTATTCAAAACAAAAACAAGTATTTGAAATATTTTTTCATTTTGAATATTATTTTTGATTCAGTTCAGCAATTTTTTAAATAAAATATTTATTTTCATATTTCACTTTTATTTTGATTTTTGAATACTTGTTTTTTTCAGTTTCAGATTTTATGTTTACAGATTCAAAACAATTATTTTTTCAGTTTCAAATCTTTTTTTTTCAGGTTTCAATCTTTTTTCCGCCTTCAGATCGTTTTTTACTTTCAGATCTTTTTTTTCGCTTTCAGACTTTTGACTCTGATATTGCTTTGGGGGGCGGGGCTTACCAAAGAGTAGTTTGGCACCCTGAGTGACAGCATGAGTGACAGCCCTCCCTCTGTCATGATGCCTTCATGGATGTTAGGTAGCACAAGAAATACAACTACACACTTTCTATACACAATACTCCCGAGATTGGTGGTAAACAAAACTGATACCAGCATCAAAGTTCCGTTAAGCGAGCTGTTGAGCATCGTAACAATCAATCGCAACAATCAAGGTATAAGAGCAATAAACTGTGCTAGAATCTGAAATCACATATCCGCAATCAAGCGTTGTCCTTCCCCACTTCCACGTAGCTCCATGAACGCAGCATAGTATTGGCTTGGTTTTCGCGATCAGAATAGCTTTATTAGTCCCAAAGGAGATACATTTACATTGTTAGAGCAGACAAGAGCCAAAGACAGCTTAATGCAGCGTTTCTCAAAGTGTGGGGCGCGCCTCACTGGTGGGGCGCAGAGATGTGATAGGTGGGTCGCGAATGGACGTGATGAACGGGCGGTTTTTTTTTTTTTCGACCTCAGGCCGGAATCGAACCTGGGTCCTCGCGGGCGTTAGTGGACTGTTACAGCCGGAGACTAGCAACGGCGGCGGACTTTCACAGCGCCGGATCCACCGGAGCCTCGCAACGGCGGTTGTTTGTGGAGGCGGGTGCGGTACCGGCGCTGTGAAAGTCCACAGCCCACCTATATCAGAGCCAGCGGCCCACCAGGAAAAGTCCCGAATCTCCCGATGATAATCCGAGCCTGCTCACACACACACACACACAACTGAAACCAAAATCATTTACAGCGTTTGTTATGGCTGCTGCCTTCCTGGTCGTCTGAGTGTTTTCAGCTGTGTGTGTTCTATGTAAATGAGCTGTGCGGTTGCCCTCCCGGCATTGGCTGCCATCTCCTGGTCCGCCCCTGAAGATTGCGATTGGAGCACGCCGGGCCCGACGCACTCCAATCGCAGCGCACAGCCGGCGCACACCTGCTGGAGATTATTACAAAGCTTCGGGACAATCATCATTCTGGAGGCTCTGTATGTGGACAGATGCCTCTCGCTACTTGCTCTTTGTTCTGGGGTTAAAACGTGTGTGATTAGTTAGAGTGTAGAGTAGCTTAGTTAGTGTTTAGAGTAGGTTAGGATTCTGTGACGGTTGCCTTTAGTTTAGCTGTGTTTTGTATTGATTCTTTGGTTAGTTGTACCACTTTCAAAGTGAGGTTTTGTTTCATTCTTTATTTAGTATATTAGTATTTATTTTCCCTGTATGTCTTTAGACTCCTTTCTTAGAGTCCTCCTTTTGTTTGGTTATTTGTCAACCGGTGCCCTTTTGGCCCTTTTGTTTGTTTCAGGCTGCTTGCCTGCTATTTTGTTTGCAGCTGTTTTAAATAAACGCTTATAATTAATACCAATTACATACTGGTGTGTGTTGCATTCCTCTTCCCCTAGTTGGGACGTAACAGCGTTGCAGTCGGGAAGAAAAGCAATGTGGAGCGGCACCTCACCACTTCACAAGGAGTTTAACCGTGACACTTTTCGAAATCCCGTTTGTGTCCCCCCACTTTACAAATAGGCCTATGTTTATTATAATTTTTTAACGCAAGCACACAGCCTCTGTGAGCGAGAGAGCTAGAGAGAGCACACATTTATCTATTTTTAATATAGCCTAGGTATAAAAAATTAAGTAAGAAATCATTCCAATGTGTACTATAGGAAAGTAAAAAATAAAATAAAAGTTATTAGTAAAATATGCATAAATAAAAAGAAAGAATGCTAACTAGGTAACATAAGATAAGAATAAACCAGTTTAAATGATTTGTTATTGGTTTTGATCATATTCTAAAGATGTTTGGATTATTGAAAAAGTATACAGCTCCCTTTCAGTGTGTTGAGAGCTGTATCCATAAATTCATTTTTTGCTCAAAGTGCACCAGATTGAGGCATTTCACTTCAACATTAAAAAAAAAATCTTCCCGGGAGAGCATGCCCCCGTACCCCCCTAGAGGAGGTGAGGGCCACCCCCAAATAAAGCAGGTTAAAATAATTAAATTGCATACATTTTCTTTTAGTAAACATTGAAAACGGGTCCCACTGACCCAAACAGCACACAAAGGTTAAAGGTAAGCATATAATAATGTTCAAAAGTGCTAAATATATACACTGCAAAAAAACTAAAAAAGAGGAGTAAAAGTAGCTCACGAATTGTTTTATTTTTTGAAAGTAGCTCTCATCCTAAAAAAGGTTGGAGACCCCTATTATAGAACGATACATTTGACAATTTTAAGCTTGGCCAACATTTTATTGGAGCGATGAGGAACAGGTGGGGCTTGAAAAGGCCCACCTGTTCAAAGTGGGGAATGACAGAAAAAATTTGAGAACCACTGCCTTAATGTTAACTAAAGCATGCATACAAGTATTAAAGATTAAAAAAATAAATTATATATATTTTTAAAGTTACACATTTTACATAATACAAACCCTGTGACAGTTCTACGGATTTAGCAGCCAGGTATATATTGCACAGTTTTTAACGGCATATATATATTGCACATACTGCAAATATTGCACATAGTTGGTATTTATCAACAAGAGGTGTTATAGTCTGTGTTGTTTTGTGCGGGGTCTACTAGGGGCTGTGCTGGTTGTATAGTCTGACCGCTGCAGGTAGGAATGACCTGCGGTATCTCTCCGTGAGACATGCGGGGGATGGCGTCAGGTCCACCAGAACAACCTGCTGGCTCGTTGCGGATACGTAATTTCACATTCTAACACAGTTTATTTGTACTTGATCGTTGCCAACTACGATGCTCAACAGCTCGCTTAACGGAACTTTGACGCTGGTCTCAGTTTTCTAACATCCATGAAGGCAACATGACAGAGGGAGGCCTGTCACTCAGGATGCCAAACTACTCTTTGGTAAGCCCCGCCCCCCCAAGCCACATCAGGGCCAAAAGTTTGAAAGCGAAAAAAAAGATCTGAAAGTGAAAAAAAAGATCTGAAAGTGAAAAACGATCTGAAGGTGAAACCAATGTGAAACCTGAAAAAACAAGATTTGAAACTGAAAAAATAATTATTTTGAATCTGAAAACGAAAAATCTGTGCTGAAAAAAAGGATTAAGATATCAAAATATGTATAAAAGTGAGATCTGAAAATAAATATATTATTCAAAAAAATTGCTGAACTGAATCAAAAATAATATTCAACCTGAAAAATTATTTCAAAGATTTATTTTTATTTTGAATACATCATTGTATTTTTCAAAGTTCAGGATAAAAACTTGAACTTTCAAATAAATTGTATTTTTTTGAATGATCAAAACTTATGACCCTGAAATAGCTCCATACCCCGCCCCCTTACTGTGTATCGCTCACTGATTGGACGATGGAGTGCATGCACTGATGTGATGTTTCTTGACATGAGAGCAGTTTCCCAGCGGAGTGAAGAAAATACATGAACCTCACGGGAGTCACTCCTCAGTTTATATCGTCTTTTGCTTCAATTAATGTATCATTTAGTTACAAATATGTGATATATCTGAACAACAAAGTGGTAAAAAATTATGTTATTCATTTTTTGGAAACATTTTCATGATCGCTTTTTTCGTTTTACGTTTTCATTTATCATCATTTCCATTCAGTCAGTCATTATGGGATTAGTTTTGTATCATAAAGATAAAGCAACACTTTCTCAGAATAAAGCAAAAACTATTAGTTTAAAAGAACAAAAACTGAGTGAAGCAAAATAAAATAAATTTCAAAAATAAAACTATAAGTGGCAAACAAATCATTTGCGTAATCATGTAAACTATAAGTCTTTTTTTTAACATATCTTTTTGTTTGCAGTTCTTGTTTCTTCTTTCTCAATGATCAGACTTTTGCTCTTGCTGCAGCTCTTCTCGTTTGTGCTCCCTCATTTTTTTTTGAGATTCTGACACAAACCTCCCAGGTGGGCGGGACTTTCAGAGGTGTGTCCCCCTTGGCTACTCAGTTTTTGAGTGACAGTCCAGTCCTCCAGGGATGAGAAGCCCCTCACTGCATTGCGCAGTACCACACGCCCCTCCTTCTCAACCTCAAGATCGCCCCTTCTTCTCAACCTTTGAGACACGTGACGGGACGGCCCCTCCTTCTCAACCTTTGAGGCACGTGACGAGCTTCACTGATGACGCGTTGCATCCTGTTTCCGGGGTAGCAGTTCTCTTCCCTCCCTTCAATCTAACCCTTCCCTTCCCCCCATCCTAACCCTAACCACTCCCTACTTTTTTACCTAATCTTCCTTCCTCCCTCCCAAACCTAAACCCCCAAAACCTCTCCTACTGTAAGAAATTAAAATCAATGTTGACATGACGTAATTTAAATTAAATACAGGGTTTTAATATAAAGCTGTTTTATTCTGAAAAAAACGGAAGTTCACACTAACTATTAACTTAACACTTTTATTCTGAACATTCTTCATTTCCGGTTAGCATTAGCATGTGGCTAACGTTTTGAAAACCGTGAATTGAAGGTGAAATGACATGTGATGTTGCACACTAAACACACTGGGATTAACACTCATTTATTGACGCTGAAATAAGGTTTATTAGGGAATGTTTAAATAACCACAGACATCAGAATTATATATATACTAATAATATAAGATATAATATGTTACTTTTGTGACTGGGTAAGTACAAAACACGGGAGTCGGGACGTCACGTGCCTTATAATATGTTACTTTTGTGACTGGGTAAGTACACAACACGGGAGTCGGGACGTCACGTGCCTCAAAGGTTGAGAAGGAGGGGCGTCCCGTCACGTGCTCAAAGGTTGAGAAGGAGGGGCGATCTTGAGGTTGAGAAAGAGGGTTATGGCTAGAAAGGATCCGTCTAATGTAAATATGACGTCACGTTCTCGTTCTAAACTCTCGTTGTAATCGGAGCGGCTCGGTTGTAATCGGAGCGGCTCGGAAGCGCAGTCACGTGGCTGAATGTTTACGTTTGGGATGGCGAGAAACTAAACTATATTACATATGTAAATACTGGTTAGCGGTCTTGCTGTTGAAAGAAGAATGACAACACTGTAGATCAGCAACACTATGGTTTATTTTGTATTCACAGGCAAGTCAACGTTGTTGCAGTAAAAGTCCCAAGATAGCTCCTGGTGCAATAAAATGTATGTTGCATGTTACTGCTGTAGATGTGTTTACCTCTTTTATATCCCGTTGGGTAGTTTAATCTGCAGCAATGCACCATATTCTATAATATCATCATATATGTGTAGCTTTGTCTCTGTCGTATCTTTCAAAAGTAAAGTGAAACAGCTGTTTTCAGCTTTGTGATGATGTATTTTCCAGCTGATCCAAGAGGCTTTTTAAACACCTTACTTGGCTTAAGAGGGAGGGGAATTTTCTCAACACATAAAGGAACACTTTATCCTTCAGTTTATCACAAACATTACATCAACACATTTGGAGATCCTAATTTGAATCCAGTCTGTAATTTGATATTAAGGTTTTAATAATGAAATGAGGTCATGAATCGAGTTCAAGGTTAAGATCATCTTTATTATCCTATGTACAAAAATGAACATACAACATTAATATAACAGTAACGAATAAAACAAAATAACATTATGCAACTCTGATCTTCTTGCTGATACTTTTCAAAGTTACTTTTACATTTGCTCTACTTCTCCTGCTACTGTTTGCTCTGCTTTCAACTTCTCTTTCAACTCTGCTCTTTACTCTGCTTTCCCTGTTTCCTGTTCTCCTCTCCTCATCTTCTCCTCAGACTATCCTCCTTTTGCTTTATCCTCTCCTCTCCTGTTCTCCTCTCCTCATACTCTCCTCTTTTTGCTGTCTCCTCTCCTCTGTTCTCCTCATCTCCTCTCCTCCTTTTGCTGTTAGATATTTAGACTGTAATGACAGCTTATGATATACTTTTTATAACTACATCAATCACATGCAATGGATTCAAAAGGTTGTTTTACTTAGCACCTCTTTACAGCTCCAAGCTTCCAACATTCACCTGGCGGTGGTGCCTTGGATGAAAACAACTTTTGATATGATACAATACAACAACAATAGTTAACACCTATCCACAGCAATAAGCACAATGAGAAGACTAATGGTCTCTTTTATACCAATTTCTATTGGAGTGAAATGAACTGTGCCATGTCACATAGGATTGGAATGGATGATTGGCTGTGTTTTGTGAATATAGAGGAGATGGCAAAAGTAAATATACTTTGTTCTTACCTAAAGCATCTATCCTCCTCTTCGTACCCCTGCCTGCTCCTCCCGCATTAGACTCTGGGGACTTAGCTTTTAAAATCTTGTTCAAGCTGTCCACTCTGTAGTTGGATCTCATGACCTCAGCTTTATGACCCACCCGGCCTGAAAAAGGGTGTCTACGATGGCTGGTACTGAGAGGTGTTATGGTCCTCTTCTGCCTTTTGTGTTTGGGGGGGCGTGAAGGTGAGAGGAAGACTACTGTCATGTGGGGTGTGTTGCTTTACGTCCTCCAAAAGATCATTTAGTCTTGATATCACTGTACACATGAACGTCTCATCCTGTAGGTGGTATGTGTGCTCAGTAATTTCCCGCAATAAGGTCCCACACTGCTGTCGTTTCCTATCTCTTGAGGACTTTGAGTGGTTACCACTGCTCTGATTACAACGAGAGTTAGAACGACGTCTCTTCTCGATGTTCCCGCGATCTTCCCGCGTCCCGCCCACCCCGACCCTTTCCGATTACAGCCGAGCCGCTCCGATTACAACGAGAGTTAGAACGAGAACGTGACGTCATATTTACATTAGACGGATCCTTTCTAGCCATAACCGAGAAAGAGGGGCCTGTGGTACTGCGCACTGCAGTGAGGGGTACTACCCAGCGATTGTACAAGTGCGGTAGCTGCCTGAGCGTGGATAGATCACCCCCAGAGGAACCATCATTTCAATTATTATAATACAAGTGAAAATATATGTAAATATTGATCATTTGTGCTGTACTATACGGTCTGTTTCTTTATTGTGTTAAGTGAGAAGTAAAGCTGTGCTATAAAAGTTAGCTTTTGCTACCTTTAGATCCATAACAATGCAAGCTAGTAGCCTAACAGTTAGCTACATAGCTAGCAGCGCCATATAGATAGATATAGATCTCTCTATATGGCGCTGATGGCTAGCAGTGAGTGAGCGTTCAGACACCGGCGCACACACTCAAACGGACTCGTGTGCCTGACTCTACCAACAGGCTTTCATGATTCTGTTTAGATATGCAAGTATAAGCCACGATAGCTTATTTTATTAACACGCTAATTTGATATGAAAATCAATGGAGGCTGAGTTAACTTTGTAGGAAAACCCATAGATATATATAAACACTAGATGAACCCGCGCTGCTGGCCAATGGAGACCGAAGTTGCCACTTGGCCGCCATCTTGCCACAGGCAGTTCTCTCATTCATAACATTATGGTTTGCTATTTAAATAACCATAGCTTGCTCAATTTTCAAACGGTTTGGTTTTTTATAAACATCAAAGATGTAGTTATGATACTGCATACTTATAATTATGGACTTTCATATGAAAATAACATCAGATAAAGCAATAGCTATACACACACACACACAAGGTATTTATATTAAATATTTGCCGGTGTATATATTTCCATTAATTTTTATTATATTGTTAATATTTAAAATAAATTATAAATAAATTATAAAATTAAAATACATTTATATTTTATACATAAAAATCGGTCTCGTGTTACCACTCTGTAAGCCAAGAGTTGTTAATTTAGCAATGCCTTAGCTTGAAGAACAGGGACACAACTAATGACAATAGCATATGTTGCTATATTATTTAGATATTCACACCTTTATCAGAAGAACCAAACCAACATAAAATGTGCTCACAGACAGGCCAGTTCTGTCTCATTTATCACAATTATTTTTGACATGAGATCTTCATATCATCCTAGTTTTGTATTCAGTTTCTATATTTGTAAACAAATCCAGAACCTTTGAAATATGTTATTGAAAAAAGACCAAGAATAATATAAACTGTACCATGTGTCCTTTTGTGTCCTTCTGTAGTCCATTTGTGGTTTGTCTCACCCCGGCTGATATATCACAAAATCCACGGTTTAAATTGTCCCCTATATTTCCCCTATGCCCCTGTAAGGTGTCCTTGGGTGTTATGAAAGGCGGCCCCCCAAAATAAATGTATTATTATTGTTAAGAAGAACAACTTGGTGTGGTGTGGAGGGGATGTAGGAAGCAGGAGCAGGTGGGGAGAGATGGGGCTTCAAGGTTCAAGGTTATTTGTTTTAAATGTGTCTTGGAGATAAGGACCAGCTGCACACAATAAAATACAGTATAACACAAAACTAATAAGACACACGGTGACACATGGCACACCAACAATCAATCATCGTCCAGCCTCAGCTTTGGTTGTCTTTCACAACCATGTTATGGGTTTATTAGACTGAGCAAACATAAACATGTGGGGAACATAGTTCTGCGTCTCATGGAACATGAAGATTTAATAAATACATGTGCAGACAGCGGCGATGGGAGCATCCGTAGGCTGCACAAAAGTCCGGCATAGTCAGGTACTTCTGTAAACACAAAGCCAGCAAATTCCTGTATCATAATGCAAGATGTTTTTAACAAGCCAAACCACTTGGAAGAAATCATGTGTAACTTAAGTTATGTTGAAAAGAAAGAGCAGTTCTGCCTCTCCCACTGGTGTAAACTTGCTGGATCAACTTTGTAATACTAGGTCTCACTCACAGCCTCTTGTTATTAGCCAGCTAATAAATACAACCACATACACAAAGAAAAGCTGCAATTTCAACATGTCCAAGCATCCCGTATCATAGCCATGCTAATAATGTTTATAATAAACCAAACCGTTTGTAAATCAGTCAAGATTTAAGCGAGTTAAGAGTATTTTTGTGCAGATCACTCACCTTACAACAGCTACCATAACGCGAATCAGAGTAACTGTTGACTGTGGCAAGATGGCGGCCGGTCAGCTACGCTGGAAAATCTCCCATGAGCCATCTAGTGTTTATATATATCTATGGGAAAATCTACGGTCCATGACTGCCCCTGAGCTGTGTTTTATTTGTTAACTTTATATTTTTCATTTCCTAAAACATTTATTTTCCTCTCATATTAACTTTTTATTATTAATGATTATTCCTCCGAATCCACCGTGAAAACTATACAAACAAACAGTATAAATGACAAACACAGTTTTGTGTTAGACACACTAACATGCACAGCATGTGAGATAACTAGCAAGGTAATAAACATAAAAGTAATACAAACACAACAACATACCTCGTTGGGCTGCATGCTCTGTAAACAGAGGGAAGTATTCTTCAGTTCTCTTCACAACTTATGTTTAAGAAAGAATACAAAACTAACGGAGCTGTAACGGCCCGTCTACACTACAGGCATGAAAAAATCTTGAAGCTGGGCGTGTCTGAAGCTTGGCGATTTTTTGCGAGCAACCAATCACATGAATCTCCCGCCCCCGACATACAAAGCAATAGCAATGTTAAAACGAAGTAAACTGGATATAAACTCTCCAAACAGGCGAAAAAACTATCAGTTTCACCCACTGTCTCTGCCACCTCCCTCCATGCCTGGTTCCTCCGGTTTGTATCCCGGTAAATAGTTCCGGTCGTAAAGAACCGGGTGATTTGCTACCGTAATATCTTGTTTGGAATATGAGGAAATGAACTGCGGTCTGGCTCTCCCAGCTTGCACGCGGTTTGATTGGCTGCGCTTGCACTGGCGGGATTTGCATAAACGGGATTTGATTGGCTGATGCCAAGCATCGAGCCTCAAAAGTTGAACATTGTTCAACTTTTGATGCCGATACGGTACGTCTACACTACAGGCATCAAAAAATGCTTTCAACGCTTCGCCCATTCACTTGAATGGGGTGACGTAGAAGATTTTGAATCTTCGCCGAACTGCATTGTGGGGAGCATGGCATGGCTTTGCAAGCATCACGAGCATCTATCCGCATCAAAAGTTGAACATTGTTCAACTTTTGAGGCTCGATGCTTGGCATCAGCCAATCAAATTCCATTTATGCAAATCCCGCCAGTGCAAGCTCAGCCAATCAAACCGCGTGCAAGCTGGGAGAGCCAGACCGCAGTTCATTTCCTCATATTCCAAACGAGATATTACGGTAGCAAATCACCCGGTTCTTTACGACCGGAACTATTTACCGGGATACCAACCGGAGGAACCAGGCATGGAGGGAGGTGGCAGAGACAGTGGGTGAAACTGATAGTTTTTTCGCCTGTTTGGACAGTTTATATCCAGTTTACTTCGTTTTAACATTGCTATTGCTTTGTATGTCGGGGGCGGGAGATTCATGTGATTGGTTGCTCGCAAAAAATCGCCAAGCTTCAGACACGCCCAGCTCCAAGATTTTTTCATGCCTGTAGTGTAGACGGGCCGTTAGATGCTCGTGATGCTTGCAAAGCCATGCCATGCTCCCCACAATGCAGTTCGGCGAAAATTAAAAATCTTCTACGTCACCCCATTCAAGTGAATGGGCGAAGCGTTGAAAGCATTTTTTGATGCCTGTAGTGTAGACGTACCAAAGTATCCGTGCATCTTACTCTGAGGGTGCTTCTCATGTTCTCGCTCTCTAACTCACGCGAGAACAGCATAACGAGACGTGAGCTTGAACTTCAAAATAAAAGACGAAATATTGCACGCATGAAACATTACAACAATAATAATTAGTACACTTAGAAAATACACATTACAGTTAAATTATGAACATGTAAAGGCTGCACTTACACTATTAGTTACAGTAACTTTGTAACGCGTTAGTCCCAACACTGTATAAGACTATGAAAAATGAAAAAACTAGAAAAGACTACAAATCCCAGAGTCGCGTAATTGATGTCACAATTGTTTTCCTCCACTAAGAGATAGATTATATCTATATGGCGCTGATCTTAGCTATCTATATGGCGCTGGCTAAGATAAGGTAACTTTAACAAGATGCCTGTGTGCTTAGTACCAGGTTGTTATCATACCAGCAATGGGTCTTGGTCGTTCTTTCGCTTCCCGTCTGATGAAAGGACCAGGAGCAGCTGGATCAAGTTAGCTACCTAGCTAGTAGCTAGCATGTTAGTTAGCATTACAGCCTTGTCATTTTTATTAGCCTTAAAGAGCCTGTGACACGAGTTTCCCCCATCATCCAAACCCATCAATTTGAGTAAATATTGTCCCCTTGAAAACCGTTACTGAACTGATTTTGGATATTTGTACTTTGATAACCATTAATCTGCCCTTCAATGTTGACAATTTTCTAGATCTTCTCGGGGATTCTTCAAGTCCCGCCAAATTATGTGTGACGTCATTGCGGGCACAGCGCTCCAGCTGCACCGTTCAGGATCCCAGCATCTGCATGTAAACGCACGATGGGGCACACAGCAGCAAGCTCAGACAGCGATGACAGTTTAATTTTGAACGTGTCTGAGAGATCATATGAGGCTGAAGGATCGGTTTATTTTGTATCTGTTAGAAGTTTAGGAATTAGGTGCGTCAATATGGGCGATCAAACGGTCATGTAGCCAGTGGTGGACTGGGACTAAAAATCAGCCCGGGACTCTCGACCGGCCCACTTCGGTACCACTAGTAAATTGTCAACGGGGGGAGTGGGGGATGTGCTAGTGACTTATCCGACCGGCCCACTTCGGTACCGGCCCATCGGGATTCGTCCCGATGGCCAGTCCGCCACTGCACCCAGCACAGCCCACGTAAACTGTCAACGGGGGGAGCCTCGCTGCGGGGAAACGGTGGACCTAGTGTCCCGATTGGAGTGGGAATAATAATAATAATAATAATAATAATAATAATAATCCGTGCATTTTATCCATTAATTTCCCCAACATTGTGGTAAAAAAAAACACACGTTTAATCCATGTTGGTGTACTACTACAACCAGTGGTGTAGTAGGGATGTTTTTACTGGGTGGACGGGGTGGTGGGTGGACGGGAGACACTAAGGACGCGCTCGTGAACTGTCAACGGGGGGGGGGGGCTTGGGGACCTCTGTGTCGCCTGTCAGCGCAACTTACATGATGCCGTTTAGACAATATAATAATAAAGGGCGGTGCCGGCTGTCAGCGAACCGATCCGGCCTTTCTGCGCGATTATCACACAAATGCGGGACATAGTCTCAATGTGTGGGACGCGGGACAAATAATAAAAATGATGTGTGTGCAGTCCCGCACAGTGCGGGACACCTGGTCACCCTACACACACAGTTCTGCCCCTCACACACACACGCTTCAAATCAAGTTGCATAAATGCTTGAGCTACGTTTTTATTATAATGACTGAAATCTACCTATTCTGTTTTCGTCATTATTACAACAAACACACACTTGCAACTGATAACACTGGCAATGATTTTAGATGTAATAGACTATTAAAAAAAGAAACCGTGCTTCAAATAAGTGGGGGTACGGCGTACCCCCGCGTCCAACGGCCACTACTGCAACTACAAAAAGCTATGGTTTGTTTTCTCATCAGGAAATGCAGACCGGCTCAAACAAAAGATTTTTAAATCATCATCCTCACGATCATTTAATGTATCATATGTTCGCCGAATTGACATGAAAGCACTAATAAATGTAGTTTCATCCACTTGAGTTTACAACTACAAAAATAATCGATTTGTTTTTATATCACATCCGACGGGAGGAAATTCAGCAGCTCTCACTACCGATTTTTTAATCCTAATTTAATCATCATCTTCACCACGATCATTTATTTTTATGTTCGCCGAATTGACATGAAAGCACTGACAAATATGAATATACTGTAGTCAACTTCATTAAAACGTTATTAACGTGCCTAAACTCAGTAATTCACCAGTTCTACGCATGACAACACACTTTGTCCGTGTTTGGCTCTCTCGCCGCACAGTGAAGCGTTCCCGCATTGACGTCACTTCCGGCTTCCCCCAAAACCTCAAAATGAGTCGAAGGAATTTTCCCGTGATGTTCGAAATTATTGATATTTATCGGAACGGTATCGCTTTTTCTTTTTTAAACTGACGGTTCGAGATTACTAGTAGTCCACTATTTCATTGCACAACAGTTGTTGGGTTCGTGTCACAGGCTCTTTAATATGAAGTAACATTAAGTAACCCAAAATGTTAAACAGTAAAAGTAGTAGTCATATTTCGTGAAGAGTACTGTCAGCGGTGCGATCATTCTATAATACACAATTTAAGCCCGGGGGAGAAATGCTAACGCTAGCATCGGCGGTTACCGATCATTTCTACTTCATGCTATCTGCACAAATGGTTGACATTAAACATTAAAAAGACCAGGCAGTTCAGAGAGAATCAATGGAAGGCAGGCAGGCAGCTTTGCATGACATTCTTCTGGATGTGGTTCATTGTGGTGATAGTGAGGGTAATCAATCGTTTAGTTGACAAGACAGTAGTGACGGCCATCTTGGTGACGTGTGTTGTTCTGCGAGACCAGAGATGTAGTTCATTGAGCGTTTCACACAAACATATGTGTTAATTCACAGTTTTACGACACATTTTTTTTTTTGACTTGCAAAATTATCTTTTAAATTGACAAACATCATATGTGTAATTCGTGGCACAATTCAAACGGGACCAAAAGATAATCTTTCTCTCTCCATTGACTTCAATAGGCTAGTTGCACAAGATGGCGTCTATCAACTTCCGGTTCATTGAGTGTGCGGTTGTAAACTTCCGGTCTACGAGTTGTTGAGCGGGTAGATAGCGATATACATACGATAGATGGAGAGATAGATAGATAGATAGAGATATATATATATATATAGAGAGAGAGAGAGATATAGCGATATAGTTAGCGGTAGATTGATAGAGAGATAGATAGATAAGAGATATAGATCGAGAGATAGAGATATATAGAGAGATAGATAGATAGCAAGATAGATAGCAGCCGTCACAACCAGTTTCTGGGGTTTCCATGAAAGCAGAGATGGTTTTCAACCTCTCATTAAGAATCTTTGATGAAAGCTAAGTTTGGGTTTAGCTAATGTATTTATAATTTTACACGAGAGGGTTACAAAACGAAAATACATCTGTAGCCCCTTCATGCTACACACACATAGCTAGCTACCAATTGATGTGAGCTAATTTATTGTCAATATTATCACGAATCTGTTGCAAAACGTCAGCTAGCTGGGCTTTTTTGAATCCTAAATCACAAGTTACCTACTCTAGCTACATCAAAACCCCAGAACATGAACCTGATTGAGGCTTTGAACCGATGAACACTTAGATCGTGAGGCTTTTCATGCTTTCTCATGGACCTGTAACAGCTAGCTCGACACTCACTCTCCCTGAAGGTAGATCTTTGTTTGAAACTGTGGAGAATTGGACATCATTCATGTTATCCAAAATACGTAATATTACATCATTAAAATGCTTTACACTGTATCAAGACTGTCAAGTTGTCAAAGTTAGCCAGTAACTACAGCTTTGTTTGTCACTTACCTTCATAATTGTTGATGTAACTGGATATGTACATCTTGAACCCCTTTTCTCTTTTGCTCCTCGAAGCTGAGCTTGCCGCTTGTACCAGCCGATGTACATCACTGATGTTAACCTTCGGTAGGTCTTGGAGACATCGAGTGTAAAATAGTGCCATCACGTTAACGTTAGCCTTCTCACATTCATTGATTGATCTCTCTCTCTCTCTCTCTTCTTCTCTCTCTCTCTCTCTCTCTCTCTCTCTTCTCTCTCGTCTCTCTCTCTCTCTCTCTCTCTCTCTCTCTCTCTCTCTCCTCTCTCTCTCTCTCTCTCTCTCTCTCTCTCATCTCTCTCTCTCTCTCTCTCTCTCTCTCTCTCTCTCTCTCTCTCTCTCTCTCTCTCTCCTCTCTCTCTCTCTCTCTCTCTCTCTCTCTCTCTCTCTCTCTCTCTCTCTCTCTCTCTCTCTCTTCTCTCTCTCTCTCTCTCTCTCTCTCTCTCTCTCTCTCAGTGGGGCAAAAAAGTATTTAGTCAGCCACCAATTGCGCAAGTTCTCCCACTTAAAAAGATGAGAGGTCTGTCATTTTCATCCTAGGTATACCTCAACTATGAGAGACAAAATGAGAAAAAAAAAATCCAGAAAATCACATTGTCTGATTTTTAAAGAATTTATTTGCAAATTATGGTGGAAAATAAGTATTTGGTCAATAACAAAAGTTCATCTCAATACTTTGTTATATACCCTTTGTTGGCAATGACAGAGGTCAAACGTTTTCTGTAAGTCTTCACAAGGTTTTCACACACTGTTGCTGGTATTTTGGCCCATTCCTCCATGCAGATCTCCTCTAGAGCAGTGATGTTTTGGCGCTGTCGCTGGGCAACACAGACTTTCAACTTCCTCCAAAGATTTTCTATGGGGTTGAGATCTGGAGACTGGCTAGGCCACTCCAGGACCTTGAAATGCTTCTTACGAAGCCACTCCTTCGTTGCCCGGGCGGTGTGTTTGGGATCATTGTCATGCTGAAAGACCCAGCCACGTTTCATCTTCAATGCCCTTGCTGATGGAAGGAGGTTGTCACTCAAAATCTCACGATACATGGCCCCATTAATTCTTTCCTTACACGGATCAGTCGCCCTGGTCCCTTTGCAGAAAAACAGCCCCAAAGCATGATGTTTCCACCCCATTGTTTCACAGTAGGTATGGTGTTCTTTCTCCTCCAAACACGTCTAGCTGAGTTTTTACCAAAACGTTCTATTTTGGTTTCATCTGACCATATGACATTCTCCCAATCCTCTTCTGGATCATCTAAATGCTCTCTAGCAAACTTCAGACGGGCCTGGACATGTACTGGCTTAAGCAGGGGGACACGTCTGGCACTGCAGGATTTGAGTCCCTGGCGGCGTAGTTTGTTACTGATGGTAGCCTTTGTTACTTTGGTCCCAGCTCTCTGCAGGTCATTGAATAGGTCCCCCCGTGTGGTTCTGGGATTTTTGCTCACCGTTCTTGTGATCATTTTGACCCCACAGGGTGAGATCTTGCGTGGAGCCCCAGATCGAGGGAGATTATCAGTGGTCTTGTATGTCTTCCATTTTCTAATAATTGCTCCCACAGTTGATTTCTTCACACCAAGCTGCTTACCTATTGCAGATTCAGTCTTCCCAGCCTGGTGCCGGTCTCCAATTTTGTTTCTGGTGTCCTTGGACAGGTCTTTGGTCTTGGCCATAGTGGAGTTTGTGGACAGGTGTCTTTTATACTGATAACGAGTTCAAACAGTTGCCATTAATACAGTTAACAAGTGGAGGACAGAGGAGGCTCTTAAAGAAGAAGTTACAGGTCTGTGAGAGCCAGAAATCTTGTTTGTTTGTAGGTGACCAAATACTTATTTTACCGAGGAATTTACCAATTAATTCATTAAAAATCAGACAATGTGATTTTCTGGAATTTTCTTTCTAATTTTATCTCTCATAGTTGAGGTGTACCTAGGATGAAAATTACAGGACTCTCATCTTTTTAAGTGGGAGAACTTGCACAATTGGTGGCTGACTAAATACTTTTTTGCCCCACTATATATCGCTATCTACCCGCTCAACCACTCCACATCGTAGACCGGAAGTTTACAACCGCTCACTCAATGAACCGGAAGTTGATAGACGCCATCTTGTGCACAGAGCCTTCGAAATAAGGTCCATGATAAGGTCCCATTGAGGTCCACCACCACTCTATACAGTGGAGTAAAAAGTGCTTGTAGTGTAGTACAGTAAGAAGTGTAAAGTAGCATTAAAATACAAGTACTTTAAGATTTTAACTAGAGTCATTACGTTTTCTGGTGTCTGAACACAGCTATTTAAAGGCCCAGATACACCGGCCAGTCACCTGAGAAGTCGCCAACGCCGACACCGACTGTTGCGTCGCCGGACTCTCCTGCGTATTTGCCGACTTCGCGGACTGGAACACACCGCAAATCCGAGCCGAGCACGTATTAATTGCGTATGCGTGAGTGGCAATAACTCTCCTTACCAGCAGGCGGCGGTAGTGTGTTTTCATCATTCAAAAGAGGCAACAACCGGAAGACAGAGAAGAAGAACAGATTCCGTGATATAAACAAACAACAAATAGCATTTTTCTTTCCATTTTCACTCTCGTCCATTGAAAACATGAACGAACAGGAGCTCTATAAACCGATGAGGTGAAATAGCCATCCGTGTGTGTTCCATCGTCCATTTTAAATCATTTGTTTACCTCCCTCACTTCCGTTAACGCTTCTCATGCACTGATTCGCTAGCTGAACAGCCAATCAGTGTTATCCCTTTGTCCGACTTCCGGTGGTGTTCCCGACGCCGATTCAACATGTTGAATCGGCAAGAAAAGGCGTCAGGTCGGCAGAAAAGACCCGACGGTGCGGCGCACACCACTCCGAATAGGGCGTGCCCACGCTCATGTTCGGCCGGACTCCCATTTACTGCCGATTTCGGGCCGGTGTATCTGGGCCTTAAGAGCCACAGTGCAGGTGGTAAAGTAAGTGAACATTTGGATTTAAACCTCCTTAGGCAGTAATAACACACATGCTTCATGTAGGTCTGTATCAGACCTGCAGAACTACAGGAGAAATGTAGGACCATTCTTCCTCTCAGAACTTCTTCAGGTCATTCTACAGCATTTCTATTGCTTTGGTCTGGGCTCTGACTGGGCCACTCCAAAAGCCTTTTAAAGCCGTTTTGTAGCATATTTACTTCCATGTTTAGGGTCAATGTCCTGCTGCATATCCCAACTTCTACCACTCTTTCATTATCCTGTTGGATGTCTTGATGAACTTGGGAATTCGTATTTCCTGGGATGATGACATGCCGTCCTGTCCTCAAATCCTGATGCTCCCTCCACTGAACATCACCACTGGGATGATGTCTCCTGGTTGGTATGCAGGGCCTTGTTTTTAAGGTGCTGCTGCGTGTCCTTCCTATCATTTAAAACATGTTCCCAGTAGCGCTGCGGAGTGTCTAGGTGCTCTTTGACTAACTTCAGGCACCCGGTGGTGTTTTTGTTGAGCGCAGCTGCTTCCTCTGTGTTTTTCCTGCCATGGACACCATGGCCCTTTCTCATTTCACTAACTGGATATATCCAGTCTCTGATAGTGTTACGTTATTATTAGGGGTGCACCGAATGGGAAATTCTTGGCCGAAACCGATACCGAAAATAGGAAACAGTTGGCCGAAAACCGAAAGCCGAAAGGCCGAAAATGATGAATAGAAATATATATATATATATATATATATATATATAATGTATACATTTTTTACCAATGTTGTTCAGCTGCCTGATTATGGAAAAATAAATGATTATGGCAAAACTTAACTTAAATAAAAATCACTATTATCGATACTGACTCAGCAATCACTGTAAGTTATATTCTTGTTTAAATAGACTTCTCTGTTTCATTTATTCTACTCTGTATAATTGTTCTGTAGTTATTGTAGCTAAAACGGCGATTTCTGAGAGATTTTAAAATCTCAGATCTGCTCTAGTCCAGCAGCTGTAACTCAGGTCTCAGTGAGTCACGCCCCTCAAGTGTGCATTCCAAGAGGTTGGAAGACTCTGCTGATTGCGTGAAGTGCAAAACGCTTCCCAGCCGAAAAACATTTTAAATAGCGCATTTCAAATCAGAATAACTGAGTGTGCATCCAGACTCGGTGAGGACACTATCGATACTGACTCAGCAATCACTGTAAGTTATATTCTTGTTTAAATAGACTTCTCTGTTTCATTTATTCTACTCTGTATAATTGTTCTGTAGTTATTGTAGCTAAAACGGCGATTTCTGAGAGATTTTAAAATCTCAGATCTGCTCTAGTCCAGCAGCTGTAACTCAGGTCTCAGTGAGTCACGCCCCTCAAGTGTGCATTCCAAGAGGTTGGAAGACTCTGCTGATTGCGTGAAGTGCAAAACGCTTCCCAGCCGAAAAACATTTTAAATAGCGCATTTCAAATCAGAATAACTGAGTGTGCATCCAGACTCGGTGAGGACACTATCGATACTGACTCAGCAATCACTGTAAGTTATATTCTTGTTTAAATAGACTTCTCTGTTTCATTTATTCTACTCTGTATAATTGTTCTGTAGTTATTGTAGCTAAAACGGCGATTTCTGAGAGATTTTAAAATCTCAGATCTGCTCTAGTCCAGCAGCTGTAACTCAGGTCTCAGTGAGTCACGCCCCTCAAGTGTGCATTCCAAGAGGTTGGAAGACTCTGCTGATTGCGTGAAGTGCAAAACGCTTCCCAGCCGAAAAACATTTTAAATAGCGCATTTCAAATCAGAATAACTGAGTGTGCATCCAGACTCGGTGAGGACACTATCGATACTGACTCAGCAATCACTGTAAGTTATATTCTTGTTTAAATAGACTTCTCTGTTTCATTTATTCTACTCTGTATAATTGTTCTGTAGTTATTGTAGCTAAAACGGCGATTTCTGAGAGATTTTAAAATCTCAGATCTGCTCTAGTCCAGCAGCTGTAACTCAGGTCTCAGTGAGTCACGCCCCTCAAGTGTGCATTCCAAGAGGTTGGAAGACTCTGCTGTCGCCCATCAGCAGAAAATAGTTAACTAATTACAGCGGCGTGCCCCCAAAGCTGTGAGAACTGAGCAATCAGGTATCCATCTAAGGTTGCGTTTTCCTGGAGCGTCAGCTTCAGCGTCAGCCAGACGAAGACTGACAAAGACATTAAGAGTCCTGTGGGAGTCACGTGGGAGGCAAAGAGGAGGCAAATCCTACTCTGATTGCGCCAAGTATCGCTGGTGTTATTTAGTTTTATTCAATTCTCTTGGGTTCTCTAGCCCCTCATGCTATAATCATGTGTATTTTCTGCATTCCTGTTCATGTGTCTTCTCGCAATTATCACTGGCCCCGTGTTTCTCCTAATCGATTTCACCGGCCTGCTCTCGTCTATCCCACATGCTCCACTGAGATCCAACATCTCGTTTCAGGGGGCCTGTGGAACTGCCAGTCTGCTGTCCCTAAGGCTGACTTCATCTCTGGCTACGCTTCCCTGCAGTCTCTGGATTTCCTTGCTCTCACGGAGACCTGGATCACTCCATCCAACACATCCACCCCAGCAGCTCTCTCCACAGCATATTCCTTCTCCCATACACCCAGACCCTCTGGCAGAGGAGGTGGCACTGGTCTCCTGCTCTCTCCCAAATGGAGCTTTTCCCTCTTCAAGCTACCTAATTTCACTCCTTCTACCTTTGAATTCCATGCCGTCACAGTAACCCATCCTATACAATTAACCATTGTTGTTCTCTACCGTCCACCAGGCGCCTTGGGGGACTTCTTGGAGGAGTTAGATAATCTCCTCTCACACATCCCTGAAACTGGCCCTTCCGCTGTACTTCTCGGAGATTTCAACCTCCAGACAGGGAAGATATCTGAACTAACATCTCTGTTAACCACCTTTGCTTTCTCACTGTCTCCATCCCCACCAACTCATAAAGCTGGCAATGTCCTTGATCTCATATTCTCAAGGAACTGCTCTACTTCTAACCTCTCTGTAAACCCGCTCCACACATCCGATCACTTCTTCATTTCATTCTCTCTACCCCTTTCCAAACATAACAACCTAATCTCTTCTAACTCTGCTCCTGTCCGCCGTAACCTCCGTTCCCTCTCCCCCTCTACCTTTGCCTCATCGGTGCTCTCAGCCCTCCCTTCCTCTGACTCGTTCCAACTCCTGCCTCCAAACGCTGCTGCAAAAACTCTCCTCTCTACTCTCTCATCCTCTCTGGACTCTCTCTGTCCTCTCACATCGCGGCCGGCTCGTCAGTCCCCTCCTGCTCCCTGGCTAAATGACGCACTGCGTGCTAATAGAACCATCCTTCGGGCATCAGAGCGGAAATGGTGGAAATCCAAACACCATGACGACCTCCTAACCTATCAGGCTCTCCTCTCCTCTTTCTCTGCTTCCATCTCTCAGGCAAAAAGCACTTTCTTTCAAGATAAGATCCAATCTTCCTATTCCAATCCCAAAAAACTATTTTCTATCTTCTCCACCCTCTTGGACCCTCCCAAAGCACCTCCCCCCTCCTCCCTTCTGTCAAGCGACTTTGTTAACCACTAACCACAAAGGTTGATGATATTCGCTCTTCCTTTTCTGACTCACCTTTACTCACCGCTGGGTCACCAGACCCTCCCTTCACCCACACACTGACCTCCTTCTCCCCTCTCTCTCCAAGTGAGGTTCTTACCCTCGTTACCTCTGCCCGTCCTACCACCTGTTCTCTGGACCCTATCCCCTCAAACCTCCTTCAGACTATCGCTCCTGATATTCTACCATTTCTCACCCATTTCATCAACACTTCTCTAACTTCTGGTCACTTTCCAAACAGTCTCAAGGAGGCAAGAGTAAACCCTCTCCTTAAGAAACCCACTCTCAATCCGGCTGATGTCATTAACTACAGGCCCGTCTCTCTCCTCCCGTTCCTGTCTAAAACACTTGAACGCGCTGTCTTTAAACAACTCTCCTGTTATCTCCATCAGAACAACCTTCTGGATCCGCACCAGTCTGGTTTCAAGGCAGGTCACTCAACAGAAACTGCTCTCCTTGCTGTCTCTGATGAACTGCACACTGCTAAAGCAGCCTCCCTCTCCTCTGTCATCATCCTTCTGGACCTGTCTGCTGCATTCGACACAGTGAACCATCGGATCCTCCTTCGCACTCTCCAAGAACTTGGAGTTTCAGGCACTGCACTTTCCCTCCTCACCTCATACCTCAACGACCGCACCTACAGGGTTACTTGGAGAGGGTCCGAGTCCGACCCTTGTCAATTAACTACAGGGGTCCCTCAGGGCTCGGTTCTTGGTCCCCTCCTCTTCTCCCTGTACACAAACTCGCTCGGGTCTGTCATTAGCCCGCATGGTTTTTCATACCACTGCTACGCTGACGACACCCAACTAATTCTGTCCTTTCCCCGCTCAGAGACCCAGGTCGTCGCACGCATCTCTGCTTGCCTAGCAGACATCTCTCGGTGGATGTCTGCTCATCACCTCAAGCTCAACCTTGACAAGACTGAACTGCTCTTCCTTCCGGGAAAAGATTGTCCCACTCTTGACCTAACAATCAACATCGGCACCTCTGTTGTTTCCCCGACTCAGACTGCAAGGAATCTGGGTGTGGTCCTAGATAACAAATTGTCCTTCACTGCAAACATCGCTGCTACAACCCGCTGCTGCAGATACACGCTTTACAACATCAGGAGGATACGTCCCCAGCTGACCCAGACATCAGCGCAGATTCTGGTCCAGGCTCTCGTCATCTCACGCCTAGACTACTGCAACTCCCTCCTGGCTGGTCTACCTGCATGTGCCATCCGACCTCTGCAGCTCATCCAGAATGCAGCGGCTCGTCTGGTCTTCAACCTTCCCAAATTCTCCCACACCACACCGCTCCTCCGCTCCCTTCACTGGCTTCCAGTAACTGCTAGAATCCACTTCAAGACACTGGTACTTGCGTACCATGCTGTGAATGGATCTGGCCCTTCCTACATCCAGGACATGGTTAAACCGTACACCCCAGCACGTGCACTCCGCTCTGCATCAGCCAAACAGCTCGCTGCACCCGCACTGCGAGGGGGACCCAAGTTCCCGTCAGCAAAAACACGTGGGTTTGCTATCCTGGCTCCAAAATGGTGGAATGAGCTCCCCATTGAAATCAGGACAGCAGATAGCTTACACATCTTCTGACGCAAACTGAAAACTCATCTCTTTAGACTCCACTTCGAGCGATAGAATTACTAACAAAGCACTTATATACTAATAAAGGGCTGGCTTTCTAAATGCCAGTTGAGTAGCACTTGAAATGTTTGGCTCTATGAAACCTGATGTACTTATATGATTCTGTTTTCTTAAAGGTTGTATCTTCCTGGTCGAATGCACTTATTGTAAGTCGCTTTGGATAAAAGCGTCAGCTAAATGCAATGTAATGTAATGTAATATTATGGGTCCATAAAACATTTATTCAGCACTTTTGAATGCATACAGTCCATTAATTCCAAGTCAAGTGCATTTTCTTTTCTCTGTAGGATAACTACAACAAAGTGCATTCAGAACAAAGCCAAGGTGCTTTAAACCTGCATAAACATCTAGGCCAGTAGGCCTACAACAAAACAGTGTAAATAAAGACTGTAACAGCCAGGCCTTCAACAACAACAAATGCACTTATAAGTGCATGCATACAAATGTGCAAACTGGATAAATCCACATGAATGTAACTATTTACAAATGAAATTACAATTCAATTTCAAGAATCTGTAAATAAGTAGTAAACATTGTAGAGATACATAAAGTGAAAACTGGATACAAAATCCACAACCAATTACAAATTAAATTACAATTTCAAGAATCTGCAAATAAGGTGGTCTGTCCTCATGAGCAATGTAAACAACATTGTATCATTTAGATACCGAAAGTACAATATATTGAACACTGTGCTGCTGTCATTTCTAATGATAACCTGAGATGGTGAATTATAACTCACAATGAAAATTGTTCAGGAAAGTGGGTATAGAGTAGACATGTAGAACTAGACAAGCTTATGATAAGCCAGCCTTGTCTACTTATTAGGGAAAAGTGGGAGGTTCTTTTTAATGAACAGTAGCTTCTCTGCTTTATCAGCCATAAGTCTGTTCCTCTTCTCATCAAGCACATGAGAGGCAGCGCTGAACAGTCTCTCGCTGTCAGTGCTTGTGATTTGATCTTACTCCGCATATTTGTCCGGGTGTTTTGATTTCAAGTGGTGGAGTAATCCCGAAGTGGTGAAAGTCTTTGCAGTTACACCCCCTCGAGAAATGTCAGCTGAACACGTTTTACAAATCGCAATCCGCGCCTCTTTCTCTGATATTTTTAAATATCTCCAAGCGGCAGACATGTTGGCTGTGAGCCAGCCGCGAGCATGGTCGCGCGCCGTGCTTGTCGCCGCGGTTTGATTACGTCATCACAACAACACGTTAGCTTACCAACGTAACCCTGTTCTCTGACATTCGGTGATATTTTTTTGGTGCTAGAACCCTTTCGGCCGAAAGCCGAAAGGGCCTTTTTAACCATTTTCGGCCGATAATTTTCGGCGGCCGAATATTCGGTGCATCCCTAGTTATTATGCTGTGAGTGCTCTCATACTTGTTTGATTCTGAAATTGTATATATTTATATAAATATATATATATATATATACACCTGTGTATGTCAGCATCTGTAGCCTGTTATTTTCTCATTATACCGCACTGTCAATGAATTAAAAGTAAATATATAAGTCGTCATGAACACATCTTTCCATCAGACAGAGTGCTGCTGTGCCTCCTGTCATCATTAATGGACGTCTCTTTAAAATTACCGCTCAGAGGAGAGGAGCTCTCATTTCTCTAACCGGCTGCTGCTTCCCCTCCGCTAGTGGATCGACGGAGCTGTATTAGATTAACATTAGCATGCTTGTTATTGTAGTTGTAAGTGCAATGCCTTGCGGCTAGCACCATCCTTGATGGAGCATAATGTGTGGGCTGGACCCAGGGCCGGCCCTAGACTTTTGGGGGCCCTAAGCAAGCTTTGGCTTGGGGGCCCCCCTCACTCTAGCACGTTCTAACTACACACAACACGGAACCAACTTTTGTCTTATGATGTTAGCATAAGCACACATATTGTATAAATAAGCATGTAAAAACCGATTTTTCTTTTTAAATATTGAAGTTAAAAGCATCAATCTGGTGCTCTTTGAGAGCAAAATTAAGAGATCTATGGATACATCTCTCAACACCCATATAAAACAGAACTGTAAACAGATTTTTCTTTATGGATATTTTACAAAATCACTTAAACTGTATTTGTTAGAGCCATTTTTCCTTTTGTTATTATTTTCTAAATGTTAGGCTTAATAATAATATAAATTAGATTATACTGTAAATTATCGGCTATTTTTGTGAGTCACATTATGGTTTAAAATGTATTAATTTAAGGCTCACTTATTATTTGTTATGTGTTTCAGTATCACGTGCATGGCTATGCCTATATATGTTAGATTGATAGGACACAGCTGGGGGTGATAGACGGGGAAACGGAAAAGTCTTTTGACCGTGTTCTTTTTGTTACTTTGGAGACTGTTAACGTTTATTTAGTAGAAGCGAAGAAATGTGTCCTGCTGTTTATGGACTAATGAATAAAGCTCATCTAATTCAACCACGTTCTCAGCTAATTTGTTTGGAAACAAAGAGAGGTAAACCATGCCGGCCCGGAATTTATGAATGAAACGCTGTTTACAACGGGATCGCTTCGAAATCCATCCAGTGATATCATGAAGCTTACTGAAGATAATCCGCAATTGCTGTTGGAATGCTTAAACAATTAAATTCATTAACAAACTATCACGCAACCAGGAAGTAGATGTTAAAGGAATGTTCGGCACAAAAACAGGATTCACGAAGAGCTGTTCTTGGAAATATTAATGACTTCATTTCATGTGGATTAAGTGAAGAAAAAATAAAATAAAAAATGAATCCTGATATACCTCCAGCTGATGTTGCCGCGGCAGAGGAGAGATTTAAAACTCTCAGCCAATCGCGAAGAGGAAAACTTGGAGCATGCACCCGCAGAATGAATGAAATTAACCCATTACTGGTGCGAGGTGGAAATATGGAAAAGGTAGATGAAGCTGTTGGAACGTTCAATATGTTACTCAATGAATTTATGGAATGTCATGGACTTATTCAAATGCTTTTATCTGAGGAAATAAGGGAAACTGAGAGAATAGATTGGTATGAACCAAACATGTCTGCATTCACGAATTTCCTTAAGGATGTGGAAATGTGGAAAAGCTCTCAAATGGATCCTCAGATACTGATGGAACCCCATGACAGTGTTTCCAATGGATCAACCAGGAGGAGCTCAAAAGCAGGATCAGCAACTTCTTCTGCTTCCTCAATCCACCTCAAAATGGCCACAGAAAGAGCTGCCCTCCTTGCCCGGGCAGCAGGATTAAAAGAAAAGCACGCATTTGAATTGGAAAAGGCTCAACTGCAGGCTCAACAGCAAGCTAGATCCGAACGGATGGAAATGGAAAAGGCTCAAGTGCAAGCTCAACTGCAAGCTAGATCCGAACGGATAGACATGGAAGCCAGCCTAGCTGAATCTGATGCAAGAATGAAAGTCCTGGAGCACTTTGAGACCGGTTCACAAAATCCAACACAAGGCTAATATGATGGCATGAATGACTATTTAAAGGACTACAGATTAAAACCACATGTCAATGGATGCAGAGCCGTCTCCAATTTCCTTTGCTGAGTTTGGAGCCATTCCCAAGACACCACTTCAAAGGCTTCTACACCAACAACCAAGACCACCAGAAAATATTGATAATGCAAACCAAAGCTCTCAACACACAGCTAGAGATGCAGGAATTACAGGGACAAATACTAATGACAATTGTCTGACTGTGATGCAAAGACAAAATGACATTGTTAATTTACTTGTACTTCAACAAAAACAAGAATCTCTGCCCACTAGGGAAATCCCAGTCTTTGATGACAATCCCCTGAATTATCAAATATTTGTGAGGGCATTTCAACATGGCATTGAGGAGAAACCACCAGTAACCAGGATCGATTATATTACCTGGAACAATATACTTCGGGGTCCTGCAGGGAACTGGTGAGAAGCTGCCTTCATATGGATGCTAATAGTGGCTTTGCTGAAGCTAAGAGACTGCTAAAAGTGCATTTTGGAGATGAGCTCAAGACAGCAAACGCATATATGGGAAAAGCTCTCAACTGGAACACTATAAAGGCAGAGGATGGAAAGTCACTGCACTGTTATGCACTTTTTCTGAGAGGCTGCTGTAATGCAATGAGGGATCTGCAGGACATGGAGGAGCTGGACCTGCCATCCAACCTACGGCTCATTCTTTCAAAGCTACCTTACAAACTAAGGGAAACGTTGAGAACAGCAGCTTGTGACATTCTGGATCAGAGCCATCAAAGAGCAAGATTGCATGACCTTGTTGTATTTATTAAAAGACAAGCTAGAATACTTCAAGATCCTCTCTTTGGCGACATTCACGATCATCAACTTAACAGTACAAAGACTTTCATTACAACTCCTGCTGATTCATATCGAAATAAGTGCAAGGGAAGCAGTTTTGCTACCACAGTGGCTATAGTGTCAGACAGCCGTGCAGAGAAACCCAAAGAAGACAATTATCCTGTTAAAAGCTACATTTCCTCCACTAACAATGACACCTCATGTACCTTTTGTACCAGCATGCATCCTTTAGCTCAGCCTTTCCCAAACTCAGGGTTGCGACCCATTTCCCGTTTTGATTGGGTCGGCAGTTAAATGCATTGCTAAACACACACAGCGTCAGAGCTGATGGCTGCGTTGCAAATACAATTTTTTTATAATTTTTGTATTTTATTTTTTATTTTGAAAATGAAATTATGCAATATAGCATGGTATATTGAATGATTTAATTCTCTAAATACAAATAAACTAAAAATAAAAGATTGCACTTGTATCAGCTCTGACGCGTCCCCCGCGAAAGTTTTCGCGCTGTCTGTTTATTGTCTGTGGATTAATTCCGATCGTACATGATGGCAAAAAGACGATACAAAGAGGAGTTTTTAAACGTTGGCTTCACAAAAGCTGTTGAAATTGAGAGGAGCGGCCTCAGTGTGTTTTATGTGGAGAGGTGCTAAGTAACGAAAGCTTGAAAATGAATAAATTGGACCTGCATCTCCAAACAAAACATCCTTTGCATCGGGACAAATCGAAGGATTTTTTCATCTGCAAAGAAGAGTCTTTCAAGAAGCAGTGTTTTGACGGCGAAAAAGTAAGTCACTCATTTTAATCATTTGTTTTGTGTTTTTGTGAGTTTGTCAGGGTCTGTTGTGAAATTGTTTCGTTAATGCAAAGTTGGTTAAAATGCAGACTAAGCCCCGGAGCGGACCGCCAGCTGCGCGCTCCCGCGCGTCCTCTACTCGCTCCCGCGAGTCCACTACATTCTGCAGCGGCACAGAGCGGTGTTTCAAAACAATAACCACAGGAAGATTAGAGGGAAAGTGACAGGCAGTATGAGAAGGAACGCGAGAGAAAGTATCAGCCGCACGGACGTGACTGCTGCAGTGTGATGCACATAGGAATACATATGGGGGTTATTCCCTATCTTTATTCAAGAGCGTGGTCTTTAAATTTGAGAGCATACTTTATTGATTTCACGTTCAGAATATGTATTTATTTCCCTCAAACCCTGTCCTCACACTCAAATAGTGCCTGCTTGCGCTTAGATTTGCTCGGCTTCTGCTCAAACTGTATGCTTGCACTCAGATATATTGCTGCGCTTACAGGTTTCCTGTGTTCCAGTTTAAAACCTTCTCCTTGCACTCAGGCTGTTTCTGTGCGCTCGTGAAATGTCTGGTCTCAGATTTCTTCTCTGCGCGCTTGGGTCTTTTGTGCAACAACCCTGTCAAAATCCCTCCGTGGGGATTCCCCACAGTATTGAGTATGTAGTCGCTTTAGATAAAAGCGTCTAACAAGTAACATGTAATGTAATGTGCTATAAATGCGGTTGCCAGGTCCACATTGGGCATACAGCGTACGCCGGCTGGTATTAAAAATCACCCAATAACCCACCAATGTTAATGATAATATCTTCTCTGTTATTTTCAGGTATTCAAAGGGAACAGAGGGGCACTGAGCACCTAGCTCGTCAGGCAGAGCAGTTCATGTGTTAAACTCTGATATGAATGAATAATAAAGATTGGAACTCCATTCTTAATACACCGCCTCCGACTCCCTTTTCACGGCACTAAACTGGTGACCCTGACTTTTCCGAGGAGTCATGGTTTGCACACGTAGAGGCGCACTTCGCCTGCCGACAGGTCCGTGACGGGGACCTGAAATACTACCATGTGGTAGCAGCGCTGGGAAGCTCCACGTCATCCAGGTTGGTGGGATTTATCGCAGCCCCCCCACGCCATGGCAAATATGAGGCGATTAAGGCCCTTCTCCTTAAGACATTTAGCTTATCTGCTAAGGAGAGGGCCCGCCAGATACTTGACATTCAAGGCCTCGGAGACAGCAAGCCATCTCAGCTAATGAAGAAAATGCTAAATCTGCTACGGGGGGAAGATCCCCGGATTTTATTAACGGAGATTTTCCTGCGTCACTTGCTTTCCCGGGTCCAGACGGCGCCGGCCAACACACCTGTCACGGAGCCCCGTGCCTTGGCTGAGGAAGCGGATAGTTTTTTCCTGGCTAAACAACAGCCCGTTGCAGAGACGTTAGCCACGACGCTCAGCGGCCCATCTGCAGTCAAGAAAGCGTGGCGGAGGCCGGACACGGCTGTAGCGAGCCGGCGTGGAGACACCGGAGAGTGCTTTTACCACGCACGTTTCGGGACAATGGCGAAGAAATGCATCGCTCCGTGCATCTACAAACCCCCGGGAAACGGAGGGGCCGGCGCTCAGTAGTGGCCCTGAGCGTCGGCGGAACGTGCAGGCTCCTCTTCGTCAGCAACAGCGTTTCGGGGAGCCTGTTTCTGTGTGACACGGGCGCTCAACGGAGCTTAGATCCAGCGTCAAGTGAAGACGTCACCCGTGGTGGGCACGGACCGCGATTGACGACGGCTAACGGCGGTACCATTCGCACGTACGGCGTGAGGCCTATGTGTTTGTGCATCGGAGGACAGCGTTTCAGCTGGGATTTTGTGACAGCGGACATTTATTTTCCCCTCCTCGGAGCGGATTTTTTGTGTGCTCATGGACTCTTAGTGGACGTTAAGAATAGGCGTTTGGTTGATGCCTTAACGTTTTCTTCCCTCATGTGCACTCTTGGCAGCGCACCGCATGACGGGCTGTCGGGCTCGCTGTCGGGGGCAGACGCGTTTCTCAGACTGTTGGCCGAGTTTCCAGACCTATCGCTGACCACCTTCTCTGCGCTTACCACTAAGCATGGCGCGGAGCACCACGTCACTACCGAGGGGCCTCCTGTCTACGCCAGGGCTCGGCGGTTGAACTCTTCTAAGCTGGCTGTAGCGAGGGCGGAGTTCACAACCATGGAGCGCCTGGGCATTGTCCGCCGCTCCGACAATCCTTGGACTTCCCCCCTGCACGTCGTCCCCAAACTGAACGGCGGGTTCCGCCCGTTTGTGGATTACCGCCGACTCAACGACGCCCCTACACCTGACCGCTATCCGGTGCCGCACATTCAGGACTTTTCGGCGCATCTGGCCGGTATGGGGGTGTTTTCCAAGGTGGACCTGGTGCGTGGATACCACCAGATGCCCATGCAGCCCCTGGACATTCCCAAGACAGCAGTGATAACGCCTTTTGGACTTTTTGAGTTCCTGCGGATGCCTTTTGGACTCAAGAATGCCGCTCAGACGTTCCAGCGCCTGATGGATTCGGTGCTGCGGGACCTGCCGTTTGTGTTTGTCTACCTCGACGACATACTCGTCGCCAGCGCTTCAGTGCAGGAGCACCTGTCCCACCTCCGACCCCTTTTCACGCGGCTCAGCGAACACGGATTAATCTTCAATCCTGCAAAGTGCCAGTTCGGGGTGTCTGACATTGATTTCCTGGGGCACCACCTCACCTCTGCCGACGAAGGTAGAGGCTGTTGCGGCTTTTCCTCGCTCGCTCACAGCCCGGTTGCTCCGTGAGTTTCTGGGGATGGTGACCTTCTACCACCGTTTCATCGCCCGGGCCGCACACATGCGGCCGCTGTATGAAGCGTTGAAAGGCAAGACCCCCGTCCAGGCGATCGACTGGACAGCAGAGACGGACACCGCTTTTGCTGAGGTCAAAACCACGTTGGCTCAGGCGGCTTTGCTGGCACACCCATCATCTGTCGGCGCGGTGCACGAGCAGTGGGTGGAGGACGCTTGGCAGCCGCTCGCCTTTTTCAACCGCCAGCTGACACCCAGAGAACGCAGGTACAGCGCCTTTGACCGAGAGCTCCTTGGACTTTATTTGGCCGTGCGGCACTTCCGTTTCATGCTGGAAGGCCGTAAATTTACGGCATTTGTCGACCACAAGCCGCTCACCTTCGCCAAAAAGTGGCAGAGCCTTGGCCGGCACGTCAGCAGCGGCAGCTGTCCTCCATATCAGAGTTCACTACGGACATTAAGCACGTGGCTGGCAAGTCGAACCTGGTTGCTGATTGCCTCTCCAGAGTCGTCATCGGTGCCGTCCAGTTGGGCCTGGACTATACTCGCATGGCGGCGGACCAGGTCACAGATCCCGGCGTCCAGGCTCTGAAAGTGGAGGGCGCGGGGCTGCGCTTGGAGGACGTGGTGTTCGGCGACACGGGCATAACCCTCCTGTGTGACGTCTCCACAGGCCTGTCGCGGCCAGTCGTTCCCGCCAGCTGGAGGCGCTCTGTGTTCGAGGTGGTGCACGGACTGTCACAGCCTTCGACGGGCTTGGTGGCCGCGAAGTTCGTCTGGCATGGGCTGAAGAAGGACGTGAGGACTTGGGCTGGTGAGTGCGTGGCTTGTCAGCGCGCTAAGGTGCACCGCCACACGAAGGCCCCTTTGGAGCGTTTCCTGGTGCCTGAGAGGAGGTTTGACCACGTCAACATCGACCTTGTTGGTCCATTGCCCTCCTCTCAGGGCTTTTCCTACCTCCTCACCATGGTGGACAGGACGACCCGTTGGCCGGAGGCGGTCCCGCTCGTTTCGACGTCGGCCGCAGACGTTGCCCGGGCCTTCATTGCAACGTGGGTGTGTCGTTTTGGCACCCCGTCGGACATTTCCTCAGACAGGGGCTCTCAGTTCACGTCCGAACTCTGGAACGCCGTGGCAGGCGATTTTGGGGGTAAGCTGCACAGAACTACCGCTAACCACTCTCAGGCTAACGGCCTCTGCGAGCGCTTCCATCGCTCCATGAAGGTGGCCCTCCAGGCGGCCCTCAAGACCGGACTTACGGACGGTAACTGGGTCAACAAGCTGCCCTGGGTGATGCTGGGCCTACAGCGGAGATGGTCTACGGGCAGCCGTTGAGAGTTCCAGGGGATTTCCTCCCGAACACATCAGCTCCCTGGTCTACCACGGCCCAGCGGGTTTTCCTGAGAGACGCAGCGGAGGCTTTCGCTCCGGTTCCGACTACTCAGCACGATGCGCCAAGGTCTCAAGTTCCCGCGGAGCCACGCTCGGCTGGGCACGTCTTCATACGTCACGATGCAAACAGAGGCCCCCTGCAGCCCCCTTACGATGGGCCTTTCCGGGTCTTGGAGCACGGCGACAAGCACCTAGTGGTCGACATGGGCGGCAAGGCTGAGCACGTCTCGGTTGACCGGGTGAAGGCTGCTCATTTGGACGTGGACCGGCCAGTGGTGCTGGCTCGACCGCCGAGACGGAGCCGCCCTCCGGCTTTGATTCCTGGCAGTGAGTTTGGACCTGTTGTTCCGGTCCCTCGTTTGACGGGGGCCGCACAGGCGGAGGTCGCTGTGCCGGCTCCGGTGCGTAGGACTCGTGGGTGTAGGCGTGTTGTTCCTCCCCGCCATACAGATTTAGTTTAAGAGTTAATTCTGGGGGGGCTTGTGTCGTGACACCATGTGGGACCATAATTCACCTTGCTTATTGTGTTGCCACACAGACCCTTTAGTGGGAACACCTGTAGCTTTAGCTGCCATTCCTGCTAGCTTGTCAGGCAGAGCAGTTCATGTGTTAACCTCTCTGATATTAATGAATAATAAAGATTGGAACTCCATTCTTAATACACCGCCTCCGACTCCCTTTTCACGGCACTACAATATTTATTTATTTTTTTTAATTGCTGCGGGGCCCTAAGCGGCCGCTTATGTCGCTTAATGGGTCAGGCCGGCTCTGGCTGGACCTGTATTTCACAGGAAAGGAGTGAACAGAGGGTGGAGTTGTCAATTATTGTTCTGTTTGCTGTGACTGTCTTCCTCACCCTCTCAGACTTTCAGTTGCGCGCGCTACTAAAGAGACGCGCTACCATGGAAACCAAACAATGGTGTAGCTGTATTAAAGTCCGTGTGGAAACAGTCCTGAGTAAATCTGATTTTGTCAGAAATCAGGAGAAATGCGGGAGAAATATGACCCCGGGAGGAAACCGGTAATCAGGAGTCTCCCACGAAAATCGGGAGGGTTGGGAAGTATGGTTTAAGCGTTGATTAAATTATATTTATTCATCCAAATCTGCAAAGTAACTAAATGTAGGCCAACTACATAAATGTCGTGGAGTATAATTACACTGTTTGCCTTATAATTGTAGTACAGAAGAAGTACAGAGTATCATACATTGAAATACTCAAGTTAAGTAGCATACAAGTATCTCAAACTTGTAATTAAGTACAGTAGCCTACTTGAGTAAATGTAGGCTACTTCGTTACTTCCCACCTCTGTTGACTTTCACTTGACTTTGATTATGAATGCAGGACTTTCTCTTGTAACAAAGTACTTTTAAAATGTAGTATTGCTACTTTAGTAACTAAAGTAGCAAATCGTAGAGTATCACTAGCAGTGGCGCCTCCAGACATTTTTCATAGGGGTGGCCAAATGGGGCCACTGAAAATCTTGGGGTGGCCCACCAAAACCAAGAATTTAATTGTTGTAAAAGTACAGACTAGATGAAAACAATGGCAAAGAGAATCACCTACTGATATACTTTGGCTTCTTATTTTACATTTTCTGATACTATTCATCTGAAGTGAATATAATACGTAGTTAACATTTTACTTCAAACAACATTTAAAAGACCCTTGTTTTGTGTTATGTATACATGTGTTGGTGATTTTTTTTTTTTTTTTTTATATACGCTAGTTGTTCTTTCCTTTTAAAAAGACAAATACAGCTTAATTTAAACAAGTTCCTTTATTCAGGGTTCTTACACCTTTTCCAAAGTCAAATTCAAGCACTTTTCAAGCATTTTCAAGGTGCATTTTCAAGCTTTTCAAGCATCTTATAGCTGTTGCAAATTACATATTTACACTGAACAAAAATATAAACGCAACACTTTTGTTTTTGCTCCCATTTTTCATGAGATGAACTCAAAGATCTAAAACATTTTCTATATACACAAAATAACCATTTCTCTCAAATATTGTTAACAAATCTGAAAAAATCTGTAATAGTGAGCACTTCTCCTTTGCCGAGATAATCCATCCCACCTCATAGGTGTGGCATATGAAGATGCTGATTAGACAGCATGATTATTGAACAGGTGTGCCTTAGGCTGACCACAATAAAAGGCCACTCTGAAAAGTGATTTTGCTTTATTGGGGGGGTCTGGGGGGGTCCGAAAACCAGTCAGGTTTAACCCTAACCCTAACATGTTACCTATTGAGCATGTTTGGGTAGCTCTGGATCAGCGTATGACAGCGTGTTCCAGTTCCTGCCAATATCCAGCAACTTCGCACAGCCATTGAAGAGGAGTGGACCAACATTCCACAGGCCACAATCAACAACCTGATCAACTCTATGCGAAGGAGATGGGTGACATGTTAGGGTTAGGGTTTAACCCTAGGGTTTTCGGACCCCCCAGACCCCCCCAATAAAGCAAAACTGCACGTTTCAGAGTTGCCTTTTATTGTGGCCAGCCTAAGGCACACCTGTGCAATAATCATGCTGTCTAATCAGCATCTTGATATGCCACACCTGTGAGGTGGGATGGATTATCTCGGCAAAGGAGAAGTGCTCACTAACACAGATTTGTTCAGATTTGTGAACAATATGAGAGAAATTGTTATTTTGTGTATATAGAAAATGTTTTAGATCTTTGAGTTCATCTCATGAAAAATGGGAGCAAAAACAAAAGTGTTGCGTTTATATTTTTGTTCAGTAATACACGTACTTATACTCAAATGATTATTTCCCTACCTCACATTAAATTAGATTATCTTTATGCTATAAACAACCAAATGTGTGTTTCGTGATAACATACTACATGAGGATGAAAAACTAAAGAAAAGAAAACTAAGTTTAATATTTCAAAATGAGTGACCCATCTGTACGTAGACTGGGCATCCCATATAACCTGGCGGAGCCGATATACAACAATCAGCCAATTAACTTTTCAATACATTATTGATTACAATTTTTTAGTAATCAATTAATTGATTACTTGATTGATCAAATTGATCAAAGTAATTGTTTTTACGAAACAATTTAACAAAATTGCTTGTCAAAATACCAATACCACAGGACCATTTTTTTTTTTTAAGCAATATATTTAGTTGCCCGAGCGGGCAAATTGAAATTACGTTATGCTGGCCGGGGTGTCTAAATAGTGCTTCCGGGACAGCGGGCCATTTATAATGTCGAGCCCTGTATATCATATGAAAAGTTGAGAGTCCACAGATTCTAATGGTATACGTTTCATCACTATGCGATCAAAAGAATATTAAACTTGTTTTCGGCAAATTCCGATGATAAATACAACTTTGAAGCTTGTAAAGGCATAATTACAAGCGGAGAACGGAGTAATTTAACGTCACAGCAAGCGTAACAACAGCCGGTGTTTCTTGTGAGTGTTTCCCCTGTACACGAACACAATACACACAAACGCAAAAATACACAAACACACACACACACACACACTCGCGAGCTTCCCCCAGGCCAGTAATACAAACGAAAATGTGTCTTCGGGTCAATGTGACAGATTAGAGCAAGTCACATTTGGTTTAGGCACGAAACATACTACCAGTAGAAATACATTGCTTTTAAAATCGTTCTGTGTCGAATCAATAGATTATATTTCGTGACTATAACACGAAATGCCGTGAGAATTACTGGGTTGAATTACAAGTGAGTGCTTCATCCTCTGAACACCACAGAATGGCGACTGTAACGCACATAACATAGGTACGCTCCTCTGAAATGATTGTCCCCTGCAATTATTATCCCTCATCGAGTTTGCTATTCAGCTTGCTAACGTTAGCTTAAACAAACGTAACATGCAACGTTAGCCTAATCTAAAATGCTCTACTATGGCGTACCTTTCATGTGGCTCGTCAGCGCCGACTCTCCCATCGTTATTTTTTGCAAACTTTGCAGGAGGCTACTCGTGGGCTTGACCCTCGCCTTAGCCATGGATTGTATTTGTCTTCTGCTAGCCAACGCTCGTTGAAACTGCAACCTCCTGGCATACTGTCATCTATCATAGGGGTTCCCAAAGTGGGGGTCGTGAGACCCCGAGTGGGGGTCGCGAGATGATTACAAAATAAAAATGGAAAATTATTAGAGAAATAAAATACATTTTTTTTATAATATATATTTTTTTAATTATTATTAATAATAACGTTTGCATAGACTTTTTTTTTCTTTTTGCCAATCCACTAGCGCAGTGTTTCTCAAACTTTTTCTTTTTTCTTTCTGAAATTATTTCTGGCACTGTTATTTTGGGGGTCGCGGGCTGCAAAGTTTGGGAACCCCTGATCTATCACTCTCATCAGAATGCCCAGGTCACACACCTAACAAAAACACTTGCAGGTCACGTGCAGAGCGCGGGAAGGCCGGAGCGGAGCTGTTTTATGTAAAAGCGAAGCAATTAAGCTTGCTCCGACTTCTTTATTTTCTTTTAATCTAAAAAGCGAAGTAAAGCATTTACATTTTGAAGCACTTTATCCCAAATTCAAGCACCATTCCCAAAATTCAAGCACTTTCCCAACCTTGAAAACACCACGTCAAATTTCAAGCATTTTCAAGGATTTCAAGCACCCGTACGAACCCTGTTTATTGTAAGGCACAAAATGTTCAGCATTCTCAACACATACAATACACAACAGCAACACAACATGTTCTTCAGTTATATTATGTCTCTAGGTTATAATGTTTTTTAGACTTAAAGCTGTTTGTGTCACACATGGGATCAAAGATGATTGACATGACTTTATTAAATCAATTTTTAAAACATGACTATTTTATTTCAACAGGACCCAAAAACTCAAGGGGTATAAAAGGGTAAATACATACTGTGATTGAACACAAAAACACCATCTATTATTGACCTTTATAGCAAATTCAAAACATTATAAATGATAATAACACCACCTTTTAGTATTAGACAGAAAATAGGTGATGAGACATATTTCTATTTTTTTTAGATTAGTCCACTGTGGTGAGAGTAATACATATAGCTTGTGTTCCATTTGTTTTGAAAATGTATATATGTATTTTATAAACGAACTGGTTACCCTTTTTTTAAATTAGCATACAGAACATTATGAAAACAAACTTGACTAATGGTCGGCTCATAACCTCAGAACACAGAAGAGGAAAAACTGCATAGATTCTCGTTTCATTTTGAAGGAGCTGCAGACCTAAAGTGTGTAGAAGACTTAAATGATTAAAAAGTTCACAATCACATTAATAAAACTGTATTTAGGTTTTAGTTTCACTTTTACAAAACAGAGTTCCACATGTAGCTACTTTCTAGCATGAATGGCCATCTCCTCACTAGCCCTAGGCTGCTGCTCCCCTGCCAGCTCTGTCTTTCCTTTACTCATCTTCATCTTAAAATAAGGAGAGATGTCTGTTGACTTTCTCTTCATTTTCTGCAAATTGACATTACACACAGCAGTGATTAATAGTAGCCTACGCATTACACCAGCCCAGCATACCGACATCAGCTAACGTTAGCTCAGCAAGCTAAACTAACGCTAACTAGGATAGCCACCAAAGTGTGTTTACAAACGAATTATACCTGAAGTCAAGCCAGCCTTTACTGAGCCCCGAGCCTGTTTTCCAGGTCTTCCAGCGTTTTTTTCGTTTGAATGCCATTGAACACATATTTTTGATCAGAATAACAGCTAAAGGTAAGCATATCTCCGTTTTTGGCTACCTAAAGCTAACACACTAAAGCCTAAAGTGTTGTGGGGCTTAACAGGCAATGAACGTATACGACTTACCTTCTAGAAGTCTGGTGTCAGTAGAAACGTCAGTAGAAAAGTCAATAGAAAGAAACATTTTGCTGCAACCTGCTGCTGTCTGTGTGAATCTCAGAGTGGTGCGCGCAAGTATCAGAGTGGTATAGAAAGCCTAAAGTGCCACTATTCGCCCGTTTAAAACACGCGGTTTTTTCTAAAAACGCGCGTTCTTGACGCATAAAAAACGCGCGTTTTTTTAATATGACAATGAGCCCCACCTTCTGTTTTGCATAGCCAGTACATTTAAAGTGTGTGCAAGCAATCAGTGAAGAGTTAAACCAGACTAAAGCAATCTGTTGATGAAAAGTTCCTGTAACCTAACCCATTGTGAGATTTAGATAGATAGATAGAAAGAATAAAGAATAATCACAATAATTAAATCTAAATTAAACATGTACAGTAAATAATATAAAGTATAAACATATCTACAGTCACAATTTCATTATTGTTATTCATACTTTCTGTTATGTACTTTATTAATGTTCCCGTGCTTTCAGTTTCCATCCAGTAATATAATCACAATGCTATTTTGAGGGTGTGTTCAAAACAATCTATGTAATGCAACTTGCTGTACGTACTGCTACACTTACTATTTGGGAATCTGATGTATGTTGTAATGTTTGTGCCGGAGCCGCTTCATCCAAAACAGTACTCCGGTTAGAGAGATGACACCTGACGGGAAATACAGTCAATTGGTACACACTGTGAATATGAGTGGGAAAAATGAGTGTAATAAATGCTTTTTAGACAATAAGAAATATAAAGTTAACTCAACTAAAGTTGCTCAGTATTTTTGTATTGTCAATACTATTACTGCATAACTAATATCTCACATCTGAAGGTTTAAAGAAAAAGCACCTTAAAATAAAGATTGGTCTTTCAATACATTAGCTGGTTGATTTTGTCTTTTCAATTGTTTATCTAAAATCAAGTAGCTATAACTGGTACTTATCGTTTGAAGATACAGTCTGGTTATAATGCTGTTTGAAGGAGGCACACAGGTAAGAGCACTAACTAGCTAATGTATCTTAGCTTGAATTAAATGTATTTAACGTATAATAAAGTGACTGCAAATATATGTATCACAAACTTTATAAAAACTTATATTTCAGTCCACAAATACACAGAATAAAGAATACATTCAGGTCAATGTAGAAAAATAAGAAATACTTTAGTCCCCTCTGTCTTCCTCTCATCAGTAGAGGAAAAGTGTGTGTACAAGATAGATATTAATTTTACTCCACATTTTCCTACCGTATTATTAAATAAGTCTGCACAGCTGAGGGGACACCTGTAACTCAATTCATGTGATTTATTCATTAAAAACTGTATTTTCAGAGTTAATGAAATGACAGCCACATTGTTACCTAAAGTGTCTCAAACACATTTAAGGAGTGCAATGCAACTGAAAGGTACACTAATAAAAGTAAAACAGTCAATCCTTTCAGATCAATCTGTATATTTGAACTCCAGAGCACATTTATTTGAATGAAAAACAAGTTGTTCACACAACCAGCTTTGGCCTCTGAGGCAGCCATTACCTGATCTTAGACATGTTAATAAGTACCAGTTATTAGTTGCAGTGATATGTGCCGCTTCCAAACATCAAACTCTTAGAAAAAAGACTTGTCCTTATTATCTACTGCACACTTTTTTTAAAGCAACACTGACAACTTGCGCCTTTGAGACATGTAATCTCTGAAAATGATTAGACATGCATAACTTCTACAGTGAAAATCGGTCATACTGTAAGTGCAACTTCTGAACACAACACTTTTTCGCAAATGTTTTACAATGCATAATTATTATAGAACCTTGGTTTTAGAAACCTTACCATGTAACAATGGTAACTGTGAGTGAGTGCAACAAAGTGTCTACTCTGCGATGAACAGCTGGGTTCTCAGTCTATTCACTTTTGGGCTCATCTTTTTCCCCTTAAGTTCCATCAGGACTTTTTCCACAACTTCAAAAGTGGATTGCAGTTATTTCGGATATCTTAAGTTCAGTGTGTATATGAGCCCGAAGAGCATGGCAAAAGTTATTAGATCAGTACTTTTCTTATATGAATATTATTGCTACATTTGAAAGGTCTTTACCAGCTTTGGAATTATATATATAGATATAGATATAGAGAGAGAGAGAGAGAGAGAGATGCAGTGGGGCAAAAAAGTATTTAGTCAGCCACCAATTGTGCAAGTTCTCCCACTTAAAAAGATGAGAGGCCTGTAATTTTCATCCTAGGTATACCTCAACTATGAGAGACAAAATGAGAAAAAAAAAAAATCCAGAAAATCACATTGTCTGATTTTTAAAGAATTTATTTGCAAATTATGGTGGAAAATAAGTATTTGGTCAATAACAAAAGTTCATCTCAATACTTTGTTATATACCCTTTGTTGGCAATGACAGAGGTCAAACGTTTTCTGTAAGTCTTCACAAGGTTTTCACTCACTGTTGCTGGTATTTTGGCCCATTCCTCCATGCAGATCTCCTCTAGAGCAGTGATGTTTTGGGGCTGTCGCTGGGCAACACAGACTTTCAACTCCCTCCAAAGATTTTCTATGGGGTTGAGATCTGGAGACTGGCTAGGCCACTCCAGGACCTTGAAATGCTATGTTATCAACTATTGTAAACACGATAATAAGTAGAGCAATCCTTCCTAAAAGTAAATCTTGTCTTCCAGTATTTTTCACGAGTCCAGTATAGTATTTAACTAGACCAAGGTAGCAAGAACTAGTTTATCTTTGTTAGAAATACAGAGCACATTTGCAGAATGTGTAAACGTCATATTTATAGGACTAAGCATGTACAGGTACAAAGTATACATAGACATTATTTATGTTTGCATTACAAAACATAGACTTCAGAGTCACACAGTCAAACTAAATTTAAAATAGCTTAAATGTTTTCAACCGTTTGGCCTGGCTTGGTTGAAAGCCCACTCACCACGACAAGGTGCAGGCCATTAACGGGAAAAACAAGGTGGGTGGGTGTGTGCGCGTCTGTGTGTAGGGCGGCACTAGCCAGCGTCCAGCCACAAGAGAGAGTGTGTGTGTGTGTGTGTGTGTGTGTGTGTGTGTGTGTGTGTGTGTGTGTGTGTGTGTGTGTGTGTGTGTGTGTGTGTGTGTGTGTGTGTGTGTGTGTGTGTGTGTGTGTGTGTGTGTGTGTGTGTGTGTGTGTGTGTGTGTGTGTGTGTGTGTGTGTGTGTGTGTGTGCGCGCGCAGGGCGGCACTAGCCAGTGTCCAGCCATGATAGCGTGTGTGTGTCTGCGGAGAACGGGCTGGAGGGCAGCAAGACAGTCAACCTATGGCAACACTTTCAATGTCCTCATTCACACGTTTGATGATATGTGGTGTGTACTACAATGACAGCTGGCCAGACTGCCCACGATAGGGGAGGGGGAATAGCGTTGAGTCCAGCAGGAGATAAAGGTGGAATTTGGAGTCATGTTTTAAGGTTTCAGTGGACAACTCCAGACTCAGCGTCTCACCAGAATGTGCTAATTAATTAGACCCTCCAGAAAAACGCGGGCAAAAATCCTTGATTATGCTGGCTAAATTCCTTGATTATGCGGGCTAAAATCCTTGATTATGCGATTAAATATGCAGGGTTTTTATGTGATTTTATGCGGTGAAATTGCGGGAAGTTGCGAAATATGCTAAATATGCGGGGAAAAAGAATTAAAAAAAATATAAATATTGAGCTGTTATTTATTCTCTCTCACACACAACCTGCCACTAACGTTAAACCCCTTTACTATTCAATTAAACACATTCAATGTTTATTTATTGTAAAAGCAATTGGGCTATGTTCATCTCTCACACACACACACACCCCCCCCCCATTCTGTTTTCATCTACTCGTTCGTTATCTGACCAGCTTCAATCTTGTAGGCTACTCACTTCGTTTCTTGTAGCCCTCGAAAGGGTTTTGGAGGTTGATGCCTCGGTGAGCGTGAGTCGTTTGGCTTTCTTGTCCGCAGCAGCAGAAAGCATTTTCGAATGTTTGAATGAATCAAAGTGGGTCGTCACCGTCGATTTTCTCTTATACTCCAACACACAGTTGCACGGGGTGCAGAATTGTTTTCCCCCACTTTTTGCCCGGTCTTTAGTAGAAATGTTCGTCGGTAAATGAGATGGATTAGATTTTTTCATCTTGGTGTTTTCTCTATCGTGTGAGCTCCACACATTCACTCTATACAGTGTTGTTTACATTCTGTGATGCGCGAGCTGATAATGTCACGTCAAGACGAGTTAACTTTTTTCCCCCTCAACTTTGTGTGGAAAAATGCGGGGATTATGCGGCCTTTTGATAAATATGCGGCCTTTTAAAAATCTGCGCCATTTTGCTGATTATGCGGTAAATTCTGCGATCGCAGAATCGCGTTTTTCTGGAGGGTCTAATTAATAGCTGGGAACTACAGATTAAAAACGTTTTTATATTGGTATTAACGATATTTTAATAAAAAATAATTACTTTAACCCTCCTGTTGTGTTCGGGTCAAATCTGACCGATTTACTACTTTCATCAACCATAACTTTTTAGTTTTACATTCGATTGCATTAAGGCTTTATGATATCCTTCACAGTAGTAGACATTTGAATACAATTGCTGGTGATCACCACTTTCACTGGATTTTGGATGATTTACCCAAAAATGACCGCCATAAAGAAAAGGAATTAGTAACCATCCGGATCAGATAAAACACACACACACTGTAGATTTGTTTCCCCCCCCCCCCCCCCCCCCTTATGTGCCCACCCCCCCATGTGAATCACACCTGGCACACGCACACACACAACAATTTGATACATTTCCCGCTCTTATGTGCCCATCCCTTAGGTGTATATTCTTTGTATATTTACTGCAGTTTTTCATGTATACCAATAGTCTGATACAATATCTACAGTTTGAAAGGGTGTTAAATTAAATGTGGTGATGATTAATGTTTTTTGTGTTAATGTAATAGCAGTTAAAACAGGACCTGTCGCGAACACCAAAGTAACATCACATCGACCTACCTTGTTGTGCGGTTGTGGTAGGCCAAGATCTCCGGACTTCAACTATATATTCCCGAAGGTCCTGAAGTAAAAGATCTGTATGGACGTTAGTTAGCCTGCCCCGTGACCACTCGATGCTCCTCTCCATTGTTTCTAACCTGCCAGTAAACGGTTTGGTGTAATAGGGGAGAAGACAGAATTTGTAAGTGTGAAAGATCTCACAGCCCCTCAGTAAGTTACACGCGATAGGCTGGGCCCTTACCTCACTATTGCGGATTGTAACACAGCATGACCATCATCTGTTTGGAGAAGTCTTGTGCAGTCATTTATTGTCCTTTTGCAATGCAAGATGAAGTTTCTCGTGGACATTTTTCGATGAGTCTACTGTTTCTACAACTAAGATTCTTCTTCTTCTTCTTCTTCTTCTTCTTCTTCGGTGGTGGATGTGTGTTTGAAGAGGGAAGAGGGAATTTCAACTTTAACTCTTTTGTTTCTGTTTCAATCGTTTCTTTAACTGTATGATCTTTCGTTGGGATTTTTGTACCCTTTGCAAGTACGGTTAATTTGTTAATTTAGTGTTTTTCCGTGCCTCGTGGCGGGGATGGCGTCCTCCGGGGCGCCGCCGGTGTCTCTGAGACACGGAGTGCGGCTGGTGGCTCAGGCCGCAAGCACAGTGGAGCAGGTGCTGCTGGCTGTGGGGGATCAGGTCGGTCATGTAAATATCTCCTATGCTTCCCGCATGAACAAAGCGGTCGTGGTCTTTTTGAAAGACCAGAAATATGTGACGGAACTTATCGAGAGCGGATTAATGCTAAACGAGGAATACATTCAAGTTTCACCGCTGGCGACACCGTCCACGCGGATCACTGTGTCTGGCGTTCCTCCGTTCATCCCGAATGAGGCGCTGGAACGGGAGCTGAAGCGTTTTGGTAAGTTTGCCAGTAGTCTCCGCACTGTTGCTCTGTGGTGTAAGGATGAAAAGTTAAAACATGTCCATTCTCTGCGGAGACAGGTTTTCATGTTTCTGAATTGTCCCACTCAGACACTAGATGTGTCCTTCCGGGTGAGGCACGAAGAGGGTTTTTATATGGTTTATGCGAGCTCAGGGAGCGTAAAGTGTTTTGAGTGCGGGGAGTCGGGTCACAAACGTGTTGCATGTCCACAGAGACGGCACGCCGCTCCGCCGGGTGCGGCTGGGCCGGGGGCCGCCGGTGTTGCAGTATAAGTTGAGTCATGACAACTGGCGACATTCTATTATTTTCGTCATAGGAATCCGGGGCGTGTACATTGAGGACCCATTGTTGACTTACCAGGAAAGAAACATCGTTTGTCGTTTACGTTCATCTTTTGCTATATCTGCCTTCCTAAGATCACTTTGCTGCACATTCAGTACTCGTATGTGAGGTTGTGGGTGAAATACCTGTATCCCTCTCATCACAACAAGACTCTACACTGCAGGAAAAACAATTACATGCATGAAAATAACCTTGATGCATGGGAATTAAACACACAAACTATCTTCCGTGGCTATACTGATATGTCACAGTAACGGTAAACCACAGAAAAGTAAGTCCAGCGGGGCAAAAGTTGAATACATATAATACGGTAGTTCTATTATGCCTTTAAGCCTATACGTTTAACCCATAAGAACCCGGACCCATTTCTACTTTTGGGGAAATGAAGGGGAACGTTATTTAGACTAAATAGACACATTTCTGACAAGTAACCCCCCAAGTGTCAAATATCTGGGCTTTAATGATAAAGTAACTCTTATTTATAACTTAATTAACAAGGATGATGTTTCGGTTTGCATTTGTTTGAACATACTATGAATTGAAGAATAAAGCATATGTTAACTAAATATAATTGAATCAGCTAAATTAACTGACCAGACCATAATCATATTTCTAATTGTGCATATATGTCACTCCGGGTTTACTGTGACTGTTTAGAGTTAAAGTCCCGATGTGACACCATGTGTCACAGCAATATTTATGGCATTTGCTTCATATCAATTTCATCAAGAAATGTTTCCACAACAGGTTAAATGTAATCAGAATACCTTTATTCGTCCCACAGAGGGGACATTTACATTTGTTACAGCAGAAAAGAGCCGAAGACAGCTTAATGTTTAACAAATGACATGTCATGTAAGCATTTTTATTCTTAAATGGCTTGAATATTAACTTTAGCAACAAAAAACCTTTCCAAATCTAGCTAGTTCTGTCACATGTTTTAGCCTGACACATGGACATCTTGGACATGTTGTTATGGGAAGACAAAAGCAAATGACAAGGACCATGACCCCAGACTGTTCAGTGTGTGTCACTTAGGGACTTCATGAGATAAAAAAGGCTAAAGCTGTATAAGGAACTTTCCAGAACATTAACATTTCATGTGACACCCGTGTCTAAGCAATTCTGTCTGCCTTCCGTGTTCCTGTTGTTATTTACTTCCTCTCTGCCTTCTTCTGATGATTTATCTGTTAGTTTGTGTGTTTAATTCCCATGCATCAAGGTTATTTTCATGTATGTAATTGTTTTTCCTGCTCAGTGTAGAGTCTTGTTGTGATGAGAGGGATACAGGTATTTCATAAAATAAACGTGCTCCCTGGAGGTTAGCTACAGAATTGATATCACAATTTAATCGGAGCTGATCACAAGTTGTCATGACTGATCCAGTCATCTCGATGAGCGTTCGGGCTGTGAATAAACAACTTGTGTTTTACTTTTAGGCTGTCTGAAGGTATGGACAGCTATCAAAGCTACTATACATCACATTAAGAACGATGAACAAATGAAAGTCGGATACAAATGTATAATTTAAATGATTTATTGAAGTTTGCAATGTTTTGAACAGGCATCCACACAGTCACCTACTTTGTAATGTTCGATACCTCCCTGTAAGCGTCACGATATCGGCCTCTCACCCACAACCTCACATACGAGTACTGAATGTGCAGCAAAGTGATCTTAGGAAGGCAGATATAGCAAAAGATGAACGTAAACGACAAACGATGTTTCTTTCCTGGTAAGTCAACAATGGGTCCTCAATGTACACGCCCCGGATTCCTATGACGAAAATAATAGAATGTCGCCAGTTGTCATGACTCAACTTATACTGCAACACCGGGGCAGCCGAGCCCGCTGGGGCGGCCGGAGCCGCTGGGGCAGCCGAGCCGGGGGCCGCTGGGGCAGCCGAGCCGGGGGCCGCTGGGGCGGCCGGGCCGGGAGCCGCTGGGGCAGCCGAGCCGGGAGCCGCTGGGGCAGCCGAGCCGGGGGCCGCTGGGGCGGCCGGGGCCACTGGAGCGGCCGGGCCGGGAGCCGCTGGGGCAGCCGAGCCGGGGGCCGCTGGGGCAGCCGAGCCGGGGGCGGCCGGGGCCGCTGTGGTGGCCGAGCCCGGGGCGGCCTGGTCCGCGGCAGCGGGACCCGGTGTCGCGGGGGCTGCTGCTGCACCCGCCGGGGCCCCGGTGGCTGCGGAGGAAGTAGGGATGAATATCGTGAGAGATGAAACAGGGACTGTAGAGAGTGTGGTGAGTGTGAGAGGAAAAAATGTGGAAACAGGTAAACGGGTGAGAGATGATGTAGCAGGACAGGTGAGGACTGGTGCTGTGGGACAAGTAGAGGCTGTTGGCACACAGAAGGAGCTGCCGTCTGGCTCTGGGCGGAAAAATGAGCTTCAACAGGCTGCAGACAATAATGAGGTGACAGAGATGGACACAGACGGTGAGGGGGATTCTGACTGTGGTTCAGTTGCAGATAGTCTCTCTCAGAACGCAGAGATATATTCTTTGGAAGAGATTAATGTCTTTTTAGACGAGTCTTTTGGCAAGTCAGTGGAAGTGAGAGATTTTTTCCCTGACATTGACAAGTTTCTTCATACAGTGAGAATTCTTCAGAAAGTTGTAGGGTTAGACCTGCTGGATGAAAAGAAACGTTATCGTCTCAGGAGGCATGTAACTGCTGTGAAAAAAGATACGACAGGAAGCAAAAGAGGGAAGAAACTGAAAAGGTCTAAATACTTTCAACATGATCATGCAACACTGGGTGTCTCCTCTCTGCTGTGTGTACCTGTCTGTTCTTTCTCTCTGTCTCCTTCCTCTAATGCAGGCTTTAAGGGTTGCTTCCTTGAACATGAACGGGGGTAGAAGTGCACAGAAAAGAGCTTTAGTGTTAGAAGTCTTTAATCAGAAAAAATTTGATTTGATATTTCTGCAGGAAATGCACAGTGATAGCCTGAATGAGACGGACTGGGGGATGTGGTGGGGGGGTCAGTATGTACTCAGTCATGGCTCAAACCTTAGTGCTGGAGTAGCTGTTTTATTCTCCCCCTCTCTAAATGTAAAGATTTTATCCAGCACTGAGATAGTGGCAGGTAGAGCCTTGATGGTGAAAGTGGAACTGTTAGAGTTCAGTTTCACCTTTATTAATGTGTATGCACCCAATCAGGGCCCTGCACGTGTATCTGTGTTTCAGTTATTAAAAGACAAGCTAGACACTAGTGTACAGGGGGAGTGTGTTATACTGGGGGGGGACTGGAACGTTTGCACTAATGTCACTTTAGACAGAATAGGACGGGAGCCTCATCCTCAGTCGTCCCTTTTACTGTCACAGGTGATAAGAGAGGCTGACTTCGTGGATGTGTGGGGGATGAAGCATCCCTCCGTTAAACAATACACCTGGATGAGAATGCTAGATGGGGGCGTCAGTGCAGCCAGGCTAGACAGATTTTACATGTCTTCTTCTTTTATTACTTGTGCAGTGAACTGTCACATCCAACCTGTTGGTTTTACAGATCATCAGCTAGTTTCTTTGGATTTGGTTTTATCCAACACAGAGAAACCTAGATCGTTCTGGCAGTTTAATGTTAACATTTTACAAGATTTGATTTTCTGTGAGAATTTTAAATTGTTTTGGATCAACTGGAAATCAAAGAAAGAGTCTTTTCCCTCCCTGAGTCAGTGGTGGGAGGTAGGAAAGGCTCAGATTAGAGTGTTCTGTCAACAGTATACAGCCTACTCCACTGCAAACACTAGGAGAGCTATAGAGCAGTTAGAGAGAGAGATCAGAGAGTTAGAGAGTGTGTCTGCTCGAAATATAGAACAGTCCCTCCTAAAACAACAACAGCTTAACTGTTTTCTTCAGGAGAAAGCCAAGGGAGCTCTGATTAGAGCCCGTTTTACTTCCATGAGAGACATTGATGCACCAACCACCTTTTTCTTCAACCTGGAGAGGTCTGTGGGCCAAAGGAAGCAGATGGTATGTCTGCGTCTTCCCGATGGACAGGTAACCTCTGAACCTGCTGAGATGAGGAGACATGCAGTGTCCTTCTACACGGACCTGTTCAAAGCCGAAGGTTGTGACGTGGAAGCCGCTGATGAACTTTTTCAGGGTCTTCCACAGCTGAGTCCAGCCGAAAGTGACACCTTGGGCTCTGACATTACGCTGGAGGAACTGACCTCTGCGGTGACACAGATGGCCTCCGGCAAGGCTCCGGGCATAGACGGTTTACCTGCAGACTTTTTTAAACATTTTTGGAGCATTCTAGGACATGATTTGTTGGATGTATTGATGGAGTCCTTTGGGAAAGGGACTCTTCCAGCTTCCTGTAGGCGTGCAGTGATTTCACTGTTGCCTAAGAAAGGAGATCTAACCCTGCTGAAGAATTGGAGACCTGTGGCTCTCTTATGTACGGACTATAAGATACTGTCAAAGGTTTTAGCTAACAGACTGAAGTGTTTTATCGAACGTCTTGTTGGTACTGATCAAACATATTGCATCCCTGGCAGATCAATTGTGGACAATTTGTTTTTGATGAGACACTTTTGATGTTTGCAAACTGTACAATATAAATGTTGGTATTATTTCTATTGACCAGGAGAAGGCCTTTGATCGTGTGGATCACACTTTTCTGGCTGCCACATTGCAGGCTTTTGGTGTTGGGGAGCATTTTTTGTCCTGGGTGAAGTGTTTGTACAGTGATGCATGTTGTGTTGTGAAAGTGGGGGCGGGGCTGAGCAGACCTGTACCAGTTAAAAGGGGGATCAGGCAGGGCTGCCCTATCTCAGGCCTCTTATATAGTATTGCCATCGAGCCACTTTTGTGCAGGCTTAGAAACCGGCTGAGGGGCCTGAGTCTGCCAGTGTCAGCTCAGGCCCCCCAGGTGGTTGTATCAGCTTATGCTGATGATGTCAGTGTTTTTATCCAAGGTCAGCGAGATATCCAGGAGCTACAGGACAGTTTAGTTTTGTATAGGAAGGCTGCCTCAGCCAAAGTTAACTGGGAGAAGAGTGAGGCTGTTTTGGTAGGTCAGTGGAGTTTAGAAAATAGGCCCAGTCTGCCTGGTAACCTCAGCTGGGGAAACGAGGGTTTAAAGGTCCTGGGAGTTTGGTTGGGGTCTGAGGACATGGTGGCACAGAACTGGGAGGGATTGCTGGGAAAGGTGCAAGCAAAATTTGCCAAATGGAAATGGCTGCTACCCCAGCTGTCCTACAGGGGAAGAGTTCTTGTAGCCAACAATCTGGTTGCCTCATCTTTGTGGCACAGACTCCAGGTGTTAACCCCACCGCCGGGCCTCATGAAACAAGTGCAGCGGCTCCTCGTGGATTTCTTCTGGTCGGGTCATCACTGGGTGCCAGGATCGGTCCTGTACCTCCCTGTGGCGGAGGGGGGGCAGGGCCTTGTGGACATTACTGCGAGGACTGCTGCTTTTAGACTGCAGGCAGCTCAGCGGCTGCTGTATGGTGCCTCTCCCTGCTGGCTGGCTATGGCCCGGCTGTTGCTCTGGAGGGTAGGGGGCTTTGGTTTTGATAAACACCTGTTTCTGCTGAAGGCCCCTGCGTACAAGATAACTGGACTTGCACCTTTTTACTGCTCAGTCATCAATGCCTGGAAGATTCTGAGTTTTACCAGACCACCCGACCCCCGGCCTGAGATGTGGCTGTTTGAGGAGCCCCTGTTTGACACTGGTTTTCTTTCCGGAACCATTTTCTCTTCAGCCGCCCTAAAAGATGCGTTCATTGAAGCGGGAGTGGTAAAACTTGGCCATTTGACAGGGATCTCCACAAAAAAACTGGCTGAGGTGACGGGCATTCGATCAACTCGAGTTCTGGAGAACCTGGTAGAAGAGGTGTGGCAGTCGCTGTCGCCATCCCACCGGACTTTTGCTCTGGATGCAGATCTGGCCGACCAGTGGAGAAAGGGACATGATTATGTTTTTCCTGCCTTGAGGGTGGGTCCTGCGGTGGGGGAATGGAGAGAGGAGGATGGTCTCCTGCTATCACTGGGGACTCTAACACCTGGAATGTTCAGCTCCTGCAATGGGAAGAAGCTATATCTTAGCTGCGTAAAGGTGCTAAACCTCAGCTCGCTCGCAGGCGTCAGAGAGTCGAGGTGGACAGATGTGTTTGGTTTGGGCTCTTCCCCTCAGGGCAGCTGGCGGATCCTGTATAAGTCTCCTGTTGAAAAACGGATGGCTGACATCCAATGGAGAATTATACACGGTGCAATAGCCACTAACAAATACAGGGCTCATTTTGACCCAGGCACAAGGGGGGGCTGTCCGTTCTGTTTTATGGCAGAAACATTGGAGCATTTAGTGGTGTCCTGTCCCCGGTTGGCTGGTCTTCAAAAAATGTTACAGGAGTGGGTGGAGGGGTTCGGGGAGGTTTTCTCCATACCACTTTTTGTCCATGGCCCCAAATACATCCTGAAAAAGAAGGAAATCCTACTATTGATCAATTTCTTGTTTGCTAATGCAAAATTAGCAATCTGGAAAAGTAGGAAGAACAAACTTGCTGGAGTAGGGTGGACGGATGCAGTGCTCTGTCTGAGGGGGATGGTGGCAGCGCGTCTGAGGGTGGAGCATGCATACTATACGCTGATCAATCATCTACAGGGGTTTCTGGATGTGTGGGCTGTTGGGCAGGTTCTGTGCTCACTGGGGGAAAATGACTCTCTAATATTGAAGTTTTAAAGGGTAGGTGAATTTTTTTGTTTTTGAAAGTGTGTAAAAGATGATGTTTTGAAATGGGTAAAACGTTTTCAAATGACATTTATTTGGTAGACGTGAAAATCTGTTTATTTGATTTGTGTAATGTTTTTTGGTTTTTGTTTCGGTGTATAGTTAAAACAAATGGAAATAAAATTTGTTTTAAAAATCAAAAAAATCTTCTTCTTCTTCTTCGCCCCGCCCATTTCTTAAGCTTCCGGTTTAGTAGACAACGAAAAAAGTAAACAATGAATTATATTTAGCCTTTAGGAACAGTGCTTTGTAATAACTCACAGGACCAGATTAATGACCTAACCTAAACACATTTACTACCCAATAGCATAGTTCCATCCCCTGAAGACAAGGAATGTGTCATAGTAGAAATTTGGAGCACAATGAAAGAAGAAAGCATAAAGCTAGTACATTTCTATAACCCGTGTAAAAATCTTCACATTGAAACTTTACAGACAATAGCAGGGACGAGTCATAGAAGGGAAGTGTGGTGTGGTGATTTTAATGCTCACAACAACCTATGGGGAAGCATTCAAACAGACAGTAATGGGGATGTTGTAGAAGAAATGCCAGATGAAAGATCACTGTTTTGCCTTAATGATGGACAAAAAACAAGAATAGACGTGAATAGGGGGACATGTTTGGACCTCACACTTGTGACGGATAGTTTAGTTAAATCGTTTGAATGGAATGTAAAAGTGACCGTACCATAGGAAGTGATCATTACCCAGTTTTCACTATCAACACAAATAGGAAGTGAGTATATTTACCAGGTGGTGCTTTGGTAAAGCAGACAGAAATGTAGACTTTGCTGTAAGGAGTCAGCACAATTGTTAGCATTAGAAGGAAGTATAGAGGAGTGCTCAAATCAAATCACAATGCACATTAAAGAAGCAGCAAATAAAACTATACCAAAAATAACAACTGAGGGTAGGAAGAAAGTGGTGCCGTGGTGGAATGAGGAATGTAGCAGAGCTATTAAATAACAAAACAAGGTATTCAGTAACTACAGACCCATTACATTAACATCACACTTGTGTAAATGGATGGAGAAGATGACATATAGACATGTCTTAGAACAAAGAGGGTTGCTGAGTAATTTTCAGAGTGGTTTTTGCAAAGGAAGATCCACAATAGATGCTTTGGTTAGAGTGAACAATGAGGTGGGAATACAGTGTAAAGACACTGAAAATGAAAGAGGTTATGGCAATAGTATATTTTGACATTGAAAAGGCTTATACCTATTAAGAGCAGTGGCAAGATGTGACTGGGGGGCAGACAAACAGGCACTAATTGACATCTATGGGGCAATTATGAGGACAACTCTGGATTATGAGTTTATAATATATGCAGCAGCAGCAAAAACGTCATTACTAAAAATGGATAGATTACAATATAAAGTGTTACGGTTGTGTATAGGTGCAATTAAGTCAATAATTATCACAATACCTCAAAATATACACAGATGGTTCTAAGAACAAGGAAGAGTGTGTTGGAGTTGGTATATATATCCCAGACTTTAAAATATTGATTTCCAAAAGAATGTCTGATCAATTATCAGTATAGTAGAAATGCTGGCTGTAATAATAGGATTACAGTGGGTTGAAGAGGTCATACCAGATAGGGTGGTGATATGCACAGATTAATTATCCATTTTAAAAAGCATACAGTCAACAACAACTGTCAGAGAAGAATTACTCATAGAACTTAATCACAGCTTGTTAAGTCTTCACAGAGGCGGCATAGATCTGCAGTTATGCTGGGTGCCTGCACATGAGGGGGTGAAAGGGAACGAGTGTGCTGACAAATGAGCAAAACGTGCACTACAAAAGGAAATAACATTACCAGTTCAACTTGGAGAAGGGGAAGTAAGCACTAATTAAGAAAAAAGGGATGGAAATCTGGCATAAAAGGTGGGAGAAAGACCAGAAAGGCAGTTCAAAAGACAATCAAAATTAATATTTATAAAGAAAGAAACGGAATGGAGGAAATCATGATAGCTAGACTCAGACTGGATCACACAGCATTGAATGTTACTCTATGTCATGGGGGAAAGTAACAGTAAGTAACAGTGACAAGTGTAGGAACTGTGGAGTTAAAGAAAATGTGGAACATATCATATTACACTGCAACCTGAACAAAACAGAGAGGGAAAAACTAAGAGACAGGATCAGAGAGGCAGGAAGGGAGTGGAGCCTGATGGGGATACTGGGAACAGAAAGTGAGGGGGTAAGAGCTATCGGGAAGGCCATTTTTAAGTATTTGAGCGAAAATTGATTGATTGGAATAATTTAAAACACCGTAAACACAGTGGTATAATTCCACAAGTGTTGATAGGATGATATGATGATACACACTCTTGTACAGTAGGGGGCGGTATGCACCTTAAAGTTGTTTGCAATCCGCCCAAAAACCGAGAGAAGAAGAAGAAGAACGATTATAGAACGACCAGACACATGGCAGCAACTTTCCCTCTGCTTCATTTATTTCTCCTGTTCAACGGGTTAGTAGTGTGTACACAGTCATATTTCGATCTAAGAAGTGTGTTTGAAATTGTTTTATGTATAGTTTAATGTCATTCTGTGAGCTACACCACTAGCGTGTGGCTAATGGCGTCCGCTAGCTTCTTTAGCACAGGCTGTTGCTCCCTGAATAACATAGGGCTCTACTTACCATGTGTATGACTCCCGTGCACTAGTTTGGCTTACATTTCAAGTTTATTCTGTTTATATAAATATGTGAAATGCTTGTCTGAGGTCATAATTGTTCATATTATTTAAATGCTAAAGCGCTAATGGTATGCTAATATTGTGCCTGTACAACATAGCCATGTTAAAGTGAGTACAGTCAACCGGGTTGTGTGTGTTATTTGTTATCACTGTATTATATACTGTAAATGAAAAAGGCTTTAATCCTTCATGAAAGTCATATGGCATGTGGATTTATGTCCATTTTTGATTAGAGACAAATATGTCATACGGTTATTTTTGATTTGCTAAATGTATGATTACATTCTCAGTTAGCTTCAGGCCTCACTGAGGCGAAGTATTGAGGTAGAAAGCTGGTGAAGCCATTTCCTGCCGTCACTATATTCTGTTTGCACAGATAATAAACCTGGTTGGCAAGAAGGAAGTCGTTTTCATTCAACACAACGCAGAGATACATCTGGCGTCAATCCAGACCGGTTACACAAATAATTATTAGATAAATAGAGAAAACAGATATCATTTGTAAGTGAATTTATTAATTTGTTTAATACATTCTGGCTAGAACGACCACACAAACGGCAGTAACTTTCCCTCTGCTTCATTCTTTTCTCCTGATTAACAGGCTTATTATCTGATTACCAGCTCTGCGCAGCGGACTTGTAACACTAGCAGCAGTGGAGATGGAGCAGCATCAGAACCTGGAGGCTTCTACTCTTCTGAAGAAGAAGAATACAGCAACAAGGATCCATTTGAAGATAGGTAAATGTAAATATTACAGTAATAGTGTACTTGCATTGTGTGGGTGTAAGGGTGTAACTTTGGTTTGAGAAGTGGGGAGGACACAAAACAGGGGGTCCTCCGCAATGAAACATTTTCTCAATTTAATTCCATTTCCTGCCTTTCTACAAATATATCAGGGATTATAGTGTTAACAAATCCAAGAAAAATGTGTAGTGTGTATATAATGAGTGTGCACACTTATTTAGTATCCTATCCATGTATACCTGTTTTATTTGAGGATGCATTCTCTTCTGATGGCTACTAGTATATATTTCAATCATCAAAAATCCATTAGAATATGCTCACAAGCAATAACACATATTTGATCAACTCCTCTCTCCTATCTTTATCTTACCTAGTCTGCCTTCTTTCTTTTTATTTATGACTATTTTACTAATCACTTCCCTTTCAAACTGTGTTTTTTATTTTGTACTGACCTATTGCACACAGGGGAATGATTTATTAACTCATTTTATATACAACTAATATTACATATATGGAAATAGTTGTTTACCAAGATGACCAAACCGTTTGAGACCCACTGAGATAACGTAGACTAAAGATTACAATCTAATTGTCCTTTACCTCCCTGAGCTGACCTTATCTCTCTCAGTCCCACAGGAGAGAGCTCTCCCTCTCCTTATTGTTGAAACAGCTTCTAATCTCCGTTAGCTCCGAGCTAGCACCAAATACTAACAACGTCTCTCTTTCTATCTCTCACACGCTCCTCCTCCTCCTCCAGAGAGAGAGAATTTTATTTTGAGTTGTGCATTGTTATTTGTGCTTGAGAAACATTGCACTTGAACTTTATTTTAACAAACTTAGTAGTAAATATTGTCCTATATTTTTTCAGATTTCACAGCTGCCTGGGCCTAGCAGCAACAAGAACCTCCATTTGTCCCTGCCCCCAGGTCAAGATCTACCGTGGCTCAAGGGCCTTCACCAGAGCCATCACCACCAAGGACCAGAGGACCATCATCACTACAGTGGCCTCAATCTCCATCTGCCACAAGATTAAGATACACTTCGGTACAAAGGCCTCCATCACAGCCATCACGATCAACCCAGCCAGCAAAGACGTCTCGCCTAGCAGACGTACCTCCCACACGGGCACCAGCATCAACCTGGGACAATCACACCTACCTCCCTCCAACACAGCCACCAGCAGCCCATGCACCATCACCTACACAGACCCCCTGTCCTGGAAGATAGACAAAGACCATGACACTGCTCCCCCTGTCTTTACATTTATAATGAGTAGTTGGTTGAAAAAGTTCTGATATTGTAAATATTGAGATTTTACAATGTTAGCATAAATTGTTGGTTGAAAAAAAAAGTTCTAATGCTCAATTTGTATTTGTACACATCACATGAACCTTGGTATGGAATATGAAGTCATGAATCAGTCCTGATGTAACTTTTCTGTGGTGAAAGCAGAGGGATGGAACTATTTTACACATGAATAACATTTCATTTCATCTATATAGGCCTATAGTGTAATTCATATAATTATTTCACTACTTTTGTAAAACCAAATCTAAAACGCCCAAAAAAATAGACGAGATGAGTAAATGTGTTTTCACAAGAGTTTTTAGGTTTTCCAAAAATCGTATTTCTCATTTTCAGCTAAGTATCTCATAAGACAGTGCTCTAAGGTGAGTGACTTGCATCTCTAGCAAGACCAGAGAGTGTCCTGAATATTTCGATAAGTAACATATGGGGTGCCATGTTATAAGAAGTACATTTAAAAGGTGATTTAAGGAGACGTCTACATATTGAGAAAATATCCTTATACTCCAGAGGGTTAAGGAAAAGCATAAGGTAATTGTATTTTTTATATATATATATATATATATTATATTGTTTGATTTATTGATTATATTCAACGGAAAATTAATACTTGGTCCCCTGAATCTGGAATAATATACAATTTACAGCAAAGCCTAAAAATGTCAGGAACTTTTCATCTACAGATTGCTTTGGTCTGGCTTTACTCTTCACTGATTGGTTACAGACACTTTAGGCTCATTATCATATTAAAAAACGCGCGTTTCTCGACGCGTCAAAAACGCACGTTTTAAACGGGCGAATGGTGGCACTTTAGGCTTTCCATAGAGTGGTGTATCGAAAGCCTAAAGTGCCCGTTTTCACAGGTAAGAGCACTAACTAGCTAATGTATCTTAGCTTGAATTAAATGTATTTAACGTATAATAAAGTGACTGCAAATATATGTATCACAAACTTTATAAAAACTTATATTTCAGTCCACAAATACACAGAATAAAGAATACATTCAGGTCAATGTAGAAAAATAAGAAATACTTTAGTCCCCTCTGTCTTACTCTAATCAGTAGAGGAAAAGTGTGTGTGTGTACAAGATAGATATTAATTTTACTCCACAATTTCCTACCGTATTATTAAATAAGTCTGCACAGCTGAGGGGACACCTGTAACTCAATTCATGTGATTTATTCATTAAAAACTGTATTTTCAGAGTTAATCAAATGACAGCCACATTGTTACCTAAAGTGTCTTTAACACATTTAAGGAGTGCAATGCAACTGAAAGGTACACTAATAAAAGTAAAACAGTCAATTTCTTCAGATCAATCTGTATATTTGAACTCCAGAGCACATTTATTTGAATGAAAAACAAGTTGTTCACACAACCAGCCATTACCTGATCTTAGACATGTAAATAAGTACCACAGTTATTAGTTGTAGGAATATGTGCCGCTTCCAAACATCAAACTCTTAGAAAAAAGACTTGTCCTTATTATCTACTGCACACTTTTTTTAAAGCAACACTGACAACTTGCGCCTGTGAGACATGTAATCTCTGAAAATGATTAGACATGCATAACTTCTACAGTGAAAATCGGTCATACTGTAAGTGCAACTTCTGAACACAACACTTTTTCGCAAATGTTTTACAATGCATAATTATTATAAAACCTTGGTTTTAGAAACCTTACCATGTAACAATGGTAACTGTGAGTGAGTGCAACAAAGTGTCTACTCTGCGATGAACAGCTTGGTTCTCAGTCTATTCACTTTTGGGCTCATCTTTTTCCCCTCAAGTTCCATCAGGACTTTTTCCACAACTTCAAAAGTGGATTGCAGTTATTTCGGATATCTTAAGTTCAGTGCGTATATGAGCCCGAAGAGCATGGCAAAAGCTGTCGCAACCGAAGGCAAGCCGCTGAGGACCTCTGTTCCTTCGATGAGAACCTTGATGTCTTTGGGTCGATGAAACTGATCCTCTTTCCCAATGACAAAGATTGCCATTGTTGCCTGCTCCAGTTCTCCAGCCTCAGCGTCCTGCATATCATGCAAACTAAAGGGAAACGGATGAGGACCACATAGTGTAGTTCAACAGGCCTGAGGCGCAAAGGTTTCCCCAAGTTTGCAGCTACCTTTTAAAAATACAAGATTATAGTGGATAGATGAAAAAAGGAAAGTTCTCAGTTCAGTCGGCCCAAGAGGAAAGCTCAGGAGGTCATCACAAATGACTAGCTTTCTAACCAAGCAGTTATTTGCATGCAGTACAAATATGTTATTTTTCTTTTATTAACAAACTTCTTGTGAGTGAGTGGGAGGTCTTACCTGGAATTCTTTGATGAGATGGTCAACAGGTTCACCCAGGTAGATCATTAGAGATTTGAGGATGCATTCTCTTCTGATGGCAATGTCCACAGTCTGAGTAAGAAGTTTTATTTATTTATTTATTTTTATATATATAATATAAATCAAATGCAAAAAAAAAAGGACGATTCAGCCACTGATCCCACAGATAAACTTATTCATGGATACCTCATCCAAAACCTGCAAGATCCCAGTGGTCTTCTGTTTCACAACTCCTCCCCTGCTCCTGATGACCTGCAGCAGTTTGGTGGAGTGTTTGTCCAACTGCGCCAAGAACTTTGTCTCCAATGGAGTTGTTGTTATGAACTCAGCATTTACCTCGAAAATATAAGCAGCATAGGAAATAAAAAACACTGAGAATTAATAATACACATATTTTTTATAAAGAGCCAACGGTTTGATTAAAAGTACTCCAAGTCAGCTTGTATGAATGTAACATTTAAATTAATCCACATATTTATTGAAAACCACCACCAAATAAAGACACTAAGAGTAATAGATGTAAAGCTTATATTGTGATATTGATATTGTAAAAATAAAACGTCAACATATTTGCCTTGGCTGTCTATAGTTGTTAGTTAGTTGGGCCCTCATTTCTTCTCCACTACAGGCTTACATCAAAAGAATGACCTCTTCCATGTGAAAAAGTGCAGGCCACCGCTCCAAGAGGCCTTCAATGCTTGGCCTCTGATGCACTATTTCTTGTCTTCGGTATCCAAACGCCTTCGCCATCTTTTCTTTTATTGATTGCTGGTTGTTTCTTTTCTGTTGCTCTGCCAAAAGGGAAATTGTCTCTTGCTCCATGCTTTCTGGAGTCTCACCAATCGGCAAGGATGGAAAATGGTTGGCCTCAGCTCGCCTGGCTCCCTTTAAAAATTCTTCGCAGGGTAGGACTCTTCTTGAGACTTGGTCTTCAACGAGTTCACGTCATCTGCAAGCTCTGCAGATGATTTGAGCTTGGTGTCAGTCTAGATTGGTTCTTTGTGTACTCTGCATTTCCTCTCTGTAATTGACATTCTGTCTCATAGGAGAAGACCGGGATTGGAAACACTTTAGGCCACCGCTGTGTTCTTAATGATTCCGAGGAAGAGCCGCTAAGTAGTACTGTGTCATCAGTTCACAGATCCAGAGGAGGAATCTTCACTGTACAGTCCACTTGTAGGGGTACTATTTAATGGTATCTCACATGGGTACAAGACCACAGTTTCAGAATCCGGGTCTAATTCGACAACTTTGATCACTGTTAAATCTTTAATTGCATGTGTAGATGTAAGATTAACAAATGTGTTCCCAAAATCAGTGTCTTTGTACTGTAGCCTTATGTAACCTTCTAATCCACATGAATTCTTGACCTCCTCAATGAGCTCTTCCATTAAGTTGGGAATCCCATTTCGAAGCTCAAGTCTGACGCTGTTGTGGTCGTTCAAGATGATCAGCAATCGAACAGGTGGTTAGGCCTGTCACGATAATTAATTTTGTTGGACGATACATTTTTATGGAAATTATTGCGATAAACGATAATATTGTCGGCATCGTTTTAAGACCATTTTAGACATAATGATAATATATAATAATAATTCAAGTACATCCTTTCAAACATAACTTTTTATTGAACATTCAACATTGCAAATGAAATGTGAAATAATATTAAAATATATAAATTATATATAATAAATAAAACAAATTAATTAAATTATAATAAATTAATTAAATCACACACAACCAAAACAATCAATTAAATAGAGTCAGGCAGGAAAACAGAGCTCTCTCTCTATATATATATATATATATAAATAAATAAATATGAGCACACATTATCTCACAAGCAAAAAAAACCTCCTTAAAACAAGTCAAGTGTACAGTCCACTGTCAAACACCCAGATGCCTCAACAGGCCATATCCAAATCTGTTTTTCTAAGTTTTCGAGCAAGGAACACCAACATGTTTGCATTGTCGGGCGGGGGCTCTCCATCTCCAGCTGCCGTGTTTGCTCCCAGCTGGGAAAACGGAATGGGGTGGTTGTGTTTTAGGTGGTTTAAAATGCGTGGTATTGCCTGCTTTTGCTCTTGCTTGGCATTTCCCTTTAGAGCACAAGCATGGCAATAGGATGATAGGATTTCATAGTCTATCACCAATCCAGTAAGGATGTCAATGCACACACCGATCCCATAATGGGATGTGAAGCCTCGCTTTTGCCATGTGCCATCAAATGACACGCTGATGTTTATAACTGCCTCTGCATCCTCCCTCAGCAACTCTGCAACATCTGGGTCCAAATCTGCATAAGCCTGCCTGACCTGCTCCCTTGTCCTGTGAAGTGACTCCAGGCCTCTCTCTATTTCTGCCACTAATAAGAGAAAAAAATAAGTCAACTGAATGTCCTGATAAGTTATACTCTGAATTCAATAGTTCAAGTTTTCTTGGTCTCAATCCTGTTTCTATACCTGTCACTCTCTTGTCATGTCTCTGATAGGTTTTGAGATGAAGTGCAGGAATCCCCAACACTTTGCTTATTTTCTTCAGAGCTGCATAGCCCAAGCCTAACTCGTGCGCTAAGAGCACCATTCTCACATTCACATCAAAAGCAACATCCTTCCTGGTTTCGTCTTGAAGACGTGTAGATGTGTACACACTTTTGCGGTACCCACCATCACACAGACTGCACTCTAAAATTAAGCTGCTACAGAAACCATGGTTTTGCGGATCGATGTTAACTTTGAGCCCTGTCCCTGCGCAATTTGGGCAAATCAACCCACTGAGCAGTTCATTCAGCCGCGCTACATGTATTATCAGCCACTGCTGTGTGGCGCTATCTAAACCCTCCTGCTCTTTGGGTGACAGCTTGCGCATTGACGCACTAAGTGAAGGTTTTTCAGGTTCGGGGTCATTTGTTTTGTCTTCTACCTTGCTACGTGCAAGTGACAATTGTTGTCCTCTTCTCTTTGAACGATTTTTTCGCGGATGTTTCGGCATTTTGAGATTTAAATTTTCAGCGCAAATATAAACAAGGAAGTGTCATGGCGCACCACGTGACGCATGTGAACGAATCACGTTGTCAGAAATTGACACCAGCCAATAAGATTCCGTTCTTTGGTCAGATGACCCCTTTGTACTTTCACGATTGGTTGCTGATACAAAGGAAATGACCATATTTGGATCCAATGAGATTGTGCAGGAGAACCTGAGCTTTCCAACGGTACCTCTCATGACATGGAGCAAACAGCGGTCACGGCACTTTATGTTACGTTAGATTGCTAACTTTTGGTGAATTTAGGAGAAATCTACCGACGGAAATAGACAAACTATAGTAAAATAAACACCTAAATGTGTATTTTGTACGTTTTCCTTCCAAAAGCCTGAAAGAAAACATCTTATTGAATCAAAATAGCACAAAATCTCAAAATTGACATGGGCATGAAAAACGATGTTTTTGCCTGCCGTGTCTCGCCTTAAGTAGGACTGATGCAAGTTTTAATTCAAAATCTGTTGAAACTGTTGATTCTTCATCAGGAAGTTCTTCAGATGGCAAATCATCATTCAACTGATCAGTAGTACCCGTTTCAAATTATTCTAAAACATCATACCCATCAACAATTCCAGGCTTTAAACCATTAAGTGTATGTGGGGTATGCTTCCTCCATTTGTGAGTATTGAAAGCTCCGTAATGATTTGTTTTGTATGAGCAACCAGAAAACATACAATTTACAAATTCATACCCTCATGACATTTTTATTTATTTTTTTAAACTTACCACAAGCAATGCCCATTCACAGGATCATCCACATGGGTAGAACAGTAGGAATAGATGGCTGCTTCCCTGAAGTTTAAAAGAGAACACCTTTCATTAGTATTTAAAGAGCCTGTGACACGATTTTCCCCCATCATCCAAACCCATCAATTTGAGTAAATATTGTCCCCTTGAAAACCGTTACTGAACTGATTTTGGATATTTGTACTTTGATAACCATTAATCTGCCCTTCAATGTTGACCATTTCCTGGATCTTCTCGGGGATTCTTCAAGTCCCGCCAAATTATGGGTGACGTCAATGCGGGCACAGCGCTCCAGCTGCACCGTTCAGGATCCCAGCATCTGCATGTAAACGCACGATGGCGCACACAGCAGCAAGCTCAGACAGCGATGACAGTTTAATTTTGAACGTGTCTGAGAGCTCATATGAGGCTGAAGGATCGGTTTATTTTGTATCTGTTAGAAGTTTAGGAATTAGGTGCGTCAATATGGGCGATCATACGGTCATGTAGCCAGTGGTGGACTGGTATAAAAAATCAGCCCGGGACTCTCGACCGGCCCACTTCGGTACCACTAGTAAATTGTCAACGGGGGGAGTGGGGGATGTGCTAGTGACTTATCCGACCGGCCCACTTCGGTACCGGCCCATCGGGATTCGTCCCGATGGCCAGTCCGCCACTGCACCCAGCCCAGCCCACGGAAACTGTCAACGGGGGGAGCCTCGCTGCGGGGAAACGGTGGACCTAGTGTCCCGATCGGAGTGGGAATAATAATAATAATAATAATATTAATAATAATAATAATCCGTGCATTTTATCCATTAATTTCCCCAACATTGTGGTAAAAAAAAACACACGTTTAATCCATGTTGGTGTACTACTACAACCAGTGGTGTAGTGGGGATGTTTTTACTGGGTGGACGGGGTGGTGGGTGGACGGGAGACACTATGGACGCGCTCGTGAACTGTCAACGGGGGGGGGGGGGGGCTTGGGGACCTCTGTGTCGCCTGTCAGCGCAATTTACATGATGCCGTTTAGACAATATAATAATAAAGGGCGGTGCCGGCTGTCAGCGAACCGATCCGGCCTTTCTGCGCGACTATCACTCAAATGCGGGACATAGTCTCAATGTGTGGGACGCGGTACAAATAATAAAAATGCTGTGTGTGCAGTCCCGCACAGTGCGGGACACCTGGTCACCCTACACCAGAGTCCTGCATCGGGTCGGGTATCCGCGGGTACCCGACGGGTGACCCGCAAAAAAGGTGATTTGCGGTTGGTATTTTTTCAAACGCTTTTTTCCGGGTTCGGTTCTGGGTAAAACAAAGATGATGCGGGTCGGGTTGCGGGTGTTGCATAATAAATATATTTAAATAATAATAATTTAGTTTAATGTTTAAATCCTCAGACCTCTCCCCCGCGGGACCGAGCATATTCATAACCTCTGCAGCGCATCTATCTGCTGCTGAGCGCGCCACATTCTGAATGGCTGAGGTGAAGCTCTCTAGCGGAGAATACAGCATTTTCAATAACTCTTCCTCAAGAGCGAAATCCAACGTCTGGGAGGCTTTTGGTGTCATCCTAGATGCAGAAAATAACCAACATCCCAGGCTTTTTGAGCCAAATATGCAACTGCGTGTGTTAATAATTGCACGTTTTCACTGCTTATATATATGCGGGTTCGGGTCGGGTTGCGGGTCTTGTGCCGGCGGGTCGGGTCGCGGAACTAATTGGCAATATGTGCGGGTAGCGGGGCGGGTTCGGTATTGCACGTCGCGGGTGCGGGGCGGGAGCGGGTCTTGAAAATCAGACCCGTGCAGGACTCTGCCCTACACACACAGTTCTGCCCCTCACACACACACGCTTCAAATCAAGTTGCATAAATGCTTGAGCTACATTTTTATTATAATTACTGTGAAATCTGCCTATTATGTTTTCGTCATTATTACAACAAACACACACTTGCAACTGATAACACTGGCAATGATTTTAGATGTATTAGACTATTAAAAAAAGAAATCATGCTTCAAATAAGTGGGGTTACGGCGTACCCCCGCGTCCAACGCCCACTACACCATTGACTGCAACTACAAAAAGCTAAGGTTTGTTTTCTCCTCAGGAAATGCAGACCGGCTCAAACAAAAGATTTTTAAATCATCATCCTCACGATCATTTAATGTATCATATGTTCGCCGAATTGACATGAAAGCACTAATAAATGTAGTTTCATCCACTTGAGTTTACAAAAATAATCGATTTGTTTTTATATCACATCCGACGGGAGGAAATTCAGCAGCTCTCACTACCGATTTTTAATCCTAATTTAATCATCATCTTCACCACGATCATTTATGTTTATGTTCGCCGAATTGACATGAAAGCACTGACAAATATGAATATACTGTAGTCAACTTCATTAAAACGTTATTAACGTGCCTAAACTCAGTAATTCACAATTTCTACGCATGACAACACACTTTGTCCGTGTTTGGCTCTCTCGCCGCACAGTGAAGCGTTCCCGCATTGACGTCACTTCCGGCTTGTCCCAAAACCTCAAAATGAGTCGAAGGAATTTTCCCGCGATGTTCGAAATTATTGATATTTATCGGAACGGTATCGCTTTTTCTTTTTTAAACTGACGGTTCGAGATTACTAGTAGCCCACTATTTCATTGCACAACAGTTGTTGGGTTCGTGTCACAGGCTCTTTAATTAGCCATCAAAGCGTCTAAGCTACAAGAAGATCATTGACATATTCAAAATATATCAAACATTAAACTTAAATTCGTTACTCAAAGCCTATACTTTATTTTAGGACAGTGGTCAACATTTTGGTGATGTAAAAATATAAAGACACAATGTTGTAAACTAAAGTTACATTTACAATATCTTTATCAATTGAACTCGAACATTAAAATATAAGTCGCTCGTCAATATGAAAGAAGCCCACTTACTCTGTCCTTCAATTGACGTTTAACACCAGAATTTCTACTCTGGTAATAAATACAAATTCATAGTCTTATCTATTTATTTACAATAGAAAACACGCAGCCCGCCTGTTCATACTGTTTACAGGCCACCAAGCCTCAGTTAAGAAAAGGTAAAGTTGATACTTAATGTTTGTCTGAGTATATCTACCTTTGAATCTGGCCATGACTCATGCTGGTAGGCCGCTAACGCTAACGCTAGCATGCTTTATTCAGACATTGACTTTAGTCGAATTGGAGTCATGGGTGGGTAGTGTTTTTACAGTCCACTAGCTCAGTTAAGAACATTTAACGTTACAGTTAATGTTGTGTTGAGAAATATATGCTCTGCTGAGTGTTCTTCACTGGATAATGCGTGGTCTGAATAAAGCATGCTAAACATTAGCGCAAGCTTTTACGGCCTACTCAGTCAGAGTGACGGCCAGACACACGTAGGCTAACGTTTCCCATAAATAAAGTTACATTTTCTTAACTGAGCTACCGGACTGTAGTAACGTTAGCCACCCATATAACTCCAAGCGGGCTAAAGGCTAAAGCTAATGTCTGAATAAAGCATGCTAGCGTTAGCTTATAAGGGCTATCAACAGCCGGTAAGAGTCACAGCCAGAGTCAACGGAAGATATACTCAGACAAGCGTTAAGGTTTTCGTTATGTGAAATTATATTATATTATATATATATATATATATATATATATTATATTATATATATATATATTATATTATATATATATATATATATATATATATATATATATATATATATATATATATATATATAATATATATATATATATATATATATATATATAATATATATATATATATATATATATATATATAATATATATATATATATATATATATATATATATATATATAATATATATATATATATAATATATATATATATATAATATATATATATATATATATATATATATATATATATATAATATATATATATATATATATATATATATATATATATATATATATATATATATATATATATATACATACATGGCGGCTGTTGGAAAATATTTTTGGTGGGGCTGTTGATATAGTGAGTAAAAAAAATGTTTGGGGAGAAATGACCCCTTAAATTGGGACTTCTGGTGATGTAATGGCCCCATAAAATCGTGGTTCTAGGGCCAGGAACAACCAGGCTGAGTCAGGTCGAGTATGCTAAACTAACTGCGGTCAAGCCAGCCTCCACTCGGGAAAACCTAGTCAAGCCAGCCCTCACGTGAATATTGCGGTGCGCGAATATCCTATGCATTACGGTAGAGTCAAAACAAATCATCCCTCTGTGTTTAGATGAGAATAAAACAAAAACTGTCCAGTATCAAAGACTCATTTCACTTCAGGGTGATAGCGGGACATCTCATCTAGTCACTCAGAAAAAATCAGGACATTCTGATGTAGAGTTTCAAAATAAAAGACCTTTGAAATCTCTATTGTATGAGCTATCATCCCTGTTTTTAGATGAGAATAAAACAAAAACTGTCCAGTATCATAGATCCATCTCACTCCAGGGTGATAGCAGGACACCCCATCTAGTCACTCAGAAAAAATCAGGACATTCTGATGTAGAGTTTCAAAATAAAAGACCTTTGAAGTCTCATATATGAGCTATCATCCCTGTTTTTGGATGAGAATAAAACAAAGACTGTTCAGTATCACAGATCCATCTCACTCCAGGGTGATAGCAGGACACCCCATGTCGTCACTCAGAAAAAATCAGGACATTCTGAAGTACGGTTTCAAAATAAAATACCTTTGAAGTCTCATATATGAGCTATCATCCCCTGTCCCCAAAGGCCGCCACTGCTGCTTACCAGTATCACATGTGCTCGTTTTCCAAGTGTCAAAGGCTGGATAGAAGCGGATGAAGTCTGCTGGTTACGACGGTTACCTTTGTCACTAACCGATCTGCCCACATGATCTGCCCCCCTGCCCGATCTGTACTGCGCATGTGCGAGATGGACAACTACATACGGCAACCCAAATGGGACACTTGACACAATGGCCTTTGGCAAAGCAGAAAAAGAACACCCGACAATATTAATCTGAACGAGAGAGGTTAGTTAGTTAGTTAGTTAGTTAGTTAGTTAGCTAGTTAGCTAGTTAGCTAGTTAGTTAGTTAGTTAGATTAGTTATTGTTATTACAACGTGACTTCATATTACAACGTGACTTCTTTACTATTTAACAACTCTTTTTATTGGGTTCTTTTATTTTGGGTTAAGTAGATTGTCAGAATAAGTGAGAAATGGATTTAACTTCTGTTAGACAGCTATCATGCTGAATCAGTTGTCCCTCCCCCTGGTGCCAGGACAAACAGATCCATCTCTAGGCTCAGCAGCCCTGTCCCCCCATAAGTGTTATATTTTCACAGCTCAGTGTCAGTAAATATTGTGCAGTTAGTTTTGGACTACAAGATAGATGCAAGCCTGTACAGGTAGTTATTTAAAGCATAAATGAGTCGATTGGGTTCTGGAGGTTTGGTTAAAGCAATTGTGCTTGGTTGGCGTGGCCTGGGCCTGGTGGTGGGGCCCAATGTGATATATTTTCATGGGGCCCAAAATCCCTGGTGTGTATGGCCAGAGGGCAGGACCTATAAACACATGTACTACCCAATAGCATAGTTCCATCCCCTGAAGACAAGGAATGTGTCATAGTAAAAATGTGCAGCCCAAGGAAAGAAGGAAGCATAAAGCTTGTACATTTCTATAACCCGTGTAAAAATCTTCACATTGAAACTTTACAGACAATAGCAGGGACGAGTCATAGAAGGGAAGTGTGGTGTGGTGATTTTAATGCTCACAACAGCCTATGGGGAAGCATTCAAACAGACAGTAATGGGGATGTTGTAGAACAAATGTTAGAGGAAAGATCACTGTTTTGCCTTAATGATGGACAAAAAACAAGAATAGACGCGAATAGGGGGACACAATCATGTTTGGACCTCACACTTGTGACGGATAGTTTAGTTAAATCGTGTGAATGGAATGTAAAAGTGACTGTACCATAGGAAGTGATCTTTACCCAGTTTTCACTATCATCAACACAAACGTATGTAGACAGGAAGGGAGTGTATTTACCAGGTGGTGCTTTGGTAAAGCAGACAGAAATGTAGACTTTGCTGTAAGGAGTCAGCACAATTGTTAGCATTAGAAGGAAGTATAGAGGAGTGCTCAAATCAAATCACAATGCACATTAAAGAAGCAGCAAATACAACTATATCAAAAATAACAACAGAGGGTAGGAGGAAAGTGGTGCCGTGGTGGAATGAGGAATGTAGCAGAGCTATTAAAGAACAAAACAAGGTATTCAGTAACTATAGACCCATAGCATTAACATCACACTTGTGTAAATGGATGGAGAAGATGACAATATAGACTATCACATGTCTTAGAACAAAGAGGGTTACTGAGTAATTTTCAGAGTGGTTTTCGCAAAGGAAGATCCACAATATGCTTTGGTTAGAGTGAGCAATGAGGTGGGAATACAGTGTAAAGACACTGAAAATGAAAGAGGTTATGGCAATAGTATATTTTGACATTGAAAAAGCTTATGACTCTATGTGGAGGGATGGGTTACTCATCAAATTAAGTGACAGGTAACAGTAACAGTGGCAGTAACAGGATCATGGCTCAGACAGGAAATTCAGAGTTCAAGTAGGGGCAGAGGTTTCGAAAGAGTTCAATATAGAAAATTGTATTCCCCAAGGGAGTTCAATCAGCCCGATATTATTTAACATTATGATAAATGACATATTGACTAAGTTGGACGGATGCATCAAATCTGCGTTGTATGCAGATGATGGGGACATATGGATAAGGGGAAGAAATGTTCCATATGTGTTTGAGAAGATAGGCAAAGCTATAAAGGAAGTGGAGAAGTGGTCATACAACTGGGGTTTCAAACTGTCAGCAAGCACATCTTGCTTCATGACATTTACAAATAAACGCAAGATGGAGACTGAGAAGCTTACATTATATGGAAAGCCGATGAATGAGGTCAATGAATTTAAATATCTGGGGCTATGGTTAGATAGTAAATGTTCATGGAAAACCCATATTAAACATTTGGAAACAAAATCCCAAAAAGTTTTGAACCTATTAAGAGCGATGGCAAGATGTGACTGGGGGCAGACAAACAGGCACTAATTGACATCTACCGGGCAATTATGAGGACAACTCTGGATTACGGGTGTATAATATATGCAGCAGCAGCAAAAACGTCATTACTAAAAATGGATAGATTACAATATAAAGCGTTACGATTGTGTATAGGTGCAAATAAGTCAATAATTATCACAAATACCTCAAAATATACACAGATGGTTCTAAGAACAAGGAAGAGTGTGTTGGAGTTGGTATATATATCCCAGACTTTAAAATATTGATTTCAAAAAGAGCGTCTGATCAATTATCAGTGTATACAGCAGAAATGCTGGCTGTAATAATAGGATTGCAGTGGGTTGAAGAGGTCAGACCAGATAGGGTGTTGATATGCACAGATTCATTATCCATTTTAAAAAGCATACAGTCAACAACAACTGTCAGAGAAGAATTACTCATAGAACTTAATCATAGCTTGTTAAGTCTTCACAGAGGCGGTATAGATCTTCAGTTCTGCTGGGTGCCTGCACATGAGGGGGTGAAAGGGAACGAGTGTGCTGACAAATGAGCAAAACGTGCACTACAAAAGCAAATAACATTACCAGTTCAACTTGGAAAAGGAGAAGTAAGCACTAATTAAGAAAAAAGGGATGGAGATCTGGCAGAAAAGGTGGGAGAAAGACCAGAAAGGCAGTTCAAAAGACAATTACAATTCATATTTATAAAGAAAGAAACGGAATGGAGGAAATCATGATAGACTCAGACTGGATCACACAGCATTGAATGTTACTCTATGTCATGGGGAAAAGTAACAGTAAGTAACAGTGACAAGTGTAGGAACTGTGGAGTTAAAGAAAATGTGGAACATATCATATTACACTGCAACATGTACAAAACAGAGAGGGAAAAACTAAGAGACAGGGTCAGAGAGGCAGGAAGGGAGTGGAGCCTGATGGGGATACTGGGAACAGAAGGTGAGGGGGTAAGAGCTATAGGGAAGGCCATTCTTAAGTATTTGAGTGGAAAAGGATTGATTGGAATAATTTAAAACACCGTAAACACAGTGGTATAATTCCACAAGTGGTGATAGGATGATATGATGATACACACTCTTGTACAGTAGGGGGTGGTATGCACCTTAAAGTTGTTTGCAATCCGCCCAAAAACCGAGAGAAGAAGAAGAAGAACGATTATACATCCACGGAACGACCAGACCAGAGAGACAGCAAGCGCATTTCGTGGCATCTGCGGGCAGTGGCAAGTACTTCCGGCATCTGCCACGGAGGCCGCTACTCCGTGGTATCTGTGGCAAGTATATGCCACAGATGTGGTATCTGTGGCAAGTATATGCCACAGATGCCACAACTTGCCGTGGCAAGTATATGCCACAACCATGCCACAACTTGCCGTGGCAAGTATATGCCACAACTTATATATGCCACAACTTGCCGTGGCAAGTATGTGCCACAACTTGCCGTGGCAAGTAAATGCCACAAGTTAAGAGTTAAGAGAAGGTTTACGGTAGCTGCCACTCGCCTTCCGTGGCAAATGCTGATATTTAAACCCGTATTTATCGCGTAAAATGTCTCTTTTTTGGCATGACTTTATCGGACTGATCTGTACACAAGACTGATGATCTGTTACTGATTGTCCGATCATATTTTTCAAAAAGATTAAATATTATATGTTCTATAGATTTTACTTGGAGAACGTGGTTTGTTATAATAAATAAACGTGCTATTTTTATGATAATACTCAAGATATATTATTAGTAAGTTGACATAAAGATCTAACATTGTTGACCAGAGGTGGGAAATAGGCTAACTTGTATACTCAAGTACTGTACTTGTGATTTAGAAATAGCCTACTGTAAATGTAAATGGTATGTTACATAGTAGGCTACTTACCCCACTACGATTCAGAGGTAAATTGTGTAATTGTAGCCTACTCCCCTACATTTATTTAATACGCTACCTTTAGTTACTTACTACAGATTCTGATTAATGATGATACATATAATCAAGTCTTAAATCAGACTTTATAGTTACTCCTGGAGTAAATTCACAAGATACCCTACTACAGTATACAAAGTCATTAAAACTCGCTGCACCTTTACAAGCTTTGAGAACACTTTCATGATCAATCATTATAATGAAAACATGTTATATGCACTTTAAGTATATTGTTATGCTCATCATTTTTGCGCTTTTACTTGAGTAACATTTTAATGCATGACTTTTACTTGTAACAGAGTATTCCAACATTTAGGTTGGCTACTTCTACTTTTACTTCACACTAGAACCGCCAGGGGTCGCGGTATAGCCTACCTAAAACCACCAACGTGTCAAATGAACGAATGCATTGATTTTCAAGGTACAATGTTATTTTATTTATCATACTAGAACACAATGAGTGTTGCCACTAATCGCCGTGGCATGTGCCTTGGCATTTGTGGCATCTCCCACAAGTATATGCCACAGATGCCACAACTTGCCGTGGCAAGTATATGCCACAACTTGCCGTGGCAAGTAAATGCCACAGATGCCACAACTTGCCGTGGCAAGCATATGCCACAACTTGCCGTGGCAAGTATATGCCACAACTTGCAGTGGCATTTGCGCATGCTGAACGGGAGTTGCCACAAGATGCCAGAGTTAAGAGAAGTTTTACAGTAGCTGCCACTCGCCTTCCATGGCAAATGCTGATATTTAAACTCGTATTTATCGTGTAAAATGTCGCTGTTTAGGCATGACTTTATCGGACTGATCTGTACACAGGACTGATGTGCGATCTCTATTTTTCAAAAAGATAATAAATTATCATTTATATTCAATTTTACTTGGAATAGCCTACGTGGTTTGCTAAAATAAACAAACGTGCTATATCTAGGATAGTAGGCTAAACATAGGCCTATATTGTAATAAATAAAGAAATATTGTCAAGTGAGCGTTGCAACGCAAGCCCTTGGCAATTGTCGCTTCTTGAGGGGAGTTTCCACTGCTTGCTACGATAACCAGGTGTATTCTTACTTGTAAAGACAAATAATTAAAAAATAAATATCTGTATTGACACAGCAACGTGTACAATGGTGTTATTAGACTTGGCTACAGACTTAGGGCAGCACCATGAGAATGATAAATACTTAAATAAACGTGAAGAATGTTCTCTTAAGCATAATACTCCAAGCAATCCTCATTTAACCGTATAAAGTTGATTTAATATGTTGAGGAAAGAGGGTTACAATGTAATATAATTACAACCTTGTTAAAACTTTTTTTGTGCATCAGTAAAGGTTATATGTCATGCATGCAAATATCAAATCATTGTGTTGCTAATTAACATAAACAGATTTTGATATGATACGTTGTATTTACTTTATTTATCTAAAATGTTGAGATCTTTGCGTTACAGCAGTGATAAGGGATATTAAACATAAAATAATAATAATAAAAAGAAACAGGAAATAATTTACACATTATTAGTAGATATTTATCTACAGAGTATCTAAAGAATAAACAATATAGCCTACTGAATGTGTAAGAATACACTATAATAAACCATCTTACTAAAACCAATAGAAACATATATTTGTCTTTCTTAACCCTTTCATGCATGAATTATGAAAGTCTCACTCAGGATTTTTTTACCAGGTGTTTTTATTGCTCTTGGGGCATAAAAAACAAGATTTTAACTTTAGTTTATTTTTATCTAGTTTTTTCAAATTTAGAACATTTAAAAATACATTTAAAAAAATAATTTTAAGGATGATGTTTTATAATAATATATCTTGAGTATTATCATAAAAATAGCACGTTTATTTATTTTTAATAAACCACGTTCTCCAAGTAAAATCTATAGAACATATAATGTTTAATCTTTTTGAAAAATAGAGATCGGACCATCAGTAACATATCATCAGTCTTGTGTACAGATCAGTCCGATAAAGTCATGCCAAAACAGCGACATTTTACGCGATAAATACGGGTTTAAATATCAGCAGTTGCCACGGAAGGCGAGTGGCAGCTACCGTAAACCTTCTCATAACTCTTAACTTGTGGCATTTACTTGCCACGGCAAGTTGTGGCATATACTTGCCACGGCAAGTTGTGGCATATATAAGTTGTGGCATATACTTGCCACGGCAAGTTGTGGCATGGTTGTGGCATATAATTGCCACGGCAAGTTGTGGCATCTGTGGCATATACTTGCCACAGATACCACATCTCTGGCATATACTTGCCTCAGATACCACGGAGTAGCAGCCTCTGTGGCAGATGCCGGAAGTACTTGCCACTGCCTGCAGAGGCCAAGAAATGAGCCAGGCCCTACTGCCAGACCATGGACCAGACACATGGCAGCAACTTTCCCGCTGCTTCATTTATTTCTCCTGTTCAACGGGTTAGTAGTGTGTACACAGATTGTCATATTTCGATCTAAGAAGTGTGTTTGAAACTGTTTTATGTGTAGTTTAATGTCATTCTGTGAGCTACGCCACTAGCGTGTGGCTAATGGCGTCCGCTAGCTTCTTTAGCACAGGCTGTTGTTCCCTGAATAACGGAGGGCTCTACTTACCATGTGTATGACTCCTGTGCACTAGTTTGGCTTACATTTCAAGTTTATTCTGTTTTTATAAATAAGTTAAATGCTGGTCTGAGGTCATAATTGTTCATATTATTTAAATGCTAAAGCGCTAATGCTATGCTAATATTGTGCCTGTACAACATAGCCATGTTAAAGTGAGTACAGTCAACCGGGCTGTGTGTGTTATCTGTTATCACTGTATTATATAATGTAAATGAAAAAGGCTTTAATCCTTCATGAAAGTCATATGGCATGTGGATTTATGTCCATTTTTGATTAGAGACAAATATGTCATACGGTTATTTTGATTTGCTAAATGTATGATTACATTCTCAGTTAGCTTCAGGCCTCACTGAGGCGAAGTATTGAGGTAGAAAGCTGGTGAAGCCATTTCCTGCCGTCACTATATTCTGTTTGCACAGATAATAAACCTGGTTGGCAAGAAGGAAGTCGTTTTCATTCAACACAACGCAGAGATACATCTGGCGTCAATCCAGACCGGTTACACAAAGAATTACTAGATAAATAGAGAAAATAGATATCATTTGTAAGTGAATTTATTAATGTGTTTAATACATTCCGGCTAGAACGACCACACCAACGGCAGTAACTTTCCCTCTGCTTCATTCTTTTCTCCTGATTAACAGGCTTATTATCTGATTACCAGCTCTGCACAGCGGACTTGTAACACTAGCAGCAGTGGAGATGGAGCAGCATCAGAACCTGGAGGCTTCTACTCTTCTGAAGAAGAAGAATACAGCAACAAGGATCCATTTGAAGATAGGTAAATGTAAATATTACAGTAATAGTGTACTTGCATTGTGTGGGTGTAACTTTGGTTTGAGAAGTGGGGGGGACACAAAACAGGGGGTCCTCCCCAATGAAACATTTTCTCAATTTAATTCCATATCCTGCCTTTCTACAAATATATTAGGGATTATAGTGTTAAAAAATCCAAGAAAAATGTGTAGTGTGTATATAATGAGTGTGCACACTTATCTAGTATCCTATCCATGTATAGCTGTTTTATTTGTGATGACCTCACATCCTCTAGGGGGGGTACTAGTATATATTTCAATCATCAAAAATCCATTAGAATATGCCCACAAGCAATAACACATATTTGATCAATTCCTCTCTCCTATCTTTATTTTACCTAGTCTGCCTTCTTTCTTTTTATTTATGCATATTTTACTAATTACTCCCCTTTCAAACTGTGTTTTTTATTTGGTACTGACCTATTGCACACAGTGGAATGATTTATTAACTCATTTTATATACAACTAATATTACATAGATGGAAATATTTGTTTACAAAGATGACCAAACCGTTTGAGACCCACTGAGATAACGTAGACTAAAGATTACAATCTAATTGTCCTTTACCTCCCTGAGCTGACCTTATCTCTCTCAGTCCCACAGGAGAGAGCTCTCCCTCTCCTTATTGTTGAAACAGCTTCTAATCTCCGTTAGCTCCGAGCTAGCACCAAATACTAACAACGTCTCTCTTTCTATCTCTCACACGCTCCTCCTCCTCCTCCTCCTCCTCCTCCTCCTCCTCCTCCTCCAGAGAGAGAGAATTTCATTTTGAGTTGTGCATTGTTATTTGTGCTTGAGAAACATTACACTTGAACTTTATTTTAACAAACTTAGTGGTAATTATTGTCCTATATTTTTTTTCAGATTTCACAGCTGCCTGGGCCTAGCAGCAACAAGAACCCCCATTTGTCCCTGCCCCCAGGTCAAGATCTACCGTGGCTCAAGGGCCTTCACCAGAGCCATCACCACCAAGGACCAGAGGACCATCATCACTACAGTGGCCTCCATCTCCATCTACCACAAGATTAAGATACACCTCGGTACAAAGGCCTCCATCACAGCCATCACGATCAACCCAGCCAGCAAAGACGTCTCGCCTAGCAGACGTACCTCCCACACGGCCACCAGCATCAACCTGGGACAATCACACCTACCTTCCTCCGACACAGCCACCAGCAGCCCATGCACCATCACCTACACAGCAGCCAGACCCCCTGTCCTGGAAGACAGACAAAGACCATGACACTGCTCCTCCTGTCTTTACATTTATAATGAGTAGTTGGTTGAAAAAGTTCTGATATTGTAAATATTGGGATTTTACAGTTTCTTATGTTAACACAAATTGTTGGTTGAAAAAAAAAGTTCTAATGCTCAATTTGTATTTGTACACATCACATGAACCTTGGTATGGAATATGAAGTCATGAATCAGTCCTGATGTAACTTTTCTGTGGTGAAAGCAGAGGGATGGAACTATTTTACACATGAATGACATTTCATTTCATCTATATAGGCCTATAGTGTAATTCATATAATTATTTCACTACTTTTGTAAACCAAATCTAAAACGCCCCAAAAAATAGACGAGATGAGTAAATGTGTTTTCACAAGAGTTTTTAGGTTTTCCAAAAATCGGATTTCTCATTTTCAGCTAAGTATCTCATAAGACAGTGCTCTAAGGTGAGTGACTTGCATCTCTAGCAAGACCAGAGAGTGTCCTGAATATTTCGATAAGTAACATATGGGGTGCCATGTTATAAGAAGTACATTTAAAAGGTGATTTAAGGAGACGTCTACATATCGAGAAAATATCCTTATACTCCAGAGGGTTAAGGAAAAGCGTAAGGCAATTGTATTTTTTATATATATATATTTTATATTGTTTGATTTATTGATTATATTCAAAGGAAAATTAATACTTGGTCCCCTGAATCTGGAATAATATACAATTTACAGCAAAGCCTAAAAATGTCAGGAACTTTTCATCTACAGATTGCTTTGGTCTGGCTTTACTCTTCACTGATTGGTTACAGACACTTTAAACTTAGTGGCTGTGGAAATCAGAAGGATGGGCTCATTATCATATTAAAAAACGCGCGTTTTACGCGTGTATATTCGCACGTTTTTTGCGCGTAATATGCGCGAATATACGCACTTTCTAGACCCGTCAAGAACAGGCTTTTTTCGTGCGAAAAACGGGCGAATGGTGGCACTTTAGGCTTTCCACAGTGGTGCGCGCGAGTATCAGAGTGTTGCGCCGACTATCAGTGTTACCATGGTAGCAGAGGGATATGGAATGCCATTTAAGCCAAAATTAAATAAATAAATACATCAATAATTAAATAAATACATATATATATAAATATGCCTATGAAATAAATTATGAAATAAATAAATGAGGCAATAAATATGTATACATGTACATTTAAATACACATTTATTTATTTCATGGGACTTTTATTTCATAATGAGACATTTATTTCAAGAGACTTTTATTTCATAATGACACATTTATTTATTTCAAGAGACTTGTATATCATAATGACACATTTATTTATTTCAAGAGAATCGTATTTCATAATGACATATTTATTTATTTCAGATGACTTGTATTTCATAATGACGCATTTATTTATTTCAGGTGACTTGTATTTCATGATGAGACATTTCATGATGAGACATTTCCATTCCTTATATGCAAATGAACGGGGCGTGGTTAGCTCACAGATCCAGAGACCCAGACCAAAGCAACAGCACCACAACACTGACTACTCGAGAAGAGGAAGAAAATGGAAGAGAAGAAAAAAATTATAAACTATATAATAACTACTAAATGAAAATAAGGCGGGGCAGACAACATGGAAGACGTCGGTGGGCTCCAAGATGCTATGCTATCCTTAGCAGATCAAATTGATCAACACGGTTTACCAACAGATACTGTGTTGGCCCATATTGAAGACTTTATCGAAGTACTCGGGCGGATAAGCGCTCTTCGAGATATCGACACGGATGACGAAGTTGTAAATACTTTGACACTGATTGAGCACGGTGTTCGTGTGGAAGATGTCCAAGAAGTTGGTTCAAGCACAGGTGCAGGACGCCCGCCTCTGGATATTCCATGCGATATGCTCGCTACCTATGTGCTGTCCGGTCTATCAACCCGAGAAATCGCGGATCTGTTTGGTGTGTCATCCCGCACAATTCAGAGGAGATCGGTCGAAGAAGGCCTGAGGTGAATTACTTGAGCTAACGTAAAATCAAATTATTGCTCTATCGAGCTAACGTCATACAAATAACGAGCCCATAGAAATAGAATACGAGTATACTACTATACTCATATTCTATTTATATGGTCAGCCCGCTACAACTGTCACTATGGCAACGGTACACATACAAATGGCCGCCGCTCTGACCATCCTGCATTATCTTAAAATATAATACATCCATTATCCTGCTACGTTGATTAGAATGGGAATGTCCGTTCTACTCCTATTTTATTTCTATGGACGACACTGGTGGGCAAAAACGTGTATAATACAGTTAACAAAATTAAAACATGATTGACAAACAATTATTTAGTATTGTGTAGCAATATGATACGAAGAAATGGTTGAAATGGAGTATATATGTTAGACTGGTGGATGTTCGTCAACGTTAGCCAAAACGTTTATGTTGACGTTGCACACAAGTTAGGTCAGTTATTATTAACAGCTGCTCTGTCAGATATGACTATTGTTACACCGAAATCTGTTTGTATCGTGAAATTGCGGTTTTTGTTTATTCATAAAAAATGACTAAAGTCAGAGATGTTTCTTGATACACGTGAAGTTGCAGCCACTGTATAAATTAATGTTAAGATAACTGGAGTTGTGTTCATGCTAACTGTTACACCTAACTAACGTTGCTGTTGCTTATGTAATAAATAAATAATTGAAGTGACATTACACATAATATGTTTTATGTTTTTCTACTGTAGAAAATCAGACCTATACTCTTCAACTAACGATGACGATGTAGATGCCTTGGTGATGGAGATTCAGCGCACTAATCCGAATGCTGGATATAAAATGATGCTGGGACATCTACGGTCCAGAGGCATACACATTCAAAGTAAAAATTAACAGTTTTTGTTTAACCTCAATGTTCAACCCAATTCCAAATGACGTGGGTTTAGCCAGTCGCCAATTTGAATAAACAAATAAATCTCCTTTTTCAATCAGGGCATCGAGTAAGGGCGTCAATGCAGAGAGTGGATCCAGGAGCAATCTTGATTTGAAGGTTAACCCTCCAGACTACAAGGCGTCGTCAGTACAATGTTCCTGCACCAAATAGTCTATGGCATATAGACGGTAATCACAAGCTGATCAGGTCAGTTTTTCCTGCTGCTTTTTGAGCTGTGTCCATCATAATCTAGTAGGCCACTGCTCTTGAACTCCTGTCCTCAAGTGCTGCAGTGCTGCAGTTCTTTGTTCCAAGCCTGTACCACACCACCTGAAATCACTAAATAGTAACATCATGTGAGAAAACAGAGGTGAAGGTGTGATTGCTGAAATAAGTAGGCCTATCTACAGACATTGCACCCTTGGAAGTATTGAGTGTGAGACCAATTTGAAGGCTGAGGAAAAAGTAACATTAAAAGATATACGGCCAGGTCATTAATACTTAAAGATGCCTTTATCCTTTTTTAATACAAAATATAACAATGAGGGTTCTGTATGTTAGTTAGTTGAGGATATGAATTGAACTCCTTGTCTACTCATTAGATAATAATTGAGTTTGAATTTCAAACAAAAACACAATTAGATGCTACTAAAGGTACAGTCCTTGCATGGGGGCAAGCCCTCTACCACATACATCCTAGCTAAATATGAGCTCTTCTGATAGTACCATAATGTCAGTGGTGTCCAATTTTATCCGCAAAGGGTTGGTGTGAATGTGTTCCAACAAAGCAGTGACACATGAACTCACAAATAGTTGGTGCACTGGAATCGGGTGTTTCTCTGCTTGGTTGAAATGCACCCACACTGACCCTTAGTTGGGACATCCATGATGTATTTTAACAAATGTGTGTAAGCTTTGACATACACAATTATTTATAAGCATTTTCAAAGGTATGAACATGATCCAGAATATGTCTCAATTCCAAACAGTACCATGAAATCATATGTTCACATGTTCACATGAAATCACATGTTTCCTCTTCATATTTACTCTGTTAGGGCACTGTATTAGCACCTGAGGTGGTCAAATCAGTTTTAGCCTACTAACAATCTCAGGACCCATTGGCAAAGTCCTTTTACGGAGATTAGCCTACCGGAAACCAACATTTTAGCACCTTGTGTGATTCCATCTTTAGTAGAGATGAGAGGTTAGATGTTGGAAAAAGGTACTTTAAAATATAAATGTTGTTCACCCAGCTGACAAATCTGCTTGCCTTGGTAAAGTAAATTAAGCCATTGAATTTGCTTATTTATGTACAACTTTTTTTAACTTAAAGAAGGTTAACATGCAATGTACGATAATGTTGGATATTGCAATGGCAATAATGTTTTGTGATATTGCAGGACATGTTGCTATTGCAATATCCAACGTTATCACCCAACCTGCCACAACCATACCCCTCCAACCCTATTCCTAACATAGCTTAATGAACAAGATGTGCCTTTATCAACTGTGATTTGGACATGAGGCCCCAATTCAAAAACCAATTAATCCTGTTATATTTTTCACAGATGGAGGATTGTTGTTCATGGTGGCATTGATGGATTCTCCAGGCTAATTGTGTACTTAAGTAGTGCCACCAACAACAGAGCTACAACTGTTCTTGAAGGCTTCTTGTCTGCTGTTGGCCAATATGGCGTGCCATCTCGAATTCGGTATGTAATGTCCTACAAATGTCTAATAAATGAAGTACAATGAGACTTATTTGACTAAAATGTATTTTAATAGCATTTGTAACACAGGTACAATTATCAAAAAGAAAATGAGTGTTCGGAATTTCAAACAAGTGTAATGAAGGTGCTCTTCGGTAATCTTAAAACAGAGCTGGGTTACAACCCACGCAGAACGGCACAAACAGCCTTCTTCAGGGTATGCTTAGACCCTGAAGAAGGCTTTCCGAGAGAAGACCTTTCTTTTGAAGGTACAATTATGTTGGATAGTCATCTTCAGATAAATGTACTTTTTTCTCCTTACAGATCTGACAAGGGGGGTGAGAATGTTAGGGTTGCTCATTTCATGGTCCAAACACAAGGGGAGAACAGGAGCTCTCATATTACTGGACGGAGTGTTCATAACCAAAGGTATGGAGGATTTAAAAAATATAAATTATTAAAGTACAATGAAACCGAGAGAAAAAGCATGTCTGTCCACCCTCACAAAACAATACTTACATTCAGCCGGGGCAGGGGGTGATAGCGGGGCGTTTTACTGGCAGTTCATAACAAGTTCATTGGTCACTACCTAAAATCCAGCTCTCACTTCGCTCATCATTTTGTTCACACTCCAGTCTGAACATAAGTGTCAATCAGCCATTACTAGTAGAACCTTGTACAACTTTTCCATCCTGCTAACTGTTGAATAATGTAACCTGCCAAAAATACAATATAAAGGCTGTATTTCATTCTTTCTTTTACAGAATTGAGCGCCTTTGGAGAGATGTGTATGAAAATGTTCTGGATCTGTTCTACACAATATTCATCCAGCTGGAGGCCCAAGGATTACTCAATCCTGACCAAGAGATTGACCTGTATGCACTACACAGGTGCTTCATGCCACATATTCAGCATCATCTTCAGTGTTTCAAGGAGGCATGGAATCACCATGGGCTGAGGACTGCAAGCCACCGTTCACCTTTACAGTTGTGGTTACTAAACAACAGAGAGGGACAAGATTTCTCACAGGTAAACAACGTTTTTTAGATGATGTAATGTATGCCATCTTATTCCCTGGCTCAATTATTTATTTAAAATACATGCAAAATGACCCACATTGTAATTGATTACACATTCTGAACGGCTTTATTCCTTTCGTATGTCAGGTTGGTGAGGATTATGGTGTGGACTGGGAAGGACCACATACCCCCTGTGCATCTAATGTCTTTGTTCCTGAGATCCAGCTCCTGCGCCCATTGAGTGAACAAGATCTTGTGGCCCTACCAAACCCCCATGTTCCTTTCAGTCAGGCATTGGCAGTTTATCTTGAAACTGTTCAAACCCTCAGAGTTATGTTGAACCCAGAACCTTAGGTCAGGCAACATTTTCTTCGCACGATTTCAGCAGTGGTGGAAGAAGTACTTAAAACCATTACTTACGCAAAAGTACCAATACAACAATGTAAATTACAAGTCAAAGTACAGACATACTGTCAACAAAAATGTACTTTAAGTATCAGCAGTAAAAGTACATGTTGTGCAATAAAATGTAAATAATAATAAATTCTGATGCAGCATGTTACTGTTGGAGCTGCTCTCATTCCTTTAGCTGTGTATTCCTCTCTACTCCTTCTTTTACATGCAAAAGCACACTTGCATGCACATACTGAAGGATATGAAAATGAAGGATTGAAGAGCGACACGATGGAAGGAAGCCGAGACCAGGGAACAGAGAGATGGTTGTGTGGTGACGTTGAAGGGAAATCATAAAGGTGGATGACCATTAATCCTTCAGTCCTACAGATCTTCCTTCTGCTCATTCAGGGAGAGAAGTAAATGAAAAAGTGGCAAGGAGATGGATGGATGGAGAGATTAATGTGTAAATGGTGAGATAAATCAGCAGAACGGTAGATGAATAGATAAGGAAAGAGATAGATGTGTGGATGGTTTGGATATTTAGGATTCACTACATTACAGTTTCCATCTCCTTCATATTTTAGCTCGACTACAGAGAACAGCTCACCCATAATCTGAAACGGTGCCTTTCTGGTAGCTCTTTCTCCCTCTCCTTTTGTTCCCAAAATACCAACCACACTCCATTCCCTCTCTGCCTCTAAAACGTTATCCTTTAGTTTTTCTCTTTCAGCTTTATAGATGTTCCACATTTTCTTTAACTCCACAGTTCCTACACTTGTCACTGTTACTTTTCCCCATGACATGCAGCGTACCATTCAATGCTGTGTGATTTATTCTGAGTCTAGCTATCATCATTTCCTCCCTTCTGTTTCTTTCTTTATAAATATGTGTCTGCTGGCATACCAGCAGACCAGCATTTATCTATCACCAGCTTATGTTAGTATTAAATATACAATGTACTCTGGTAACTATCAAAATAAAGACATTGTATAGTGTTCATAACAGTATTTTTATTTAATAAATTATACCTAATACAATAATATTACAAAAAAAACTTACATCTAAATAAATATATCATCTAAAATAGATGCATTTGATTTAAAAATAACAAATATAATTCAAAATGTAAACAGCAACAAAGAAATTATAAACATTATTTTTCTTGTTAATATCCATTATCTTCTCTGTTATGTATCTTCCGGTCTTGGCCAATCTGGACAGCATTTCTTGGTCCTCCACGTCTTTCTCGTACAGCCACTGCTTGAAGCAAACTGAAAATAAGAAACAACAATGTTTTAACAAATCGTATTAAATTATGTGATGATAGAACTGCAAACAGAATAGCTGTAACTTTAACTAAATAAATAACTCAGTTACCTCTAATCATTAACCCATGTTTGTATCATTGAGTTAACATACATACATACATACATGCTAAACTCTTATTGCACTTTTGGCAACGAGCATTTTCCACCTCAAGACCAAGCCCCCAGGAAGTGCGCCGGACTCTGATGAAAATATTCGTTGTGTCCAAACGGCGGTACTACAATTTCCTTATCAGTCTGTGACGTCCACCGGCCCAGAAATACTTTTTCCCCTTGACTAACATTGGGAAAGAGACGTCTGTAAATCGGTGGATAATTTCTTTGAAACTAAATAAACTACCCAGTATGAACTATTGTATAGCCCTAGAATCATTAAGTCCTTAAAGTTGTAAAATGCACTAAAAGCCGAATCTAGATTTATTCTCTCTCTCCATTCATTCTAGTGAGCCGAGAGTGTGTCCTCGGGGGGGCGGGGCTTAAGGGGCGCATGCTCTGTGAGCGCACAAACGGGTTCTTCTGCTCTGACAGCCAGGCATGCTGGGTAATCTGTGACGTTTCGCTCTCTCAAAAGTTGGGCCATTTTTACTTCATGCGCCAATGAGCAGCTCTCATAGGAAAGAACGAGACCCCGCCTCCCACGCTGTATCCAGTTCTTATTATACATCCATGCTCAAGACGGGTAACATAACTACCCTCGGGGCGCTTAGTTCTCTCCGCCATGTGTTTGAGTGCGCACGTGTGTGTGTGTGTGTGTGTGTGTGTGTGTGTGTGTGTGTGTGTGTGTGTGTGTGTGTGTGTGTGTGTGTGTGTGTGTGTGTGTGTGTGTGTGTGTGTGTGTGTGTGTGTGTGTGTGTTGCATGCATGTAGCAGGTTCTGTGTGTAAACTGCCCCATCCCCTCGCACACCGACCGGGGAGAGAGATCTCTCGTCTGGATTGGAAAGATCGAAAATAAATCATAGACGCACTTTGTAGTCTTTTTGCATATTAGAAACGGAGTTGGCGACAGTAAGACTGCGATATAATGTTTGTGTAGATATAATACATATGACATCTATTTTTTAAATGTCTCCAGTACCGATAAAAAGATCAATAACGTTGGACGTTAACGGTACCACGGTCTTTAATAATTCAGCCCCGGGCCCCGTTAATACTGGGGCTCGGTACCCATCCCTAGTTTTAATTATTACATCATCAATATTACATTTCAAATAACCAAGTACTTGGTATCTCACAAAGAGCAAGTGGCTAGTGCTGCTAAGAACATACCTGGTGATGGTGGCTCTTCGCTGCAGGATCTGGTCGATGTCCTCCTAGCAGAAGCGATTGCCTTCGTCGTTCTTGTCCATGATGGCGGCTTAGGCTCCTTTCCTCAGGAGGTCCTCGATCTCCTTCTTGGAGAACTGCTGGACTGGCTAAAGGCGACGCAGAGAGACATTTACACAAGTGGATTTAGAAAACTCTTTTTGAAATTAAACTAAGCGTACTGCAACAGCGACTGACCCAAAAATGACTTGGCATCTAGAAATATGACAGATTTTCTTTTTCTCACCCCGTTGTTGTTGCCTTCTTTGTTCCCACTCGTGCTCTGCAGGACAGCACGGTCCAGCCCGAGCTTCAGACTAGCTTTATCCAGCTTTTCCCTCTCATAGTTTCTAGTGATCAGACGGTACACCTTCACCGCCTTAGACTGGCCAAAACGATGACACCGAGCTTGAGCCTGAAATAAAAAATTAAAGAGGGGTCAAAAGAGCAAAGTTTTTAAGCATTAAATGGGAAAATTTACACTTAAAGAACCGAGGGAATAAACGGAAAGACTGTTGTTGTTGTAGCCCTATTGAACTATCTTTAGGACAGACAGAGCAGATATATATATCGTACCTGCAGGTCATTTTGAGGGTTCCAGTCAGAGTCGAATATCACACAGGTGTCCGCAGCAGTGAGGTTCACAAGCTCTTGATCAGGTGTTTGATGTGGGCTGGCATGATCCTTTCTGCAGCGATAAATAAAGAAAACAAAGAAGACATTATTAATAATAGTAATGATGGTAACAACAATAATATTAGTATAACTATTTATATAGCACTTACACAATAATTGCAAAGTGATTCTCACAACAAAAATAAAGAACAAAACAATGTCAACAATAAAAAAAAAAAAAATTATAGGAATGTTAAGAGACAAAGAAATGATAAACATTCTGAGAGGCCGACTACAAAAAGGTAGACTCAATGGCTCTTGATGACATCAATGAGCAGTCCCAAAACATGCTGCTGTATAAAAAGAAATAGGTCCAGATTTCTTCTATTTAGTGTTGGATGATTTGTTGTATAGATTGCTGATGGATGTTAAGATATGTTTTATAATTATAACTTATTGTAATTGGAATCAAAAAGTTTAAAATCGTAGTTTTAATAAAATGACTAGCAATATAGGGTTTATTCAACAGCGGTAAAGCATTAAGTTGCTAAATTAACGTACACTGAACTGTAAAACTTACCACTATTTAGGAAAGGACCTGATCAGAAGGATTGACTAGTAAGACAGCAAAGAGGTGGAGGAGGTCTCTGTCATGTACCATTGGTAGATGTTACACCTGAAAGAAAGATAAGGAAATAAGACAACACAGGAGGACAAACATCCTCTTAAGTAAAAGACCAAATCATGTCAAGCTTTACATCTTTCAGTCTTTATAATGCACTGTTGGAAATTACATTCCAAATGCTACATTCAAACTCAATACCATAAAGAACTGGGTACCAAAGTGCTTTACCTGATAGAACACGTTCCACACGGAGCAGCAACCATCCGGCTGGGCCTTTTGCTGCATATCATCTCCTCCCTCTCCACTGTTTCCAGTAGATCTCTACTGCCTCTGTCCAATAAAACTGAAATGCCCCAAAACAATCATATTTAAAAAGTTAAAACAATAACTTGCTTTTGGCATTCAAATGTATTAGAATCTCACTTTTTTCCTGGATGTCAGGAAGGCGTTCCCTTCAAGTCCGTAACCAGTCATAGGAGTTCAAATGCAAAGCCTGAACGATGACAAGAGCGAGACTTACATTTTACAAGATAAGTAATACCAGAGCAGTGTGTACGACATGCAGAGAACAGATCAAATCCCCTGACAGACTCACACACTTTGGTGATGTCCTCATCTGATAAGGATGTTTCATTTTTAGCAGCAAAGTAACATTACTCAAGGTATATGTTGGACCCAACTCATGTACAGTATGTTTAGCATCTCCTCAACAATGGTCTGTATAGTTGAGTAGAAACAAACTGTCCCTAGAGTTTCAGGTAGATTAACAAAGAAAAGTTTGCAATGAAGCACAAAACCCCTCTTTGTATTAAGCTAGCTGCCACAGAAAGTACAGCTTAACATGCTAACCTGGTAGAGTTAGCTAACGTTAGCTAACTTCACGTCCAACTAAAAACCTCTAACGTGCATTACATTGACGATTTTAAACACAACTTAACTCTTTCAACTTGTAAAATAACGTTAATTTAACATACCCTTAAATAACTACATCACGTTTTTCAGAACAACACAAACTGCAGAAAACGTTAGCTGCTAACTGTTGTTAGCTAAGACAGCTAGCTCGTAACAATAGCCTCCTAGCAAACTTAAGGTTACGTTAACATTAACTTAACGTTGTAAGAAAGCAAAACGAACCTTCGAGAAATATTTTACTCTCAGACTGGGTGTAATTGTGTTGCATTGCTTACCTCCAGAAGGACTTTTAGCTGTTTCCCAGTAGAGACTAGAGAGAGCTGTCAGAGCGGTTGCTCTCAGAAGAGCAGCATTGGGCGGACCAGATAAGAACCAGTTAGTGTCAATGTTGTGGTGCTGTTGCTTTGGTCTGGGTCTCTGGATCTGTGAGCTAACCACGCCCCGTTCATTTGCATATAAGGAATGGAAATGTCTCATCATGAAATGTCTCATCATGAAATACAAGTCTCTTGAAATAAATAAATGTGTCATTATGAAATAAAAGTCTCTTGAAATAAATGTCTCATTATGAAATAAAAGTCCCATGAAATAAATAAATGTGTATTTAAATGTACATGTATACATATTTATTGCCTCATTTATTTATTTCATAATTTATTTCATAGGCATATTTATATATATATGTATTTATTTAATTATTGATGTATTTATTTATTTATTTAATTTTGGCTTAAATGGCATTCCATAGAGGGAGAGGGAGGGGCTGCAATATGAGAGTTGGAAGTTCAAATCAAGCGACTCGCTGGCTGTGTATTTGTTATTAAATATCAGATAAACTACTACGCATACGTGACTGGCGAGGCGGTGTGTGTGGTGGGGGGGGGGGGGGGGGGGGGGGGCCAGTGGGGGCGCCCTGCTGGCGCCCATGACCACTAGTTATCACGGTTATCACCTTGATAAATGTTCGACATAACTTCTAGCTGTCCCTTGCCGGGCTCCATAGTTAGTGTAGCTCGCCCGGTGTGTCTCTCGCCTGACAGGTTCGAAGCTCGTTTTTCAGGCTGAACCAAAACCTCCCCCCCACGCCCTGTCAAAGGAGCTGCCAGATCGAGCGGTGTTAGAAAAGAGAACAATCCCGGGAACACTCTAGAAACTTAAACGTCCTCCCTACCATCTCCTCGGAACACAGCAGCAGGTAACGTTACTCTCTTCGTTACTCTCTTTCGGCTTCAACTCCTCCTGTTGCTGGTAAACAACCGACGTTTGTGTGAAAGGCTTCATGGAAATTAAGTGTCAATTCCCGTGTACTGTAAGAACTGGATTTTTATTTTATTTAATATATTAAAATTAAGAGAGGCAAAGTCCCGCCCATCTACTTCCGACCAATGGAGAGAAAACTTATCTTTCGATCCCGTTTGAATTGTGCCACAAATTACACATATGATGTTTGTCAATCTTAAAAAATAATTTCCACGTCAAAAAAGTCACAGTTTGTCGTAAAACTGTTGAAATATAAGACTATGAAAAATACGCAACTAGAAAGACAACAAATCCCAGAATCCCGGTGTTGCAGTATAAGTTGAGTCATGACAACTGGCGACATTCTATTATTTTCGTCATAGGAATCCGGGGCGTGTACATTGAGGACCCATTGTTGACTTACCAGGAAAGAAACATCGTTTGTCGTTTACGTTCATCTTTTGCTATATCTGCATTCCTAAGATCACTTTGCTGCACATTCAGTACTCGTATGTGAGGTTGTGGGTGAAATACCTGTATCCCTCTCATCACAACAAGACTCTACACTGCAGGAAAAACAATTACATGCATGAAAATAACCTTGATGCATGGGAATTAAACACACAAACTATCTTCCGTGGCTATACTGATATGTCACAGTAACGGTAAACCACAGAAAAGTAAGTCCTGCGGGGCAAAAGTTGAATACATATAATACGGTAGTTCTATTATGCCCTTAAGCCTATACGTTTAACCCATAAGAACCCGGACCCATTTCTACTTTTGGGGAAATGAAGGGGAACGTTATTTAGACTAAATAGACACATTTCTGACAAGTAACCCCCCAAGTGTCAAATATCTGGGCTTTAATGATAAAGTAACTCTTATTTATAACTTAATTCACAAGGATGATGTTTCGGTTTGCATTTGTTTGAACATACTATGAATTGAAGAATAAAGCATATGTTAACTAAATATAATTGAATCAGCTAAATTAACTGACCAGACCATAATCATATTTCTAATTGTGCATATATGTCACTCCGGGTTTACTCTGACTGTTTAGAGTTAAAGTCCCGATGTGACACCATGTGTCACAGCAATATTTATGGCATTTGTTTCATATCAATTTCATCAAGAAATGTTTCCACAACAGGTTAAATGTAATCAGAATACCTTTATTCGTCCCACAGAGGGGACATTTACATTTGTTACAGCAGAAAAGAGCCGAAGACAGCTTAATGTTTAACAAATGACATGTCATGTAAGCATTTTTATTCTTAAATGGCTTGAATATTAACTTTAGCAACAAAAAACCTTTCCAAATCTAGCTAGTTCTGTCACATGTTTTAGCCTGACACATGGACATCTTGGACATGTTGTTATGGGAAGACAAAAGCAAATGACAAGGACCATGACCCCAGACTGTTCAGTGTGTGTCACTTAGGGACTTCATGAGATAAAAAAGGCTAAAGCTGTATAAGGAACTTTCCAGAACATTAACATTTCATGTGACACCCGTGTCTAAGCAATTCTGTCTGCCTTCCGTGTTCCTGTTGTTATTTACTTCCTCTCTGCCTTCTTCTGATGATTTATCTGTTAGTTTGTGTGTTTAATTCCCATGCATCAAGGTTATTTTCATGTATGTAATTGTTTTTCCTGCTCAGTGTAGAGTCTTGTTGTGATGAGAGGGATACAGGTATTTCATAAAATAAACGTGCTCCCTGGAGGTTAGCTACAGAATTGATATCACAATTTAATCGGAGCTGATCACAAGTTGTCATGACTGATCCAGTCATCTCGATGAGCGTTCGGGCTGTGAATAAACAACTTGTGTTTTACTTTTAGGCTGTCTGAAGGTATGGACAGCTATCAAAGCTACTATACATCACATTAAGAACGATGAACAAATGAAAGTCGGATACAAATATATAATTTAAATGATTTATTGAAGTTTGCAATGTTTTGAACAGGCATCCACACAGTCACCTACTTTGTAATGTTCGATACCTCCCTGTAAGCGTCACGATATCGGCCTCTCACCCACAACCTCACATACGAGTACTGAATGTGCAGCAAAGTGATCTTAGGAAGGCAGATATAGCAAAAGATGAACGTAAACGACAAACGATGTTTCTTTCCTGGTAAGTCAACAATGGGTCCTCAATGTACACGCCCCGGATTCCTATGACGAAAATAATAGAATGTCGCCAGTTGTCATGACTCAACTTATACTGCAACACCGGTCCCGCATGCTGGCTCTTACGGAACCGACTAACTCCCCTTTTGTGTATGGACCTGTTGGAGAGTGTACCTTGTTGTTGTTATCATTCTAGCTTGACAGTAGCAGGTAGCAAGTTATTATTTCCTCTGTAAACCTAATGGAAAATAAAGTGTGGAGTTCCATACTAAACACGCCGCCTCCGACCCCCATTCATCGGCTCTAGGGTGTCTTTTTTTGTTGTTGTGAAATTCATAATTTGAAAAATTATTGATTCGAAAATAATATGCTATAGTAGAAGTACTTCTGGGTCTCTGTTTCATTCAACCTCGGCTCTGCGTGTGTGCGGCACGAGCCATTTTGTGTGCGTGCGCGAGAGAATGAATGAAAAACAGGTATGAAACAAGAATAGAGTTTAAAAGGCGAGTGATTTGTAAAATATGTAAAGAAATAGAAAATCTGTTTACAGTTCTGTTTCATATGGGTGTTGAGACATGTATCCATAGATCTATTCATTTTGCTCTCAAAGTGCACCAGATTGATGCATTTAACTTCAATATAAAAAATAAATAAATGGGAAACCCCACATGTTTGAGCACCCTCTATGAAACGTCAAGCTACCCCACTCAGCACTCCAAAAAGAAAATCTCTGACGCTGCCACTGCGTGGGTTACGTTAAAATGTGCAACCTGCACGCGCTGCCACAGTGTGCATCAGGAAATAGCACAAATCACATTTCTGCTGTTCTGCCGAAGTGGACCTGAAAAACCCTACTCTGGAAGACACGTCATAATACACAGGACATTTTAGCCTTTTCAGACCATTTAAATGCAAATAAAACCTATAGAATACACTACTGGAAAGGGAGGACCCCAAAAAGCAGAATAGGGCCTCTTCAATGTATATATTTCTGTTAAACATGCTTTTTTGTTTGTGTGTGTTTTTCAGGTGAAAGGATGGAGACCCACAGCCAGATTCTGGACAGGTTGCGCTCGGCGTTTCGGTCGGGTATCACGGTACCAGAGGTGTTCCGTCAAGCTCAGCTAAAACAGCTAATGTCCCTGATGACAGAAAATGAAGATCAGATTTTAGATGCACTGAAGAAAGACCTCTCCAAGGTACAGCACTGCTCACTCACGTGACACACACACACACACACACACACACACACACACACACACACACACACACACACACACACAGCTACATAAACAAACCACACATCTTTACACAACCACCCAAAGGCCTGGCAGCGTGACGCAGCAGCCGTCCTGATGATGGTTAAACTGAACATGTTCTACAGCGGCTCTCAGCCCCCACCCTGGAGACCGTAGGGGGAGTCAGCATTTTACAGTGTTTTTTAACACTAGTTAGATGCCTGAAATTAAGCTTGTAAAATGTCATTATTACAAGCTTACAATTTGTTTTGATTTTGTTCTACAACATAAAATACGTCCTTAAATACCAGACTGGAAAAATCCCATTAGCTTTTTGTCAAGGCTGCCTCTAATACTTTCTAGAGCAGGGGTGTCCAAACTACGGCCCGGGTGCCAACTGCAGCACCCGGGCCTATACTTTTAGGACCAAAAGTATAATGGAATATGGCCCACACCTGAAACTTGTGCTTGTCTTATATTGTACTTCTTAAATAGATATATATAATATATATCACACAGTAGTGTTCATGTGGTTATAAGCCCACTTTTCAAATAAATTCAGTCAATTAAAGCTAAAAACATTTTTATTGATGCAAAAAAGCCCAACATGTTATTAGCTAGCTTGAAATATACCCTTCATATTTCCCCTTATTATAATCAATCTGAAGCCTCTGTTTTAAGGAACGAGCTGCTAACACTTTTTGTAACTAAATAAATGAAAACCTATGGAGAGCTGTTTATTTTCTTAAAGCATATTCAAGTATCAAGCCCTTTGTATGTTTTTCTGTATGTGGCCCTCAGTGAAAAATGTTTGGACTCCCCTGATCTAGAGCAGTGTTTCTCAAACTTTTTCATACCAAGAACCACTTAACCAATAAAAAAACACTCACGGACCACCGAACTCCCCAAATATCCCAGAACAATAGGCCTGCTTACCATTCCAACAGTACATAACAAATTACAGCCTAAAAATGACAGCTTAACCTTCTCTATATCGCCTCGATTTAGTGCAAATGTGATTAAAAATGCTCATAGGTTTTTACACCTCTTATGAAATGTAGACTACATTTATTTCGGAATTTATGTCCGAGCCAACAGACTCACAGATCATTGGCTACTGAGAGGTATGCAAAATACACCGCATGTACGACACAAACCTCCGCTGTGGATTTTCAAAACAAAATACAGTAAAACTATGGTCGCAGGCCCAAGTTTAACTCTCTGAGGTCAAAGCCATTTTTTCACATGTTAGGCTCGTCTGGGCTTTTTAAAAAAAAATTATATTAAAACATGAACCTTGGTGACCATCGGGCTGGCCTGCATGGTCTGCCTACAAAACAAAAATAAAAGAATGTTTTTGCAGCCCCAACAACAGCCTGCGATCATCAACAGACTTCATGCAATGCTTCATTGGATGCATATTTAGATAATAATCTCTATCTCACTCCTAAAACATCTAAATCTACTTCCAGCATGGATAAATGTTCATTTCAAATGTGAAATTTTACCAATACACTCACGGACCACCGGGGGGCGTTCACAGACCACACTTTGAGACGCACTGATCTAGAGGAACCTCCCCCACCAGCTGAACCTGTGGACCCATTCTCTAACACCCCCCATGCGGGATACCCACTTAAAGTTTCAGCCAAAAGGCGATTTTGTCGAGGGAGCCCTTGTGATGCTCACTACTAACGAAGTGAATGATGGAAGTTAAAATGCGACCTACTGTTGGATGTATCTTCCCTTTATAGCTGATCATTATTAACCTTCAGTTTGGGGGTTTGCAGCCCTGAATATTATGGAGAACTAACCTGCCTCTCTTATTGTTGTTCTTGCACTTCAGCCGAAATTTGAGTCCATCATAGCTGAGGTGGATATGGTGATCAATGAGCTGCACTTCACCATCGCTAACCTGAACAGCTGGATGCAGCCGGAGTACGTCAGCAAGAACCTGGTAGGGTTAATATAGCATTTATTAAAACTGGCTGTTGCAAGGCAAGTTTATTTATGTAGCACCTTTCAACACAAGGCAATTCAAAGTGCTTTACAAAAATGAAAGACATTAAGAAAATGGCATTTAAAATCAGTCATTAAAAAGAAAAGCTAATAAAATAAACATTAAAAGACAAAATACATGGATAAAAGTTACAGTGCAGTCTAAGATATGAATAGTTCAATTAAAAGCAGCGACAAAAAGAAAAGTCCTCAGCCTGGATTTAAAAGTAGTAAGAGTTGCAGCGGACCTGCAGGTTTCTGGGAGTTTGTTCCAGATATTTGGAGAATAATAATTGAACGCTTCTTTACCATGTTTAGTTCTGACTCTGGGGACAGAAAGCTGACCAGTCCCTGAAGACCTGAGAGATTTGGATGGTTCATAATTTAGCAGGAGGTCAGAAATGTATTTTGGTCCTAAACCATTCAGTGCTTTATAAACAGCAGCAGTATTTTGAAATCTATTCTTTGACACACAGGAAGCCAGTGTAAAGACTTCAGAACTGGAGCGATGTGATCCACTTTCTTAGTGTTAGTGAGGACTCGAGCAGCAGCGTTCTGAATCAGCTGCAGCTTTCTAATAGATTTTTTAGTGAGACCTGTGAAAACACCATTGCAGTAGTCCAGTCTCCTAAAGATAAAAGCATGGACAAGCTTTTCCAAATCCTGCTGTGACATTAGTCTTTTGATCCTAGATATGTTCTTTAGGTGATAGTAGGCTGATTTAGTAACTGTTTTAATGTGACTGTTGATATAATTATTATTCGGTCCTCGAAAAAATGTATGATTGTAAAGTGTATATATACCCACAAAAAATGGTTTTCCTTTGCTCTATAATTTATTTGTCTTTGTCTATTTTCAGGCCACAAAGCTAGATGATTGTTTTGTGCGGAGGGAGCCGTTGGGGGTGGTGTTGATCATCGGCCCATGGAACTACCCCCTGCAACTCCTCCTCTCACCTCTAATCGCAGCCATTGGTGCAGGTATGGTCCACACCCGTATCACCACAGTATTACCATATTACAGTTTTCAAAGCAACTAACATACACATCAATACCACAGACACGCCTATGGGAGAAAGACCCTCTGATAGGAGAACTTATTTTACACCTGGGCCACGGCCGCCAAATATACAATATATTGACCTAAAGTGAACTGGAAGTGCGAAAACTCATTTTAGGGTTTAACGACTAATTTCCACACCACTGAGTGTAAAAGTTACTAAATTAACCAGCTAGTCTCTGACTGTAATTTTCTTCTTTTTTTTCTTTTTTTAACCTTTATTTAACCAGATAAAAGCATTGAGATAGAATCTCATTTGCAATGCTGATCTAGCCAAAAAGGCAGCAACGATACACATAACACAAACATATAAAATACAGAGAACATAACTAAGAAAACAAAAGACAAAAAAGCAGTCACTACATTGTGCACATTAGGACAGTAATAATAATAATAATACATTACATTTATAAAGCGCTTTTCCTGGTGCTCAAAGCGCTTAAGCTTAGTAAGAAAGATACTACTTATTACTGCAAGAGCAGCTGGTGGTAAGGACCTCAGACAACTTCAATTTTAAACTTGCTATTGAGACAAGTGCTCTCAGTTTGAGGCGTGATTGAAGGTCATTCCAAGACCAAGGACCATAATAAAAGAGACTCCTTTTTCCAGCCTCAGTCCGCACAGCAGGAACCTGGAACCGTATCCAGGCACTGGATCTGAGGTTGTAAAAGTCACAAACTGGGGCAAATCTGGCACATATGTAGAGTGTAAGCTTTCCTAAAATGGCTTTATACAATAATAAAAAACAATGCTGCATCCTACGCATAGTAAGTGAGTAATATTTCACAGTAAACAGCTGCATGTTGTTGGCAACAACAACATGATGAGAGCATTGAGAGAGTACCAAAAAGGCCAGAAATAAGTCACTATTTTAGCAATTCCAGGTTCCATGTCCCTTAGTCAACGGTTTTTCGAATGAGTTTCTGCTCAGTGGTTGCTGAAATGAGACCACAAAACGTCATTACATGAAACATTCATTAGCAAAACAAAACATTAGACCCCTTTTAGCTTAGCGGAGGGGATGTGAAGTCATGTGACCGCGATGTAGTTTGTTTGTAGCCAATGTTTTATTACTTCTACTGATTGCAATTAAGCTTCAACTATTATAAAAGTGGTGTTTATCCTGCTGAACAAAACATGTTAGTATCATTAAAGCGTGTTTGCCACAGATCTTATTTTCTGCAATATTACACATTCCAATCAGCCATGTGATCCATTTTGATTGTACATTATGTATTGTTCCAGCTGTAGGTCAAAGTGCCACAAAGTTAGTGGCTTGGTTATCCTTTTGTAGTGCGTCTGTATCTTAGCTATCTATTGGCAAGAGATGAGTTAGTAGGTCAGTGTAAGTTAGTAGGTCAGTGTAAGGGTGTCCTGGTTGTACAGACAGGCTGCCAGCTCAGAGTGGATCCTGAGAGATTATTTTACATCAAGTATGTAAAAACAAGAAACCTGATCCTAAACATTTGTAGTATATGTGCTGCCTTTTTTTATAGGGTCCCTGATATAGTGTTGAGGGGCTCCACATGCAGACTGCAAAGATAACACGTGGCTTAGGATCTTACTCTGGGTATTAAAGAGCATTTCTCACCTCCTGAAACAGGTCGTGTGGATTTCTGCTTCCTGTACTGACTGAGAAATGTTGTTGTCTAGGTAACTGTGCCATCCTCAAGCCTTCAGAGGTCAGCGCCGCCACAGATGCTCTTGTCGCAGAGCTCATCCCAAAATATATGTCTCAGGTAAAGCAACAGCAAGATTCTACATGGTTTGAATCCAGGAAGTATAACACTAAGGCTCTCCTGTCAACAGAAGGATTAGAATCTTTATTTGTGACTCATGCTAAATACTCTGTTACAAGTAAAGTCCTGCATTCAAACTCTTTCTTAAGCAAAAGTATTTACATCAAAATGAACTTAAAGTAAAATGAACAGTAATCAACACTATACACAGTATATATGTACAGTACTTTGTATGATCTCTGTTCTACAGGACTGTTATGCAGTAGTCCGCGGGGCAGCAGAGGAGACCAAGGCTCTACTGAAGAACCGATTTGACCACATCTTCTACACAGGTAAACAGTGAGTCATTATTCTCATATGTCCTTTACACAAAATATCACAAAGTGGACTTGAGCTAAGAACATATCAAGGCTAAGATCCAAAAAACACCACTGCTATTAACAGATTTGAGTTAGAAGTTTCTATAATGAACAATCTATCGAGGGTGTGCGCAGCACGAATCCATCTACACTCATGTGGTTCATGCTAAAACAGTATTTTCATAAAGTAAAAACTCATGTTGTCTGTATACCCAGTGCATTCAACTGATCAAAGCTGTTTTGATGGTTTCAGCTGTAAGAGGAAGACAGTGTTTTGTCTTTATTTCAAAATAACATAGTCTGCTGTTATCACCCTGCATTTGATCTACCATTTTTATTTTCATCCGTTCACATTCATGTCAAAGTCATTAGCATCTTTAGAGGCATGTTTTAACCAAGTCTTTGAATATTGGAGAATTTAAATCTGTCTTTCACTGTGAGTGGATGTGATGGAGGACTGGAGGCGGGGCTTAAGGAAAATGCAAGTGTGCTTGGTCTAAGATTTCTGGGTATTTGTTGTACCTACAGTCAGTCCATATTTAGCTTAATCCGCTACTTTGCAACTTTCAAAGGAAAGAACAAAGTCCCGCCTCATACGTGTTTCCATCTCTTTCTATGCTCCCATGCTTCGATCACTTGGTCTTGAGCTAGATATCTGGAGTACTAGCAGCCACATTATCATAAGCTCATGAACCCTTCCCTCTGACTCAGGTTCTCAGGCCGTGGCTCGCCACATCCTGCATGCGGCCGCGGACCACCTGACCCCTGTGACCTTGGAGCTGGGTGGGAAGTGTCCGTGCCTGATATATGGTAAGGTGAACATCACCTACGCCGCGCGCCGACTCGCCTGGTCAAAGTTCTTTAACACGGGCCAGAGCTGTGTGGCTCCAGACTTCTTGGTGTGCTCGAAGGCCACCAGGGACGCCCTGCTGCCCGCACTGAGACAAACTCTGGAAGATTTCTACAGCAAGGAGCCCGAGAGCTCCGCCGACCTGCCACGCATCGTGTCCCCAAGACACTGGACCCGACTCATGGAGCTGCTCAAGAGGTCCAAGGGAAAGGTGGTTATGGGAGGAGAGAGCAACGAGGAGAACAAGTACATCGGTGGGTAGAGAAACAAGTAAATTAACATTTTGTTCAGATTAGTGGGAAAGTGAGTCGCAAAACGGTGTGTAAAATGCAAAACACACATGGACTTGAGATCCACAAATAAAAGCTGGATTCACAAATGCCTGATCGAAAGTTTAGAAAGATATTCGCTTTTTTTAATATATTCACATATATTATTTTATTTGTGGAACTTGAAGAATGTTGTGTTTATAAATCTCTCTTTGCTTGTGTCAGCTCCCACAGTGCTGGTGGACGTGGCTGAAGATGACGCTCTGATGGAGGAGGAGATCTTCGGCCCCTTCCTGCCCATCCTCACCGCAGAGACTCTGGAGGAAGCCATCGCCTTAATCAACCGCCAAGAGAAGCCACTGGCCCTCTACGTGTTCTCTGAAGAGTCCTCTGTAAGCACACAGAAACACTTCAGAGACGCATTTTCTTTGATATCTACATTTACTTTATATCCAGAGAGTGAGCCAAAGTAAACAAACAGTAGAGGTGATAGCAAACATCCTTGTGTACATCCTCGCTCCAATACAACGTTTTGAGATCTGTATGGATGTGTTGACTCTGGTGGAGGCGAGTGGACTTGAATACAGAGTTTTTACCCACTTTATAAAACTAGTTCCAGATCTGAACTTTTCGATAGTACTGCAAAGAGACACGATCTAATGCCTGACATGCATCGATTGACAGAAGCATTGCCTTCTCTCCTTTAGATTGTACATGCTCATGACATGTAATACTCTCCATGGATTATCCCCATCATATCTCCCTGTAATAATCCAGTTTGGTCTGGGTGTGTAACATGATTAATCATTTAATTTCAGTATGCGGAGATCACTATTCAGCTTCTTTTTATTATTCGACATCCTGCTGTCCCTGTTTTGACGTCCTGTTGTCTCTTATTTGACGCCATGTTGTCTCCGCTCTGAAGGTGGTGAACACGGTGCTGGAGAAGAGCAGCAGCGGAGGATTCTGCTCCAATGACGGGATCATCCACATGGCGCTGCCAACGCTGCCTTTCGGGGGTGTAGGTAAGGGACACAAAACACACAGTAAATATACAGTATAGATAGAGTGGTGCAGTGAGGACGTATTTTTGTAGGCTGACCCTAAAGTTAGCTTTTGGAATATTGTTGAAAATAAGATCTGTGGCAAACACACATATTGTTCAGTGGGAAAATAATTTGTTATAATAATTGAAGCCTAAATGGAATCACCAGAAGTGAAAAGCTAACGTTAGGCAATAAACAAACCACTTTACCACCGCCAAGCTAAAGGTGGCTAATGTTTGGCGTGATGATGTATAGTAGTCTAATTTAGTCACTTGTTAGCAACAGCTGATTTTAGGACACTTAGTGTTTGCAGTTCATTTTCTTTATTCTTTGCACATTCTAACCCTACTTTAACTTCTTATGTTTACATGAAAATGTTTCTTATATATTTTTTATTATTTTTTAATCTTTTATTTCCTTCTGAAATGAAGCAACTGTCCTGTAACCCAATTTCTCCGGGGATAAAAAAAGTATTCTGATTCTAAAAAATAATGATGAACTTAATTATAAAAAGAGGCTGTTTAAGATGCTGGATCACGGTTCTGACCCCTCCTTTCAGGGGCCAGCGGTTTCGGCAGTTACCACGGCCGCTGGGGCTTTGAGACCCTCAGCCACCAGAGGGCCGTCATGCTGCGGGGTTGGACCTTGGAGAGACTCAACGGCCTGCGCTACCCCCCCTACACAGAGGACAAGCTGAGCTGGCTGCGCTGGACCACCTCTGCCAAACCCAGCTGCTCACTCATGTGACGTGAGGCCTTGTTAAGGCATCTACTGTAACTCTATACACGTTCAAAAGCAGTTGACTTGAAGACGAGGGAACCCGATGTGGTAAAATGCTGAATCATTTCTGAGTTTTAGAACTGATTCCTGCTCCTCTCTATAATGAGCACGGACTAATGTTGGCGTTTCTTTTCCCAGATGGAGCTCCTGTATTTCCCCAATGTGTTTCTATCTCATGCAGAGCAGTACCGCTGGTCAGTTAACCTCAATGTCATATTTTCTGAAGGATTCAAAAGTTATATCTTTGTTCCTTTTTGACAACTGTTTGCCTCTTATTTTGGTGTGTGTGTGTGTGTGTGTGTGTGTGTGTGTGTGTGTGTGTGTGTGTGTGTGTGTGTGTGTGTGTGTGTGTGTGTGTGTGTGTGTGTGTGTGTGTGTGTGTGTGTGTGTGTGTGTGTGTGTGTGTGATGTTTGGGATCTACTGTGATTAATCATGTTGGTTGTTTGTGTGTATTACTGGGTGTTTCGTCCCTTTCTCTTAACATGACACGTCTTCATGCCACTATTATATTGTGTATTTCTATTGAGTTTGATACATCCATTTATTATTATCTATACATACATTTTGTAGTTCGTTTGAAGTCATTGATACTGTACAGCTTTATTTTATTAGTGAAACCTTTTAAAATGGCTGATCTGTTTAATACACTGATATTTTGACCTGGATAAATAGAGAATGGGATTACAGCGTTTTTGTTTTTTTCACCTTATAATTTGACATGTTCCCATGCTTTAATGCTCAATAAGCTCTTTATTTGTTCTGCTGTGCCCTAATCGGTTAGCTGGTTCAGGAAGTAAACAAAGGAGTCCAATGGATGGGGAAAATAAGGCCCAATTCCAAACAGCCCCCACCCACTCCGTGACAGTCACTCAGTAGCTTACGGAGGCTCCCTTCTTCCAGCTAGACCATCATCAGTGTTGTGTAAACTAAATATTTTTGGAAAAAGTAGGCGCATTTATGTTGAATTCATGACACTGTATTTGTGTATTTTCAGATTCAATTCTAAAATATATATTTCCAAGCCTTTAAAACAAATGATTTGGTACTTTAAGGTAGTGCTTTATTTCAGTTGACCTGTTTAATATGAATACAGAGCATTTCTCCTTGCAGACACTTACACAGGGAGCTTATCATTTACTACACACTTCGTACAGTGACCTGGCACTTTAAATGACATGTCAATTCGACTCCCCTTTTCAAATATATTCCTTTTAATTATGATGACTCAGAGATATTAATGAGGAGTTATCTGTAGTAATGTGCTACACGACCTGACTGAGGACATCTGTAAAAACATTTAACAGCTCCCGAACCCTTTAGCTTCATTAAAATACAGAGCTATGATAACATCATAACTTTTTATTCCATTTGAGTGATCGGGGCTTTCAGTCATAAAAATAATTAATCAAACACTCATCAAAATGCATACTCGAGTGAAAAGTACTAAAAAGCAGTGAAAAACCAGCCTAAATGAAGGTGAGAGGGTTCCACTTCCAGTGCCTGCAGTCACTGATCTCAAATATAATATTTTTCACTTTTGTACAATGACATCTCCATATTCATTTGAGACGATAATGGAACAAGAAGGTCAAAATGATTCCGTTTATTACAAATATGAGAGTTGAAACAGGTCACACAGGTCGATTATAGTCCTTACAGAACCCCTTCCCCGACTTACATTGGAACACTGATCATTTGTTATTCGACTTTGTTGAGTCGTCATGGCTCAGGTTTGTGTGAGGAGGGGGTCCCAGGGAGGGGCTGCTCAGAGGCTGCACACTCTGCATGTGGGGGGGGGCTGGCTGCCGGCTCTTTCTGCACCAGCTCGGGCTCGTCCTGTCCGGCCTGGGGGGGGTGGACCAGCACCCGGTCGATGATGCCGAAGTCCTGCGCCTCAACCGGGCTCATGTAGCGGTCCCGCTCCATAACCCCGTCTACAGGAGACCAGCTAACAGTTAGCCACATGCTATCAATCATTCATTATCAGTGTTGACGTGTAATAAAGTACATGTACTCAAGTACTGTACTGAGGTTAAAATATACTAGTCTTTTTTCTCTGTGCCACTATACTTCTTCACTACATTTTTCAGGGACATTAATGACCTTTTACTTGGATTCGTCGGTCGAATAATCGATTATTATTCGCCAGGGCTGCCGAATAATCGATTTTGATCATGGTCAGTTTCTGGCAACCCTAGTCTTAAGTATAATGTATGTTGAATAGTTGAGGGAGCCTGGGACTTTAGATATTCATTGCCATAACTACGACGTAGCTGGTGTGCATATGAAAATAAAGCCTGCTAATCTCTTTGAATCTTCAGTAAAAGTAGGAAGTAGCAGTAAAATGAAGAGCTCAGGTAAAGTACAGTATTTAGGTGCACTACTTGAGTAAATGTCAGAGAGAGAGAGCAGGAAGTTACCGATGGTTTGCAGCAGCTGGCCCGTGTGTTTGGCGTAGATTTGGTTGATCTGTTTCTTCAGCTTCAGGATCTCCTCAGCCTGGATGGCGATGTCTGTGGCCTGACCCTGAACACATCACAGAAATTATCATGTTTACAGACTCAGTAACCCCCTATGCTTGTTCTCAGATCAGTATAAGGAAGTTGGGGGCAGCTCACCCTGGCGCCCCCTGAGGGCTGGTGCAACATGATGCGGGCGTTGGGCAGTGAATGTCTCATGCCTGCCGTGCCCGCTGCCAGCAGCAGGCTGCCCATGCTAGCAGCCTGGCCCACGCACCAGGTGGAGATGGGGTTCAGGATGTACTGCATGGTGTCGTAGATGGCCAGGCCCGCTGTCACCACACCACCTGGGGGGGGGAGGAAATGGCATGAGTTTAGAAAACATCACAGAAACGGAGGACTCAAAATCCTCAGGGGTCCTTGCTCATGTGCACCTCTGCAGGGACCATGGTACCTTTTAAAAAAGGGCCCCAGTATTCACATATTCAGGATCATATCAGTATGTAGTGTCTCTCCTGGGACATGTCTCCATGCTTTAATGTTCAAAAAGCTCTTTATATTTCTCACACTGCATGTACTGCAGCACCTCTTTTCACCCTCTGTCTGAAACCAGAGCCCAGTCTGCTCCGATTGGTTAGCTGGCCGGCTCTGTTGAGATTGGTCAACCACTAAGAGAGGTCCCACCCCTTAGCCCAGGGGTGGGGAACCTCCGGCCTCCGGGCCGTATACGGACCGCAAGACCATTTGATACGGCCCTTGAGGTAATTTATAAACACACGCAAAAAAGAAAATGGTATATGTGGTATACAGTTGCAAGAAAAAGTATGTGAACCCTTTGGAACTACCTGGATTTCTGCATAAATTGGTCATAAAATGTGTTCTGATCTTCATCTAAGTCATAACAATAGACAAAAAGTCTGCTTAAGCTAAAACCACACAAACAATATGTTTTTATGTTTTTATTGAACACACCATGTAAACATTCACAGTGCAGGGTGGAAAAAGTATGTGAACCCTTGGATTTAATAACTGGTTGACCCTCCTTTGGCAGCAATAACCTCAACCAAACGTTTCCTATAGTTGCATATCAGACCTGCACAACGGTCAGGAGGAATTTTGGACCATTCCTCTTTACAAAACTGTTTCAGTTCAGCAATATTCTTGGGATGTCTGGTGTGAATCGCTCTCTTGAGCTCATGCCACAGCATCTCAATTGGGTTGAGGTCAGGACTCTGACTGGGCCACTCCAGAAGGCGTATTTTCTTCTGTTGAAGCCATTCTGTTGTTGATTTACTTCTGTGCTTTGGGTCGTTGTCCTGTTGCATCACCCACCTTCTGTTGAGCTTCAATTGGTGGACAGATGGCCTTAAGTTCTCCAACAAAATGTCTTGATAAACTTGAGAATTCATTTTTCCGTCGATGATGGCAAACTGTCCAGGCCCTGAGGCAGCAAAGCAGCCCCAAACCATGATGCTCCCTCCACCATACTTCACAGTTGGGATGAGGTTTTGATGTTGGTGTGCTGTGCCTTTTTTTCTCCACACATAGTGTTGTGTGTTCCTTCCAAACAACTCAACCTTGGTTTCATCTGTCCACAGAATATTTTGCAACATCCAGGTGCTCTTTTGCAAACTTCAAACGTGCAGATCAGAACACATTTTATGACCAACTTATGCAGAAATCCAGGTAATTCCAAAGGGTTCACATACTTTTTCTTGCAACTGTATGTCTCGACAGGGGAGAAGTTCTGACGGAGAGCACCAGATCGTCACTCCGGCACTTCAGATAAGGAGCCGTACACATGCTGCAGTTTTTACGTGGCTGTGTCTAGTTGAAAGCCCAGTGGCGATCTGTTCATCTGTCATACAGTCAATAACTTTGTTGTTATTAGCATCTGCTAACGAATATAAGAAGCTTTTTCTACAACCAGTGAGGTAAAGGCACATCTTTATATGATCACTATAGTTATAAAAGAATAAGAGAATAAAGTAAACAGGTATAAAATACAATATGACAGTAAAAAAAAGTTGTTATTAATAAACAAGAATACAGTTTGAAAGGAGAGTGATTTGTAAAATATCCACAAAGGAAAAAAGAAATCTGCTTACAGTTCTGTTTCATATGGGTGTTGAAAGATGTATCCATAGATCTCCTAATGTTGCTCTCAAAGTGCACCAGATTGATGCTTTTAACTTCAACATTTTAGCATGCCGACCGGACCCCCCTAGAGGAGGTTAGGTCCCCCCCCCCCCACTTAAATCACGTTCACATGGATAGGAAACTAAATACATTTGCACACATCTTGTGTCCATATCTTTCTGTTTGGGTTTTCATGCCACACCGTGCACGTGCATGCATACGCAAGTCATGGTAAGATATCTGGATTAAGAGGTTGCTTTTTCTTTGCACAGCATGAAAGAAACGCCAAATGAATGGGCTGTGATTTTAGTATTTTTAAGCAGAGGTCAATAATTTGTACGGCCCTTGGAGGATGTTGGAAAAATGTAAATGGCCCTCGAGAGGAAAAAGGTTCCCCACCCCTGCCTTAGCCAATCACGTACAATGTGTTGGAGCACTAGCCAATAGAAGCCTGAGTGTTACATAATGATGTCACTATGTTCAGGAAGTAAACCAATCTTAAATGGCAAAGCAAACAAATAAACATTGAATCCTTCAATATCTGCCGTCTGGGTTAAAGGCTTGTGTGCGCTGTGAGTCTTACCAGGACTGTTGATGTACATGTGGATGGGTTTGTTGTTGCTCTCTGACTGTAGGAAGAGCAGCTGGGCGATAACCACGCTGGCTACATTGTCATCGATCTGAGGGGAGGCAGAGAGTACCAATGGAAATCACTTTGAAAATGTCAAAATAAAAGTTGTCTTGATCACATCTGGGGAGACACTCACAGGACCCATTAGACAGATGATCCTCTCTCTGAGGAGGCGGGAGTAGATGTCGTACGCTCTTTCTCCTCTCCCCTGAAAAAGACAGAAAGGTTTATAAATGACCAACGAAACAAGTCTATGTAGTGTTAAGCACTCAATTCAGTTTGATGGAACCTGCTTAAATCGCTTTTAGTTATTTTAAGATCCAATTACTGGAGGCATAGACTAGCCTTGTTGATGCATTCAATGACGCTCTGACTTCTGAAGCCTTTGTGATTCCAACAGTGACCACATTTAAAGTGTCCTTTAGGTTGATTAGTTTTCTCCCGCTAAAATGGCTCGGTTGATATTTTATATTCTTATACAATGAGCCGTGAATCAACCTAAGCACTTGTACATTTTGGAGGTTCTTTGTAAATACTATTTCAAGGATCTCTATTGAGAGCAATAATAAAGCAGCTATGTAAAGATAAATTGCAGAAGTGTCTACCTGTTGGAGAATAACATCTCCATTCCCTGTGCAGGACTTATTTGTATTATTATTCTTTTTAACCAGCATACTGACAGTTTGAGAGCAATTTTGTCATTTTTTCACAAAATCTTTCTCTGTAAGGTGTTACACTGCTCATGCTAAATGTACAGCCCATCTCCTGTCCAAGAGCAGGGATATTTTGGACTTTTTGTTCGTAGATTTCTCATCGGTGCTCTCTAAGACTGTAGCCACAGAGTGAGGCTGAGTGTGTGTAGTGCAGCTTTCACACAGCTCCCTCACCGTCTGCTCCACCACGATGGGGATGAGCGGACTCCTCCATGCAGGACTGTGATGGATGGACCTGCTGTGTTTCAGCGTCAAGCCTCCTATGTGAAGCACTCTCTGAAAGACACACACGCACACACAGGATATCAGGATAAGAGGATGCTGAAAGAGAAACAGTGGTTTAAAGTAACTCAGTATATTTACTCAAGTTATGTACAACTTTGAGGGGAGGGGGGGTATTTCCACCCCACTACAATTCAGAGGTAAATACAGTAGTTTTACTCCACTACATGTATTTAATACCTTTAGTTACTTCACAGATGTGGATGAAGGATGTGAAATATAATCAAGTGTTAAATCAGACTTTAGTTCCACCTGGAGTAAATCCACAAGCTACCCTGCAGCATACAAAGTCATTCAAACTAGCTGCACCTTTACCAGCTTTGAGAACACTTTCATGATCAATCATTATAAAACATATCATATATATTATTCTGAAATGGACCAATCTGCACAATCACTACTTTTACTTTTGGTACTTTAACTATATTTTGATCCTAATACTTTTGTACTTTTACCTAAGTAACATTGGCTATTCAGGACTTTTACTTCTCCCACCTCTGCATGTTAACATAATACTATGAAGCTAACATAAAGAGGATGTCATGCAGCGGACAGGTAGACATGATATTAAAGCTGACATGTTTGGATGATTTGAAGTGATGTAACACTAGCGGCTAACTGTAGCTAGCTAACAGCCTGAATCGAGCCTACGTGCTAACACCCCTGCCTCGTGTCAGATATATTAAAGCCACAGAACAGTGAGACCCTGACCCCAAAACAGAGACATGTACTCACTCTTAGCAGCATTTTGAAGCTTTTCACGTTCTGTCCCCTGTGTGTGGGACCCCCAGATAACCCGGAAACTACTACCACTTGGCTCTTGAACCAAAGAACCATGCAAAGAACCACTGCCATCGCTGGACCACCTGTAGAGGAGCAGCATAGCGCCCCCTGCTGTATCGGAGTGATAGACTCCTAACATTACTATATCTGATTACCAGCAAATACTATTCATATAAACTAGTGAGTATTAGCATCAACATTTACTTAAAGTACCAAGACTAAAAGTACTCGTAAATTCTGATTGGTCAATTTCAGAATAATATATATGATATGTTTTATAATGATTGATCATTAAAGTGTTCTCAAAGCTGGTAAAGGTGCAACTAGTTTGAATGACTTTGGATACTGCAGGGTAGCTTGTGAATTTACTCCAGGTGGAACTAAAGTCTAATTTAACACTTGATTATATTTCACATCATTCATCCACATCTGTAAAGTAACTAAAGGTATAAATAAATGCAGTGGAGTAAAAGTACACTATATATACCGATGAATTGTGAATGACAAAATAGCAAAACATTTAAATACTCAAGTAAAGTACACGTCCTTCAAAATTGCACATAAATACATTACTTGAGTAAATGTACTAATTACACCACTGGATATAAACTATGAATATAAATAACTCATGTACTACATGTCTTTATCTCCAAAGGCCTCTGCCACAGCTTTGATAAATACACTGTGGATTGTTACCAGAGATATTAGGGTTTTACTTATAGAGCATCTTTGTTAATACCTGCCATTTTTCTTCGTTGGATTTTTAGCACCTAAAACTGGTCGGAAAGATGTTTCATGAGCTTTGTCCACCTCACTTTAGGACACAAAAAGACGAATTGTAATAGGCTTTACTTCTACTACCACTAATACTAATACTACTCACCTACTACTACTACTACTACTCAACTACTATTACTACTACTACCACCACTACGAGGCGACTACCAGTGCTACTACTTAACTACCACTAATACGACTACTCTACTACTGCTACTACTTCTATTACTTCTAGGGTACTACTAGGACTATCACAAACACTACTTCTACTATTTATCACCTTGTGTTATTCTCGTGTTTTTTATTGTTTAATGTGTGCTTCTCGTATCAAATTCAGATTTTAAATAGAAAACAAACAATGGGTTTAGAAACATGACGATATATATCATTTGAAATATGTTGCCCAGCTGTGTCTTTAGCTACCCAGCAGAATACAAAATAGTTAAAGTTAGCTCCACCTCGTCCAAATATATATATATATTTAAACATCTGTAAGTGTATTTCAATAATACATGTATGTGTATTATTTATCTGCATTAAGAATAGTTTATGGCTCCTATTGACATTTTCAATTCAAAGCTGAATTCACCCTTACTACTTAAAGAATGTGACATATACTGTGTGTGTGTGTGTGTGCACGTGTGTATGTGTATGTGTCTGTGTGTGTGTGTGTGCGTGTGTGTGTGCTTGTGTGTGTGGTTGGGGCGTGTTACCCTCTTTGAATAGATCTTTTATTTTGAAGTTTCTCTGAGTTGTTCTTCAGTGCTCAGCCTTGTTCTTAGTCCTCGGTCATGTTGAACATCAGCGCTCCTAACAGCAGCCTGGTCCTCGTCCAGAAGGCCGTGAAGCAGCTTCGTCTGGAGGCCAGTGTGCGTCGGATAAAGGTTTGTACACAAAACTCAACACTTCCATACATTGAAATCAGACTTTTCCTGTAACTTAGGTACGGTGGTGGTATAGTATGTGATGAGGTCAAACAGCTGGAAAGAAAATATCTCAAAAAGTCATGTTTTTTGTAATATCGTTTTGAATGAAACTCATGACCCTCATCCTCACACTTTACTTGTAGGTCCATTATATGTGTCATAGTGCAGTGAGGGTGCAGCACAGTGACAGCTTTGTTCATTGTGCTGCTGTGTGACTGCTGTGATTGTTGGGGGGGGGCTTCTTATTTTAGCAACAGAAGTCAGACTACTCTCTGAGTTTGACTGTGTTACAGCAGGCGGCCAGGGAAGTACCCAGGATAAATGAAAAACTGAATTGGAAAAATGTTAAGTACATTTGGAGGTGATTGAGGATGTTAAAGATCCTACAAATACCTGGGTGTTCGTCTGAACATATACTGGACTAGTCGGATCACTCTGCCGCTCGTCAACTATCAGTAGGAGGGTGCGGGAGCCTCGCTTCGGGGAAGAAGTGTGTGGACCTGTCAGTGCAACTTACATGATGCCGAATTTAACAAATACATTTAAATAATTGGTTTAAACGGCATAATAATAAGGACGATCGTCCGTTTTGTGATTCTCCAGAGCACACATGTTATGGGTCATGCAGAGTGAGATGAGATCGCTGTCCCTTTAAGAGAGAGAGGGGTGTGGCGTGTGTGTGGATGGTAGAGCGACAGTGAGGGAACGTGTGTATGTTTCTGGAAGTGAAACGAGGCAGCAGAAAAACAGAGGTCTGTGATGTATTTTGTGAAACAGAAGAACAGCTAAATAAATGCAACGGCCTCCCAAGAAGAGCTCGCCTCTCTCAAGTCATTTAAGCTAAAGTGGGTTATTGAACCTGAAGCTTGTTGCTTCTGCCCTCCTCGACTACGGTCTGGGAGCCGACAGGAAAGTTCAACACACAAGATGGCCAGTCCGCCCCTTAGTAGCATATTATTTCGATAACAGATTCGCCACTGGGCTTTCAACTAAATACACAGCCACGCAAAAACTGCAGCATTTGTACAGCTCCTTTTGGGTACTGCAATTAGTGAAGTGCTTTGCTCCGTGGTGAAACGATCAGCACTGCACCACGGAGGAAAGCGGCAGAAAGTCACCTGGAGATAAAGAGAGCGGGGCTGCGTTGCGTGCATGGCTTCCTTCTGCAGGTAACGAGGAGACGCTCTGGCGGCGGTCTCGGTCAGGATCCAAAAATACAATTTAAATATTTTGCACACTTATTCCACTGGTTACGGTGCCGCGTGCCAATGCTGGTACGCGTGCCAGGGGTTGCCGACGCCTGGTCTTTTGTCTTTTACAAACATTGCAGGGGTGTAGTGCTATTTTATAGCGCACCTATGCACGGTTGTGGAACGACCACCAAAACAGAAACATAATATGGACATAGGCCACCATACAGTGGCGTTTTTATATGTACAAAAGTGGTGGGGCACAAAAAACTGTCTATATATAAGCTTCTGCAGTGAGGTTCATGGCTGGTGAGGCACTGGCACTGACTCTTCCGGTTTACAAATATTATATTTTGACCTAAATCAAAATATAATATTATTTTCAAAAGCTTTTTTTGTCTGATTCTTCGATTAATTTTAAACAAGACAGTTCAACAAAAGGATACCCAAAACATTTAATTTTATAATTTAAACATTGAATTGTTCTCTCTTAGTAAGATCCCATTTTCAATAAAATTGGGGTCTTACCTTGACTTGAAGATGAAATCCATTCGCCTATCCTTCTGGACAAAAATCTCTATTACTTTTTTGTAAAAGTCCTCCTTATGTTCTTGTAGTTTCAAAAGTCTATCATAAATCTAATCGATAGATTTCTGATTCGAAAATTATAAAAGTAGGGTAGACATGTGGATATTATCCGGCTGAACAAAACGTGCATTTATCTAACAGGTACATTTCCCAGAGATCTTATTTTGAGCTATTTTCTGAAATCCTATGGAGAAATCTCATTGCTTTTTTGTGGAGGGACGAGGGAACCCGTGCGCAGCTTACTTCCGGTTTTTAGGACGCGTCTCTCGTCTCCTCTTCACACACAACACTTTTTCGCAGCACACAAGCTTACAGCCAATCAGCTCCGAAATATGTGAGATGACGTATGGTGGGGATGGCAGCTCAGTGCCCCTATGGTCATTATTTTTTTGCCACACACAACCCTTTCATGCATGAATTATGAAAGCCTCAGTCAGGATTTTTTTACCAAGTGTTATTATTGCTCTTGGGGCATGAAAAACAAGATTTTTACTTTTTCTTTTTTAATCTAGTTTTTTCAAAGAGATTTTTATATGTCCACTCAGGTGGACAGTATGCGTTCAGGGTTTGGACTCAAGACATGTACATTTTGAAAAAATCATAAATAAAGATGTGCAAACTTAAAATTACATTTTAATAACATAAGTATATTGATTTACGGCCCGAAAAGATATTGCAGATGAAGTATTTTCAAAAATAACCAGGGCCAGGGGCCAATTTGAGGCCCCACGCACAGTTATTTGATGAGTGCTAGTGGAGCCTCGCAGCGGCGAAACAGTGCTGCGCCACCCTAATTGCGCCACATAAGCGCGCCTCAGATGAGGCCCCCCTCCGCAAGGTGTGGCCCCCTCCACAAGGTGAGGCCCCACACAGTCTGCATGATCTGCCTGTAGGGAGGGACGGCCCTGGGTACAGCAGCAGCAGTACCAGTATTCATTGTAGTTGAAATATAGCCAGTGATGCATGACGTCCACTGTAGTGGACAGGTGGTTAATCATGATTTCCTGCAAACATAAAATGAATACTTTGATCATTTATGAATTATATGATTCCTTAGTTGTTACTTGATGTCACCACATTTGTTATACCTGCAGGGGACGCTTTCCATAAAAGGATTGGCAAGATATAGATGGGTGACGTGGTCCATGTGGCTTTCTGTCGTCCATCTTGGTTTAGAGACATGTATCATGCACTTACACTGACTTGGCACTGAGTGGCAGTGTATGGGATGATGCAATAGGGTCCTATGTAGTGGCTGATGGTGCAACTATGCAAAAAAAAAACAATGCATATACAAGAAAACACATTTTGAATAGCTGTCCACTGTAGTGACCTCTATGCATGAAAGGGTTAAATACTCTGAGCATGCGCAGTGTAGTTTTTACAGTCACCGTTCACTTAGACATTGGGCCCTTCTCATTTCTCTTATTTTTTATTTCCTCGCTCCTCTGTCTCGGTCTCACCGGAAGTTGATTTTTCTGCGCCATTTTGAGTAGCGTCCCAATAGAGAACCGCAGTGACGCGTCCAAAAACCCGGAAATAAGTTAGCATTTTTAGCACTTCCGGCTCCTTGCTCAAAAAGCAATGCATTTTTTCCATAGGGTTTTGGAAAATACCTCGAAATAAGGTCTGTGGTTGACACAAATTTAAGAGATAAATCACGTTTTGTTCTACGACTATAAATACATCAGCAGTGACCCCACTGGGGATTTTTGAAGAGTTTACCTGTCTGAAAAACGATGGTTGTTACCGAGTGGCTGAATAGGACTACAGAAATTGTCGAAGCCGTTGTACGTCATTACGCCGAACACGTAAACACTCCCGCTAAGTTTGTTTTCCCCTGTGTTCTGCTTGAAAGCAAGTTCATGCATATCTTTAGTATCTGTATATGTATATCTGACCATTAGAATCTGTATTTTTGAAATTGTCGTTTTTAACACTGTATATTTACAAATGATAGAATAATTAATTACCAGTGTTTTCCAATTTTACTCGGCAGTTCGTTTCGTTAGCTAACGTTAGCTAAAGCTAGCGCTACTAGTTAGCTACGCAATGGTTTGTTGCTTTGCTCCGGGTTGCAGCCACAGGTCTTCGCATGAAACGTGCTTGTTCTATCGTTTCCCGGCCAATGTTTTCCAAAGGAGAGTCTGGATTCGTGTCTTGAGGTAAGCTGACGTTACATTTTTGTCCATGTCACGGTGAAATGTAAATGATGGGTAGTGACTGTATCGCCGTTTTAGAGATGGCGCTGCTGAAAAGACCGCAACATAAGTAAAGATAATGAATACATCCTATTAAAACCTGTGTGGCTTATATGATAAGTCTAATTAGTACAAGCAGCATAACGTTTCAACATGTAACTAAAGATTGTAGTCAGGGAAATCAGTTTGACATATTGAACTAATAACAAATCACCTCTGGCTGGCAGAGAACTCTCTGCTCCATAGCTTCTCTTGGACGTAAAATCACATGTACATTTTACATTTATATTCAATTAAATATCCCATCCCTCACATACTTTTGTATATATAATAACTTATATTTTGTTTTTCTTGTTATGCTGCTGCAACACAAACATTTCCCAAATTGGGATCAATACAGTAATATCTTATCTTAATTAATTAAGAAATATAACTACTATAATTAGTGTAGCAGCTGACACCTATTTTCAATATGGATTAATCTACCATTTACTTCTTTAGTTCAATTTTGATCTATAAAAATGTCAAAATAGTGAAAATGTTCACGAGACTTATCAAAGTGCAAGGTTATATCTTTAGATGTTTTGTTTTAGCCTATGTACTGTATGTCTTAATGCTCTTATATGTGACGGTGTGACTTCCATGAAACTACTATTTTATATCTTCCCAACAGACGAGCTGACAGGAAACCTAACACTCTAACAACCACAACATTGCAACATCCTGCACTGAATGCATACGTTTAGCTGCCTTTGGCTTCTTCCACTGACAGGGGGTGTCAGTGCAGCTGAAATTGTGGATGGCAAAGATGGCTCATGCAGCCGCATGACTGCATTTCCATTCTCCACGTGGGCATTCACATTTTGTGTAGATACCTGTGGTGGTGGGATTGTTTTATTATTTAAAATATATTTACATTTGTAATGCCTTCCCAATTATCCCTTTAATTGTTTATAGCCTACTGTATGTTTATTTCATGGATATTTCTGTGTTTTCTGGTGTGTAATATTTGTAATCTTGGGGCCTCTTCTCTTTAACGTCTACATGCTACCACTGGCTCAGATAATGAAGAACAACAAAATAAGTTACCATAGCTATGCGGATGACACACACATTTACGTAACCATTTCACCAGGAGACTATGCTCCAATTCAAACACTGAGTAAGTGCATTGAACAAATCAATGACTGGATGTGTCAGAACTTTCTCCAATTAAACAAAGATAAAACTGAGGTAATGGTTTTTGGAGCCAAGGCAGGACGTTTAAAAGTTAGCGCTGAGCTTCAGTCTGCAATGTTCAAAACAACAGATAAAGCCAGAAATCTAGGTGTAGTCATGGACTCTGACCTGAGTTTCAACAGTCACATTAAAACAGTTACTAAATCAGCCTACTGTCACCTAAAGAACATATCTAGGATTAAAAGACTGATGTCACAGCAGGATTTGGAAAAACTTGTCCATGCTTTTATCTTCAGTAGACTGGACTACTGCAATGGTGTCTTCACAGGTCTCACTAAAAAATCTATTAGAAAGCTGCAGCTGATTCAGAACGCCGCTGCTCGAGTCCTCACTAACACTAAGAAAGTGGATAACATCGCTCCTGTTCTGGGACCGTATTCACAAAGCATTTTATCTTACCGCTAGGAGTGCTCCTAACTCGCGCTAAAACATTTTACGTAGGAGTTTTTTCTTAAAAGTTATTCACAAAGCCGCTGAGACCTACTCATACTAAGGATAAATCACTAAGAGTGAACTAAGAGTGACGCGCCGTTGCTATGGATTACGTCAATTCTCGTGCATGAGTTTAGAAGCGGTCAGTACGGTGATTGGTTGTTCAGAGCAGGCGGTCTCGGTGAAACTCATCCGCAACATCCCACAAACGAGCCCACTAAAACAAGGAAATAGCCTAGGCTAGAAATGTATTCCTATCAAATAGTTATGGACAGTGCAGTTAGCAGAATACACGCATGATGACAAGTTTGTGCAGACCACGATAATGACGTTGTATATGCACGTTAAAGAGAGAGAGCAAACAATAAAAATACGTAAATTGCATTAAATCAAGGAGGCAATTAAAAGCACCCCGCAATCTATTATCCAAGGAGCATATTTCCAGCACTTAAACACTTTCAATAACAGCCCATACCACCGTTAAAGCCCCCCTATCATGATGAATGAAAACAATCTGCGTGTTGATGGAATGTACTTTCTTTCTATTGACGAACACGTCCTCATCTTTTGAGGGCGCAATTATTTTTATGTGCGTCCCGTCAATAGCACCGACCACACCGGGCATACCTGCAATTGCCATGAAGTTGGCTTTGATCCTGTGTAGTTGTTGATTGTCCAAAGGAAACCGGATAAACTGTTGGATGATATGTGGTCTAGAGAGCGCGTTGATGGTTTGGTTTATGGCACGGCTGACTGATGTTTGCGATATTCCTAAATCGTCGGCATTGCAAAGTTGCATTTTCCCTGTTGCTAAATATCGTAGTGTTGCCAAAATTTTTATTTCCGGACTAATCGGGTTATTCCTGTTAGTCGGGGATGTTATTGCATCCCGCACTAATTCCACAACAAGTTTGATACCCTCACGATTTAGCCTATATCTCTTGATCAATTCACAGTCTTCCATTGTCTCCAAAACATTTTGTCTCGCTGCCATTTTCAGATTCTTTGTGAATAGGTCTTACTGAGTTAGGAGTCCTCTCGAGGACTTTTAAGCTCTCCTAAACTTAGGTGCTACTTTTAGGCCTAAAATACTTTGTGAATTGCTCTTAGTGAATAAAATTAGGAGTCCTAAATTTAAGACTGACACGCCCATTATGTTTAGGAGTTTCTCCTAAATTCGCCAGTTAGGAGCTACTTTTAGCCCTAAGATCCTTTGTGAATACGGCCCCTGAAGTCTTTACACTGGCTTCCTGTGTGTCAAAGAATAGATTTCAAAATACTGCTGCTGGTTTATAAAGCACTGAATGGTTTAGGCCCAAAATACATTTCTGACCTCCTGCTAAATTATGAACCATCCAGATCTCTCAGGTCTTCAGGGACTGGTCAGCTTTCTGTCCCCAGAGTCAGAACTAAACATGGTAAAGCAGCGTTCAGTTATTATGCTCCAAATATCTGGAACAAACTCCCAGAAACCTGCAGGTCTGCTGCAACTCTTACTACTTTTAAATCCAGGCTGAAGACTTTTTTTTTTGTCGCTGCTTTTAATTGAACTATTCATATCTTAGACTGCACTGTAACTTTTATCCATGTATTTTTTCTTTTAATGTTTATTTGATTAGCTTTTCTTTTTAATGACTGATTTTAAATGCCATTTTCTTAATGTCTTTCATTTTTTGTAAAGCACTTTGAATTGCCTTGTGTTGAAAGGTGCTATATAAATAAACTTGCCTTGCCTAATAAAGATTTCATGTGACACATAAAATGGATTTGTTTATGGGAATGTATGTGAATAAATTAACTCTAGGTTAACGGTACTCTTGCTATCACTACTCACCGACACTATAAACCTTGTCCCTCATGCTAGCCCTGACAACACCGGTAAGCACACCTTCATCTCGGCTGCACTGTTTTACGTGTCCTGACTTGTAGTGGTTCTCTCCTATCTACACTCTTGTCATCTTTGTAAAACGATATCAGACTGGTAATTGACACAGCCATGACTTCTAGTTAAATTCAGTGTGGCTAAAATGAAAAGCTTTGTTAAAATATGCAAGCGCGCGAAAGTCAAAGTCAGCATTATTGTCAAAAATTCTACATATTATACATCCAGAAATATCGAAATATTGTTTCCCACAGTGAGACATGTATGCATAAAACAAAACAAAAAGGGCCTAGATAAACGTGGTATACATGAAACAAAACAAAAAGGGCCTAGATAACCGGGGTATACAGTTTAAAATGTTAATATATTTAAAGTGTTCAAAGTGCAGTTTCAGTGCAAGTCAGCTGAAACGATCTTAAGTTGGCGTGACGTTGAAGTCGTGCGACCCCGCTGCTCTACTGGCTTGTAGTTCGTCTATAGCAGGGGTCTGCAACCTTTTTGACCAAAAGAGCCATTTTGCTCCTTTTTCCCCCAAATTGTTTTGTCTGGAGCCGCAAAACATATTTCATAGCTAATAAAGTTGTATTTATGGTTATATCAGACAAAAACAACAGTTTTTTTGCATTTATTAGGCTATTTATTACATTATATACAACTGTTAACCTCTAATAAGAAACAAAGAACTCCTATAAGGAGAATTACAAATAATACACAGGCCTACTTTAAAATAAATTAAACACAGCACTTGGGGAGTCCTCTGAACATTTGAAGGAAAAAAAAATATTATTAAAATGGGCCCACTTTGAAATAAATAAAACATATAGCTGCACCCTAAAAAGAGTTAAAGGTAGGGTAGGTAAGAATGGAGAAACCAGCTCGAGTGCGCTCGAATTTGAAAATACACAACCGGAAAAAATAGGCCTCTTCCTTCAGACTTTCTTACAGAGTCCCTCCTCCAACACATACGAACGGGCATCATCAATGAGGCCACGAGATAAGTTTGTGCACAGATGGAACAGAGATGGAAGGCTGACAGGCAGGTAGGCCATCCAGTTATTTTAGCCGGGTCGGCTAAAATGATTGGTCGTGATTTTTACAGCGCTACGGCTTCCAGAGATGAATTTTTGTATGTATTTATTGTCAAAGCATTTAATATATTCATTGCTATCGGGACGTTAAGAGCATTCCATGGAATATTTACAAAAAGTGTTTTCTGAAATAAATTACATACCCCATTGAATTATGAATTATGAATTATTGTCAGCTGTCTTCCTCTCCCGTGTTGTTCCTCGATACGTAAAGGCTGCAGCACCTTTGACAACTTCTCTCTAGATATCACACATACCGGTAAACCAGCATCGTTTGCTGTGAAAGCATATAACTCTGTCCACACAGAATTAAATCCTGTGTTCCTCCGGTACTTTTCTTTGATTTATCCATAGTTCGCTCATCGAGCCGGGGGTCCCCGCGCGAGTGCCTCCAAGAAAAGGCGCTAGCGCGGGACCGTAGCAGGATGTGACGCATATTTTAGTTGACCTAATTAAAACCGTTTTGTTTTTTATTTATGTGTCACAGTATCACCTCAAAATACAAGATACGAAACATTTTCAACCGTGCAACAAAATATAAATAGTCCTACAAGTATTTTTATTTTATTTCCTTCTTATTTTTGTCTAAGCTCAAGGGAGCCAGAGCAGAGGGCTTAAAGGGCCGCGGGTTGCCGAACCCTGGTCTATAGCATAGCGTTAGCATTTTGCTTCTGGCGACTAGATTTATGATTCAAAAATTATAAAAGTAGGGTTGACATGTGGAGATTATCCGGCTGAACAAAACGTGATCCCTCTCTTAAATGTGTGTCAACCACAGAGCTTATTTCGAGCTATTTTCCAAAATCCTGTGGAGAAATTGCATTGGTTTTTGACAAAGGAACCGGAAGAAGTTTACTTACGGGTTTTATGACGCGTCACTGCGGTTGTCTATGGCCTTATTTTTGTCGGAGGAGCGATAATGGAGGAGCTATAATCGAGGAACCACCAGACCATCCTCCGATGAAATCCTCAGACACTCGCCCCGCCCCCTTATTGTGTATCGCTCACTGATTGGACGATGCAGTGCATGCACTGATCTGATGCTTCTTGAGAGCAGTTTCCCAGCGGAGTGAAGAAAATACATGAACCTCACGGGAGTCACTCCTCAGTTTATACTAGGGATGCACCGAATATTCGTCCGCCGAAAATTATCGGCCGAAAATGGTTAAAAAGGCTCTTTAGGCTTTCGGCCGAAAGGGTTTTAGCACCGAAAAAATATCACCGAATGTCAGAGAACAGGGTTACGTTGGTAAGCTAACGTGTTGTTGTGATGACGTAATCAAAACGCGGCGACAAGCACGGCGCGCGACCATGCTCGCGGCTGGCTCACAGCCAACATGTCTGCCGCTTGGAGATATTTAAAAATATCAGAGAAAGAGGCGCGGATTGCGATTTGTAAAACGTGTTCAGCTGACATTTCTCGAGGGGGTGTAACTGCAAAGACTTTCACCACTTCGGGATTACTCCACCACTTGAAATCAAAACACCCGAACAAATATGCGGAGTAAGATCAAATCACAAGCACTGACAGCGAGAGACTGTTCAGCGCTGCCTCTCATGTGCTTGATGAGAAGAGGAACAGACAATGGATGATAAAGCAGAGAAGCTACTGTTCATTAAAAAGAACCTCCCACTTTTCCTTAATAAGTAGACAAGGCTGGCTTACCATAAGCTTATCTAGTTCTACATGTCTACTCTATACCCACTTTCCTGAACAATTTTCATTGTGAGTTATAATTCACCATCTCAGGTTATTATTAGGGGGAAATGACAGCAGCACAGTGTTCAATGTATTGTACTTTCGGTATCTAAATGATACAATGTTGTTTACATTGCTCATGAGGACAGGCCACCTTATTTGCAGATTCTTGAAATTGTAATTTAATTTGTAATGATTGTGGATTTTGTATCCAGTTTTCACTTTATGTATCTTTATACAATGTTTACTACTTTGCTTATGAGGACAGACAGCCTTATTTACAGATTCTTGAAATTCAATTGTAATTTCATTTGTAACAATGGTTACGGAGGGGTAGGGTCGAGGGAGTGGTTTGGGATTGGGCCAAAGAGCAATGGGACGTCCTTTCCTCCGGAGCGTCACGTGAAGCGACGTCCGTTTGTGATGACGCTGCACAGCTGATCGTCTGACAGCAGCCAGCTTTCATTTGAACATTGTTCAACTTTTGATGCCGATAGATGCTCGTGATGCTTGCAAAGCCATGCCATACTCCCCACAATGCAGTTCGGCGAAGATTAAAAATCTTCTACGTCACCCCATTCAAGTGAATGGGCGAAGCATTGAAAGCATTTTTCGATGCCTGTAGTGTAGACGGGCCGTTACCCTCTCTTGTCCGGGCGGTAGAAAGGAGCCCTCAGCCAGAGCAGCTGCAGCCAACAAGCTGACTGTTGCTATCTGTAAACTATGCCGCCGAAACATAATTTCAGCCAATCAGCGTCATCAGATCTGATGCTCAAAGGGCCCTGGCCTGTGTATCTGTGAGTTGTTTAGACTCGTATCCAAGGTACAGTAGGGGATGGCTGCGTCTGCAGGTGTAGACTCCGGTGCTAGTGGATCGCCGGAGCTGTAGATTAACATTTACATGCTTATTGTAGTGGTAAGGGCAATGCCTGTAGCACCATGGAGCATATGTGTGGGCTGGACCTTTATTTTACAGGAAAGGAGTGATCAGAGGGTCGAGTTGTCGATTCTTGTTCAGTTTTCATCTTCCTCACCCTGTCAGACTTTGAGTTGCGCGCGCTGCTAAAGAGACGCGCTACCATGGAAACCAAACAATGGTGTAGCTGTATTAAAGTCCGAGTGGAAACAGTCGTGAGTAAATCTGATTTTGTCAGAAATCGGGAGTCTCCCGCGAAAATCGGGAGGGTTGGCAAGTATGACACACACACACACACACACAAACACACACACACACACACACACACACACACACACACACACACACACACACACAGTTCGTATTTAGTCTCCTGATTTTAAATGCCCAAGTATGTTTTTGTCACCATTTCCATAGCCCCACCAAAAATATTTTCCACCAGCCGCCACTGATCCTAAGTTAAAAACATATGAGGTTATCATGAGGTTGTTAACATAGTAATTTATCAGTGGATGTTTGCTGGAACTACTTGTAAACAGCGTGTTTCCTGACGGACACACACAGTGTGACTCCGGTCAGGTAGAGACCGGTCTCAAGTCAGCACCGCTGCAGACTCGCTGTTTGAGGGCTTGATAGCCCACTCCCCCCTCCACACTCGTTGCTTTGGAACTACAACGCTGGGTATCAACTCGTTTGCTCAAGCCAGCCGTGTCCTATCTAGTTAGGTGCGCGTTCACATAAAAGGGGTTGTATCTGGAGCATTCGACCAATCACAAACATGGAGAAGCCTAATGACAGCGCAGCGTCATACTTTCTGCATGAAAACTATAATATTAGTCAAATATGAAGAAGTTAAACTTTAAACATCCATGACTTAAACACTTTATCCAGGATAAAAGCCACATAGCTGCACCTGCAAGATGAATACAGCTGGTAAAAGAAAAAAGTGTTTAAATGCGTACATTAACAGGTTTATGATATCAATGCCCTGTCTAAGACACGATCTGACTTTAATTACATTTGACTCGAGTCTTTTGTCAACTTAATGTGTTGCTTAAAATAATACTTCTGCATACAGTATGTGACACTGTGAGTGTTGCATGGCCAGATACGGCTCAGCTGACTCAGATAAGGAAATATATGATACATTATGATGTGATATGCCTCGGACTGTACTTAATGTTACTCTGATCCGGTTACTTATGTTGTGGCAGATATTTAAGTAAGTTTCTTAACGCTAATGTTATAATAGTCAGATTGCTCTGAAGATGGGAGGTGATATTCTATTCATTTTCACGTTCACACTGTCGGTTATTTGAACTGCAACGGCAGTTTGAACTGTATCCTTTATCCTGTAATATGACTTGATTGCTTTAAACTCTGCACACTGTTGTTATCAGCTGTTCCACCATGGTTTCTACCTCAACCTGTAATAGATGTATCCTTATTGAAACGGTTACATTCAATGAAAAAATAAAATCAATGTGCAGGCTTACGTGAACACTGTTCTACATGAACAATACGGGCAGTTTATACATTAAATAAATCAACAGTAGGTGGCGATATATGCTCCAAGTGGAAGCAATTCGCCATTAAAGCAAAGAAGAAGAAGAACTCCGCACAGCTGATCCCTTATCCTGGAATATATCCAGCTTCGGAGCACAGACTATGTTCCAGGATAAATCACCATGGAAATCTAGCCCGCTAAAAAGTGAACCAGCTTCGTAGTACCGGATATGAAGTTATCTTGCTAAACGAAAATCCTGCTTCGTAGTATACCCCCCAGGTTAGCCGCACAGCATAAGTTACCATGGAAATCTAGCCTGCTAAAAAGAGAACCAGCGTCGTAGGACCGGAAAGCCCAAGCTTTCCCTGAAGTTAGCCGGCTAAGCGAAAATCCAGCTTCGTAGTACAGGCCTCTGGAGTCTCCATTGAGAACACCATCAGTAGCCTGTCTCGCCACTGACGTAGGGTGGTTGGCAGTGGTTTAACGCTGTCTTATCCATAACCCCCTCTGGGATTACTCCTAAAATGTAATATCGTGCGTCTAGTGGTAAATTAATATTCAAGATGGCCAATATTTCTGTACGAATCCCTTCCCAGAATGACTTCAGCTTCGGGCATTCCCAAAAAATGTGAGTGTGATCTCCAATCTGTTTATAGTCCCTCCAATACAAATTTGTTAACGCTCCGTTATATTTTGAAACAATAAGAGGAGTCCTAAAATATCTCATTTTTATTTTCCAATTAAATTCTTTCCATGAAGGGCTATTTGTTATTTTATGTCCCCTTTCACACCCATCTTCCCACGAGTCGTCATCAATAATAACATTCATCTCCATCTCCCATTTTTCCTTAATATCCAAAGTAAAGTATTCCCTGACATGTGTCCTTGCAGACATTTGTATATTTGTGATGCCGTTTTTGTGACACTCTTTTCTTTCATAATCATTATTAGTAACAATTCTATGGAAGTGGGTGTTCGCTTAAGTGTGTTCCATTCTCTATGTGACATTAAATAATTTCTCAATTGCAAGTATCTATAGAAATCATCAGAACCTAAGCCAAATGTATCTTGTAATTGTTTAAATGAAAAAAAAATGTCACCCTCAAACATTTGGTCTATTATAATAAGTCTTTTCCGTGCCCAATTCCTAAATCCTGTATCCAGTTTACTTGGCTTATAGTCCCCATTCTTTGCAATCTCCATCACCCTTGAAATTGTTAGCAGTGCTTCCACTTTTTTCTCACTATTGACCACACTTTTTGGGTGCACTTCATCCATTCATTCTCTACCCCAAGTTTCCTCCAGCTCTTTTGTCCCAGTAATGGCAGCATCTCAAGAGGCATTAATGGGCATGATTCCTTCTCTAATTCCAACCAAGTCGTCTCCCCATTTTGTGTAAGCCATTCAACCATACCACACAGTTGTGCTGCCCAGTAGTACAACTTCAAATTGGGAAGATTGAGGCCTCCTTGATTCTTTGAATGTGTTAACAGCTTCAATTGAATCCTAGGCTTCTTCTTTTGCCATATAAATGTGGAAATCAACTTGTCTATCATTTTAAAGACCGAGACTGGAACATAGAGGGGGAGAGACTGAAACAGATACTGTATAATAATCTGGGAAGTATATTAATTCTTACAGTGTCAATTCTACTGAATAATGAATGTGGGAGAATCTCCCACCTAGCCATATCTAATTTTATTTCCGTTATTAATCTACCATAATTTGCCTTGTATAACTGTGAAGTTTTTGGAGTGATAATGATTCCCAGATACCTGAAGCCTTGTGCTGACCATTTAAATGAAACCTCCTTGTCTAATTGAGATGGCCAATCACTCACTAACATCATAGCCTCCGATTTGGATTCATTAACTTTATACACTGACACTTCACCAAACTTATCCAGGCAACTCCATAGGGTTGGAATTGAGGTTAGAGCAGGGGTCGGCAACCCCTGGCACGCGTGCCAGCATTGGCACGCGGCACCGTAACCAGTGGCACACTAGGAATAAGTGGAATAAGTGTGCAAAAATATTTAAATTGTATTTTCGGATCCTGAACGAGACCGCCGCCAGAGCGCGTCTCCCCGTTACCTGCAGAAGGAAACCATGCACGTAACGCAGCCCTGCTCTCTTTAACTCCAGGTGACTTTCTGCCGCTTTCCTCTGTGGTGCAGTGCTGATCGTTTCACCACGGAGGAAAGCACTTCACTAATTGCAGTACCCATAAGGAGCTGTACAAATGCCGCAGTTTTTGCGTGGCTGTGTATTTAGTTGAAAGCCCAGTGGCGATCTGCTCATCTCTCATCGAAATAATATGCTACAAAGGGACGGACTGGCCAACTGTGTGTTGAACTTTCCTTTCGGCCCCCAGACCGTAGTCGAAGAGGGCAGAAGCAACAAGCTTCAGGTTCAATAACCAACTTTAGCTTAAATGACTGGAGAGAGGCGAGCTCTTCTTGGGAGGCCGTTGCATTTATTTAGCTGTTCTTCTGTTTCACAAAATACATCACAGACCTCTGTTTTTCTGCTGCCTCGTTTCACTTCCAGAAACATACACGTTTCCTCACTGTCGCTCTTCCATCCACAAACACACATGCACAAGCCACAACCCCCCCCCCCCCTCTCTCTCTCTTAAAGGGACAGCGACCTCATCTCACTCTGCATGAATCTAATATCATAACATGTGTGCTCTGGACAATCACAGAACGGACGATCGCCCTTATTATTATGCTGTTTAAACCAATTGTTTAAATGTGTTTGTTAAATTCGGCATCATGTAAGTTGCGCTGACATGTCCACACACTGCTTCCCCGCAGCGAGGCTGATAGTTGACGAGCGTCAAGCTCCTCAACCCCCCCCCCCCTGTTGATAATTCTCGATCGTTGGCACGCTGATAAACTTTTTTTTTTTTTTTTAAATGGCACTTCATATGAAAAAGGTTGCTGACCCCTGGGTTAGAGGATCACTAATATATAATATCACATCGTCTGTGTACAACGATAGTTTGTGTGTTCCTCCCCCCTCTGATATTCCATGGATTCTAGGGTTCTCCCTTATTTCTGCCAGTGGCTCTATACTAATCACAAATAGCAGTGGGGAGAGAGGCGATCCTTGTCTGGTCCCTCTGTATAATTTAAATTGTTCAGATGTGTAACCTTTAACGCGGACCCTTGATACCGGATCGGAATTCAGAACTCTAACCCAATTCAACAAATCTGAATGAAATCCCATCTTCTCTAGTGTACATTCCAAATATAGCCAGTCTACCTATCAAATGCTTTGTCAGCATCTAAGCTGAAGGCCACTGTGTCAAGTGCCCTTCTTGGGTTGCCGTCCGGAGTTCTTCAATATGGCGGACCATCTCGCACATGCGCAGTACAGATTGGGCACGGGGACGGATCGGGTAGTGACAGTGACAGTGGTGTGTATCGCTCAAAATGTCCCTTATAGGCCTACGTCTGTTTCCGGTGACTTTATTTACGGCTAAAAATCCCATATATAGAATTAAACGAATAAATAAACACAAGGATAATTGTGTGTTATTGTTGAGTAAATAACAGTGTGTTATTTAGAAAATAATAACAAATTAGAAGGAAAAAAAGATTTTAAAAATACAGATTTCAGTATTTTGAGGCTAATCCCCATTTCTTTTCCTCGCAGACGGCAAAACATTTCCGACATTATACGATTTAAAATAAAAACAAATAGATGTTATGAACCGAGACACAGGTCGCAGGACCCAAAAGCAGGACTCGAAGACAGTTGTCCAAAAATAGAATGTTCTTTAATAACAAAAACTAAATCGTACTTTCAAAAAATAGAAAATAGTTAAATAGCCAAAACTAAGTTGTACAGCAACACAAAAACTCACTTGGCAAAGGGTCTAAATCTCATGGTAGATATCAGGAGTCAAAACGGCCCAGGTTCTCACGACATGAAACATAAGGAAATGACAAAGGAACAACGAAACACCAGGGCTATATATAGGTGAGGGGGATGGGCACATGTGAAAACTATCAGGGCAGGGCCAAGCAATCTCAAGGGTGGGAAACACACAAAGGCAGGAAATGTGGAATCTGGAATGAGAGGAAAGATCACTTTCAAAATAAAAACAGGAAGTGACAAGATCAAAACACAAAACTAGAGTAAAAACATAACTAAACCTAACATATCTGTCGAGTCATAACATTACCCCCCCTCTAGGGACGTCTCCTGACGGCCCAGGCAGATTAGGATGTTGCCTGTAGAAATCCCTGATCAACTCCTGATCCACAACGTAGCGAGAAGGGATCCACATCCTATCCTCTGCTCCATAGCCTTTCCAGTTAACGAGGAACTGCCTGCCACGTCCCCTTCTCCGGACTGCCAGCAGTTTCTTGACCGTATAAACAAGGCCACCATCAACAACTCTGGGGGGTGGCGGAGGTTTAGTTGCGTTCACCAAACTGCTTTCCTTGACACGCTTGATCTTCCCAACGTGGAATGTAGGGTGGACCGCAGGGACCTGGGGAGTCACAGGCGCACAGACACAGGGTTCACAATCTTCGTTATTGGAAAGGGACCAACAAACCTGGGGGCTAATTTTCTTGAAGCGACATGGAGGGGTAGATCTTTCGTGGACAACCAAACCTTTTGCCCAGGCTGGTACACTGGAGCTTGCCGGCGGTGTCGGTCAGCCACCCTTTTCATTGAAGAAGAACTCCTTAGAAGGGTTCGACGGGCAGCCGCCCAGATGCGGTGGCAACGTCTAACCAGGGCATGTGCAGAAGGGACCAAGACCTCCTTTTTAGTCACAGCAAACACGGGTGGTTGGTAGCCAAAGACACACTGGAAGGGAGTCAGACCTGTGGCAGAGGTAGGAAGAGAATTGAGGGCAATTCCACCGAGGTTAGATGCTTGCTCCACGATGAGGGATTCTGAGCCACCAAGCACCTCAGACATGTCTCCAACACTTGATTTAATCTCTCCGTTTGTCCGTTGGACTGGGGGTAATACCCAGAGGAGAGGCTAGCAGTGGCTCCAATGAGACTGCAGAACTCTTTCCAGAACTTGGAAACAAACTGTGGGCCCCGGTCTGACACAATATCCCTGGGAAATCCATGTATCCGAAACACATTGATCATCATAATTTCAGCCGTTTCCTTGGCCGAGGGTAGCTTGGTCAATGGAATAAAATGAGCCATTTTAGAAAATCGATCTACCACTGTTAGCATAGTAGTATTACCTTGAGACACCGGGAGTCCAGTAACAAAGTCCATGGATATGTCAGACCAGGGCCGTTGAGGAATGGGCAACGGCTGCAGCATCCCCGCCTGAGACCTGGAAGAAGTTTTGCTGCGAGCACAAACAGGACAGGCATTCACATATTCACCAACATCTTTAGCCATGGACGGCCACCAGAAACGCTGCTTAAGTGCAAACATGGTTCCCCTAACCCCAGGATGACAAGTGAGCAAGGACGTGTGAGCCCAGTGAATGATCTTGGAGCGCAAGAGCACTGTAACAAACAGCCTATTAGTCGGACACTCACTAGGTGCTGGGCTCTCAACATTGGCTTGCTGCACCTCTTTTTCTATCTGCCAAGTTACCGCTCCTACCACACGGTTCAGTGGTAGGATGGGTTCTGGTTCCTTGGCAGCAGGCTCAGGGTCAAACAGACGGGACAAGGCATCTGGCTCGGTGTTCTGGGAACCAGGTCTAAATGACAAGGTAAAATCAAAACGACTGAAAAAAAGCGTCCATCTAGCCTGGCGTGAATTCAGTCTATTAGCCTTTTTTATGTATTCAAGGTTCTTATAGTCTGTCCATACCAAGAACGGCTGAGCGGCCCCCTCTAGCCAATGTCTCCACTCCTCCAAGGCTTGTTTCACTGCCAGTAGTTCACGATTGCCCACGTCGTAGTTCCTTTCCGCTGGGGACAACTTACGGGAGAGATAAGCGCAGGGATGGAGCTTATTATCCTTTGCAGCCCGCTGAGAGAGAACTGCCCACACACCGAGGTTAGAGGCATCCACCTCTACCACGAACTGTCGAAGTGGATCTGGGACGGTGAGGATGGGAGCAGAGGTGAACATCTCCTTTAGACCTTGAAAAGCGTTAGCAGCTTTGGAGTTCCATTCAAAAGGGACATGAGGAGAGGTAAGTACATGTAGCGGGGAAGCAATAGAACTGAAATTCCTGATGAAACGTCTATAAAAATGTGCAAACCCCAGGAACTGCTGTAGTTTTTTCCTGTTGACAGGAACTGGCCACTCGGCCACGGCACTGACCTTGGCAGGGTCCATCTTTATTTGACCGGGGGCAATGATGAAACCCAGGAACAATGTGGTTTGGACATGGAACTCGCACTTCTCTGCTTTAACATAAAGTTGGTTCTGTAGCAGGCGGTCGAGGACTTGACGGACATGCTGCTGGTGGGTTATGTTGTCAGGAGAAAAAATCAAATTGTCATCAAGATATACAAACAGAAAACTTATTCAGGAAGTCCCCCAACACCTCATATATGAGGGCCTGAAACACTGCATGTGCGTTTGTCAAGCCAAAAGGCATCACTAGGTACTCATAGTGTCCACTTGGTGTGTTGAATCCAGTCTTCCATTCGTCCCCCTCCCTGATTCTCACCAAATGATAAGCATTCCTTAAATCCAGTTTAGTGAAAATGTTGGCGTCTTGCAAAAGTTCAAAGGCGGAGGAGATGAGTGGGAGAGGGTACCTGTTTTTGATGGTGATTGCGTTCAGAGGGCTGTAGTCTATACAGGGCCGGAGTGATCCATCCTTTTTGTCGACGAAAAAGAAGCCCGCTCCCGCCGGTGACGAGGAAGGGCGAATGAGTCCGGCCTGCAAGGAGGTCTCAATATAATTGTTCATGGCCTCCCTTTCAGGTCCGGAAGACAGTAGAGGCGACCCTTGGGAATGGGGGAGCCAGGCATACTTGCCAACCCTCCCGATTTTCGCGGGAAACTCCCGATTTCATTGCCCTCTCCCGGTTTCCTCCTGGGGTCATATTTCTCCCGCATTTCTCCCGATTTCTGACAATATCAGATTTACTTAGGACTGTTTCCACTCTCACTTTAATACAGCTACACCATTGTTTGGTTTCCATGGTAGCGCGTCTCTTTAGTAGCGCGCAGAACTGAAAGTCTGAGAGGGTGAGGCAGATAGTCACAGAAAACAGAACAAGAATCGACAACTCGACCCTCTGCTCACTCCTTTCCTGTAAAATACAGGTCCAGCCCACAAATATGCTCCATCAAGGATGGTGCTACAGGCCGCAAGGCATTGGACTTACAGCTACAATAAGCATGTTAATGTTAATATAATACAGCTCCGGCGGTGGTTTTGAAATCCTCCCGATTTCTGAGGTCTCAAGGTTGGCAAGTATGGAGCCAGATACCAAGTTTATAGCACAGTCATTAGGTCTATGTGGTGGCAGGGCAGTGGCTCGGGCTTTACTAAAAACGTCCTTCATGTCCCAATAGCAACTGGGCACCTTGGACTTGTCAGGGAAATCTTGCTCCTGTACTTGGATAGCCTCAGTCATTTCTGTACATCCAATCTGGACCACATCTTGGGTCTCAATCCTACTAGCATGGGGAGTGTTGTCACCAGTCTTATTGTCTCTCAAACAGAAATGCATGCAGTCCTCTCCCCATCCCTTAACTCTCCCAGATCTCCAGTCTATGTGTGGGTTGTGCTTGACTAACCATGGGTTACCAAGAATAAGTGGATGCTGAGCAGAGTCAAATAAATGGAAAGTCATGTGTTCAGTATGTGTTGCATTTACGGTTATTTCAATGGGCATAGTACAATGGGTAACGGTAAACAATAACCGACCATCCAGAGCAGAGGCCTTTAACGGTTGCTTCAAAGGAATTACCACACAGTTCCACTTCTTGGCCAACCCCCAATCCATTAAACTTTCATCTGCACCAGAGTCTATGAGAACCCCTGAGTTAAAACATGTCTGTCTACTTTTACTTGTACCTGTGTCAACGTACGAGGAGGGAATCCAGATGACAGTCGGCTCAACAGGGTCCTCCTCGTCCCTGATGAGCCCGACCTTTTACTGTACAAGAAGCCAGGAGGTGCCCCTGCTCCCCACAGTAAAAACACCTGCCCTCCTGAATGCGCCGAAGACGTTCCTCCGGAGTCAACTTTGCCCGACCCAACTGCATGGGCTCCTCTGAGACACTTGGGAGCACTCTTCTCTCAGGAGGAGTATCGGCAGGAGGTCTCCAGGCGGGACGATGGCTTGGTGTGTCACCTTGGTGTCGAGGCAGACGTGCCACATTCTTGAACCTTTCTTTTTGTCTTTCGGCCAGTCTATTGTCTATTCGAACTGCCAGTGCAATGACAGAATCCAAGTCTTCTGGGAGGTCCAAAGGTATTAACTGGTCTTTAATGGAGTCCGAAAGACCAGACAAAAAGGCGTCGAGCAGTGCTGAAGAATTCCAGCCACTATCTGCTGCAAGGATCCTGAACTCAATGACATAGTTGCCACCTGTTGCCATACTCTGCACTGGCTCTGCTTAATCTGCATCAGTGCTCTGGCTGCCTCCCTCACCCCCAGGTTGATGGCGCCCAGCTGCTGCTCATGCTGGTGTAGTCTCGTTCCTTGAGCTCGCAGAGCTATCTTCACTGTCTCTGAATCCACTGGGTCCATATTTTTGGTCAGTTCGTACTATTTTGAACCGAGACACAGGACGCAGGACCCAAAAGCAGGACTCGAAGACAGTTGTCCAAAAATAGAATGTTCTTTAATAACAAAAACTAAATCATACTTTCAAAAAATAGAAAGTAGTGAAATAGCCAAAACTAAGTTGTACAGCAACACAAAAACTCACTTGGCAAAAGGTCTAAATCTCAAGGCAGGTATCAGGAGTCAAAAAGGCCCAGGTTCTCACGACATGAAACATAACGAACTGACAAAGGAATAAAGAAACACCAGGGCTATATATAGGTGAGGGGGATGGGCACAGGTGAAAACTATCAGGGCAGGGCCAAGCAATCTCACGGGCGGGAAACACACAAAGGCAGGAAATCTGGAATCTGGAATGAGAGGAAAGATTACTTTCAAAATAAAAACAGGAAGTGACTAGATCAAAACACAAAACTAGAGAAAACAACTAAACCTAAAATATCTGTCGAGTCACAACCATAGAAAGATAAAACACTGTAATTTACGTTAAAATAAATAGAATGGTTTTGAATAATATATGAGAGTAAAATCTACGTCACTTTACAGCCCCGCCCACTTTTGGGGAAACCAACGCTGTCATTTGAACAGCGATCAAGCCTGAAGCCACAGAGCTTTTATTTTACTGTCCTTTGTTCTTAGAGGAAGTACAGAAACAGGTAACTCTGGATTTGTTTTAATGTTTGAGGTGCAATAAACGACACAGCAGCTTTTTGGCATGATAAAACTATTATTTTCTGCCTCGCTCATGAGAGTAAAAGCTGGCAAAATTACAGCCTCGCCTACTGATTTCAAATGTGTGCTCTAAAATTATATTTATAAATGACTATTATCATTATCATAAGCAAGACAATAAATGGCGAAGATATGTAGAAAATAAACGTATTTGAGATACGTTCATAACGAACGTAACGTGGGAGAAAATAAGTTTTTTGCTAAACGTAATTTAAAATGCAGTTTAGTTCTGTGGGAACGTAATTTTTAGGAGACAAGGTTGATTCGGGAGTAACTCTTGTGCACTTTTAAAAAAAAAATATATATCTGTGAGCCCAAGTTCCTCTATCTTGTTACATAATGCTTTAGCTTTTAGTGTTTGTGGTCCTATTACAGGTGGTTGTTTGTCTATTCTTTGGTTCACAACACAATTAAAATCCCCCCGACTATGATTATTCCCTTTGCGTTTTCTGCTCGAATTGTTGCAATTTCTTTAAAGAAGCCGGGATCTTCTTCATTTGGAGCATATCAATTCAAAATAGTTATATTTACATTCCCAATTTTCCCCACCACCAAAACATGGCGTCCCTTTTTGTCTTCATGTACTTTCTCTGGAACAAAACATAACGACTTATGACACAAAATAGCTACTCCTCTTTTTTTTTCTCCTCCACATGAGGCACTGAAAACTTGCCCCACCCATTCCCTTCTCAGCTTTTTGTGTTCCTCTGCACTCAAATGGGTCTCCTGCAGTAGTGCTACTGAGCAATTCAATCTCTTCAATTGACTGATAATTTTCTTCCTCTTTATGGGGTGGTTGATTCCTTTTACATTATAACTAATTAAATTCAAGTAGAGGAACAGCAGAGTGCGGGTTGACAGGTGTCTGTGTTGACATTCCCTTTATTGTGCGTCAGCAGAGACAGGCTAAAAGTGTCTTAGGTTTAAGTTAGACAATTAATGTCTGGGTTAGTGTTCATGACTTCATGTTTATGTCATCTTAATGGTTCATCTCAATGCACACGCACTTTCCGTGCTTTCAATAGTTTAAAATAGTTTTATTCCACTGTTAAATAACCTGTTCAACACAAACATGCCACTTATATTTTGTAAGGAACTGAGAGGCAGAGTAGTGGGAGGCCCCTACATTCCCAATAGGTGGCTCCACCCGCTTCCAATTAACAGTATTGGGAGCAGGTGTGGAGACCTCACACCTGGTGCTAATCACTCCCTCTAGAGCCGCTTTCACAACGCAAGACTTGCCGTACTTTAGTGCCGGCACTAAAGTACCACGGCACTGAATCCGCCAGGGGGCTAGTGCCAATCGCATTCACACTGCAGTACTTTCCCTGAGGCAAGATTACGCTGACGTCACTTCGTCTTCTTCTTCTCTGGGTTTACTGGCAGGCCGCAAAACCACTTCACGGCGAGTACAAAAAAAAACAAGAGAAGAAGAACTACACGGGGGAGGGGGTATAAAGCCCACCCGCTGTACATGATATATATATATATATAATAGGTAGGCTCAGCAGACAGACCGTAGTGCAAAGATAAAGTGTCACATGATTATCTACTAAATAGTGAATTCAGCATCAACTTCACCAAGATGAAGTTCGTATCTTCCTAAGATACGTGTTACTTTATGTCCCTACTAGAATCCGAGCTCAAATGACTCAAACCAACAAAATGTCCAAACAAAGAATCATGTGCACCATGAGGCTGGGTTATAAGGGTAATTTAAAAATAAAATACCCCATTATAACAATGGACTTTATCTTTATGTATTTATTATATATTACCCCCTCAGGCTGATTTTGGAAAAGGACATTAACCGTTGTTTGGTGTTTATCCCTTATTTATCAAAACAAATGACATGATAAATTACCTAAATTATTATATATACAGTCTATGTAAATTACTTGTGTTTATGTGTGTAAGACTTGTGTTTCTGCCCCTGCCATTGCTTCACAAGGGTTGCAACATTGTAGATAAATTCAACCACCGACACCTGTCTGCTCTCACATTCTTCGATTCTGCAAATGTGGGGTGGGACACAATAAATAAAGCTTCGCCAGTTTGTTTGTCTTATTGCACAGTCAAGACATAACAATAACGGCATCACGCCGCTCAAGTAGCTTTTACGAACATCGCTCAAAACATTTGGAGTTGGTAACTGCTTTCTGTAGAAGCTGCTGCATCCCGTCCTCAGAGTAAATTGCCAGAAGCGCCAACACTTCCTCATCATTCCACCGCTCCGGTGTTGTAGTACGTGTGGTCATAACTGCTTTAAAGTAAAAAAAAAATTCTCGCTCAGGTGTGGATGTGGTTTTGTAGCGAGGAAAAAAATGGCTGCCTAACAAAAAGAAATTCAGATTCTAACGGGGCGTGGTTTGCAATTCGCCCAGCCAATAGAAATAGAATAGAAATTGGCACTCTTTTATCACCAGGTTCGTACCACCTCTCTAGCAGGGACTGAAAATGGCCAAAAGAGTTCCCAGCACTGAGTAGTCCCGGCGGTGTGAACGCGACATTATTGGTACTAACGGAACTAAAGAACCAAAGTACCAGGGAAAGTCCTGCGGTGTGAATGCGGCTAAGGGAGACAAAGCACACAGAGTTGCTCAGTTGTGTGTGGCACATGGAGGGAGCAGGAGACTCCCAGTGTGAGGGAACATTTTGTAAGCTGGTAAGTCGGTTAGCGGCCCGGCTACGTTAGCCTTTGCATAGTTAAAGGTATTTTTGAGTTTAACAGCAATAAAGCCTCTTTTTTGGACTTGAACACTGCCTCTGGCGTGATTGCTACACTAGCACTTTTCTCTTTATCTGCCCAGTCCTGTTACAATTTGAACTGATATTTGTTTAGTGAGCTTATAGGATGTTCCCTGAAAGATTGTAAAATGTCAATGAAGATGTCCGACTTAGTATATTTGTTAATAATTACATACAGTACATGGAATTTGTGTGTGTGTGTGTGTGTGTGTGTGTGTGTGTGTGTGTGTGTGTGTGTGTGTGTGTGTGTGTGTGTGTGTGTGTGTGTGTTCCAAGTGAATCTGCAGCCCCCTGGTGGCCAGTACATAAATTATGTGGCCCCCACCACAATCCAAGTTGCCCATCCCTGACCTATACTAAACATTTCTAACATAAAACTTTGGATTACTCAACATTTCCGTGTTCACAATATGACTGTGAGCTGGCAAAGAGACTTCTATGCTTAGAATGAGCCACTTACATTAACTTGACATCGAAAGTAAGTGTTTTTTTCTATTTCATGTAAGTTTTTCAACCATTCTTTCAGTTGTGTATATTATTCATATTTTAGGGCATGAATATTGAAAATTTTCTTTGCGGGTTGACTGACCATAGGTACTGGCTTTGTAAAGTGGCGCAGTGTATTTTTGTTGGCCGATCCTGGAGTTAGCATCGCAAGTGCTCCATTGACTAAAAGATAACGGGAAATTTCCATTGGATTTTGAAATATTGAAGAAAATAAGATCTAGCTAACCTTTAAAAGAAGTACATGGTGGTCGTATGTCTTCGCGTCACCCAGGGGCGTTTCCTGGACCTGGAAACATGCGGGGCTTAGCCCACAGTGGCAGTGCCAGAGATTTTCTATTGGGGGTGCTATGGGGTAGCTTGACATTTCATAGAGGGTGCTCAATGTAGGGTTTCCCTTTTAATGTACCGGGCGCTACAGTGGGATTTTTGACTGCAACAATCCCCACGCACACACACAGTGTACCCGCGACTGTTACAATGGAGGCTCAATAATCAGCTCACGGCATATAGGTGTAAGCAGGGGTAAAGTGCTATTTCTATAAGTGGGGAGTGGACCTTACCCGGGAAGATTTTTTTTTAATACTGAAGTTAAAAGCATCAATCTGGTGCACTTTATTAAGAGTATGTACATCAGCCGGAAGCTGATTACAAGGGAACAACGGTATGCTACTGTGGAGAAAGAAGGCCTAGCAATAAAATGGGCACTTGAGCGCTTCCGGTATTACCTCTTGGGACGTCACTTCACTCTGGTAACTGATCATGCCCCACTGATCTGGATGGCAAATAAAAAAGAGACAAACGCTAAAGTAGGAAGGTGGTTTGTCTCACTACAGGAGTTTATCTTCTCTATCATCCACAGAGCCGGAGCCAAGCATGGGAATGCAGATGCCCTGTGGACCATGGTCACCTCTCCTCGGCCAGAACTGAAGGGGGGGGGGGGGGGGGGGGGGGGTGTAAGGAACTGAGAGGCAGAGTAGTGGGAGGCACCTACATTCCCAATAGGTGGCTCCACCCGCTTCCAATTAACAGTATTGGGAGCAGGTGTGGAGACCTCACACCAGTGACGTGCGGTGAGCTTCATGGCTGGTGAGGCACTGACTCTTTCAGAGTCAGATTTACAAATATTATATTTTGACTTTAATCAAAATATTTGGCTATTTTCAAAAGGTTTTTTAGTCTGATGCTTCGATTCATTTTAAACAGACCGTTCAACAAAAGGATACCCAACATCTAAGATCCCATTTTCATTACAATTGTGGTCTTACCTTGACTTGAAGATTAAAGACCCAGTGAAGTGCATGTTTTTTGCACCAAAATGAAATGGCAGTTTCATTCCTTACATACACTGAAAAAAGGGGGACTGGCCATCTGTTGGATTTATCCAAGCCTATTGTGTGAATGTTATACAATTGCCTCATGTTCCGAAGCAAAATGTAATAGTATTGAGTAGAATCTACATTTTATGTGGAGAGAGTACATGAACTTGTTTAGGTCATGTTGGGATAAAATGAGTCAATCAAATAAATGTATCAATTCCACCGCAATATACCCCGCGAAATCGCGCAATGCATTTCTTTGTGGAAGAAGACAGCAGCAAGGAAGGCAGCTCTGTCCCGCCATTACCCAGCTTGGATCGGTAAGTATGGATGGTTGGAATACATTGGAATATTAGTTAATGCGTAACTATATGTAATATAATGCATTGAAAGTCACCAACATAAGTTAATGAACTGTCATGAAGTTATTTGCTCTCGTGCTGTTGAATTACCATGTGCTACGTTTCCTCTTTGAAAATGGCGGGTGGGGCCCGCCGCAAGGTGTTGGTTCGTAGTTACTTAATGCTATCTGTTAATTTAGCCATTGTTAGCTAACGTCGCATTAGGATTAACGTTAGCTTTCAAACGAAAGCTTTGGTCAACGAGCAGTACGAGTTTACATTACTGTCTTTTAATTAAGAGGCTGGGGCGCTCACTTTTTAACCAAGCCACGCTCCAAAGTTATGCTAAATTTTAGCAAGGGAAAAACGGCAATACTTTTTTAATGTCAATGCTGTTGTTGCTGCTGCAGATTGCTGCTGTAGATTGCCGTCAGACGACCGTAGTGCCTCTGCTGTGGCTCAAGTTCTGTGGTGAGTATGTATTTTATCTGTAAATAACAGGATTAGAAGTGTGGGTATCGTTTATCAGAATTATGATACCAGTAGGCTACCCTTAAAACCTGATTGGGGTATGTTAGAAATTAAAATCAATGTTTTAATGGGGAAATGTAGTTTAAACATGCCGTCAGTTTTAATGCTCTTTTATACTGAAAAACCAGAAATTCTTGTGCACAAGCAGTTAAGCTTTTATTCTGAAAATCCTTCATCTCCGGTTAGCATTTAGCATGTGGCTAATATACGATTTCCTAAAGAGGTGAATTTAGTAGCGAAATGATATGGAGTGGTGCAAACCGAAGCCTACTGATTTAACACTACAACTGTAGATGTCGAGGTACTACCATGCTGAATATTAAATGAAGGTACAGTTTATTTGAATACATTATTGTTTACAGACGAGAGTAGCATGTGACAACATCCGGAATGACCGGAAACCAAACGAGCCGAGAAGTATTGTTTAGAGTATTGATTACAGCGTTTAGAATGTGTTAAATGAAAAGTGATGAAAGAGAATATGAGGAGAAACGGCGTGTTAAGCATATATTGAATGTGAAAAGAACCTATCCTCTGTTTAAATGCAATAACGGACATTGGAGACGAGGTGAGCCGGCTGGCGGGGAGGAGCCAGCAGAGGATATATAAAAAGCACCGGAGGAGAGATCTATTCTCTTCTCTTCCCTATTGAGGAGAGCCAGATCACAGCTGTTTGTCTGACTGAACAATATCATGCTTGTGACCAACCCGCGCCTTTTTAAATTAAAGTACCCAATTGAACTTTCACAGAGACTCCATTTAGTCTCCTATTTTAAAGCTTCTCTCCTGGTCGGGAGAATAACGAACACAGTTAACAGGTACTAACGGGGCTAACGGCTACTTAAGGGCTAACGGCTTAGCATGGTTAGCAGTCCGGTGCATCAGCTTTAGGGCATATATGTTTGTGCGTCATTCTAGGGGATACAGACAGGCTATATGCTCTAGTTACCAGAAGCACATGGCTAATTATTATGCAGCACATGGTTAATTATTATGCAGACTGACATCATCTGACTTTCCCAGTGCCCCATGTAGCAGTGATTATTATGATAAGGATAGGTATCCTTTGACTTGAGAAGTCGATACTACTTGGTACCAGATTATTTCGGTAGGTACCCAGCCGTATATATACATGTACATTGAAGGGAGCAATGGTGTCATTTACATTTTCAGATGCAGACATGTATATTGGCTATTTGTTGATCTGCTATAAAAAAGATTGGCATCATCCCTCAAAATAACATAATCTGTTGACCTGTAGAGTCATAGCCGTGGGAAGTCATTTTACTTAGGGGGTGAGGCCAAAAGTGGGGAGAGATTTCAACAGTAACATGAACATAATAGTAACCATTAAAAAATGTACACCATTCACCAACAGGGGGTGCTGCAGCACCTCCAGAACCCCTACTTCCCGTATGTGTAGACTAGAGTATTTACAATTTTTGTCTATAGAAATACTGTTTTGCATTGTATAAGTGTTTTTTGTGTTGCTCTTTGTTGCAGCAGATTGAAACGCGAACTCTGTGCGTGTCTGGAGTCGGCGCTTTTACTGTGGGCTCAAATTGATGTGGTGAGAATACAATTGTATTTTGGTTTAACCCTGTCCCACTCGGTGTGATTGGCCATTGTGTGATGTGTCATACTTTTTGAAATGCTTTTTATAAACAGTTGTGTCACTACTGTTACTTAGACCTTCCCCATTTTATTATTGATTGATGTTTGTTATTTCATTTTGACAGCTTGTCTTACATTTTTGTCAGAATGTTCTCATTAGACATTAATCCTTCTTTGTTTCCATTTGTCTTTTGCAGTGAATGGTGCTGCAAGTTTGCCAGAATGTTGCTGTGAATGTGGCGTTGTAAGGCCTGCCCCTCAGTTTTACCAAGTAGGTCCCAAATATTAAAACATTATCGAGTGAAACATAGATATTATGGGAATAATAATCGTTTTCCTTGTGTATATGTAAGCTGCCCCTGCACTTTTAAAACGTGGAATGCGCTTTTAATTCATTTGAATAGATTTCATGTGACTAAAACCAGTCATCAATCCAAGAGCTGTATATTTAGGTGCCAGTTATGTCCTTGTAAGGATCTTGTCTCGGAAAGGTATTACTGGGCTCACATTAATGCACACCTTAACAAAAATGAGGTTGTAACTTGCATGTTTTTAGATTGCAACTTTCAAACAAATATCTACGGAACATTTAAATCCCACTGGAGCAGAAAACATACTTATTATTCAATTACAGATTTTAAACCAGAAATTGTGACATCAACCACCTTTGTTTCTCTGGAATCTGCGCAAAATACTTCAGATGATGAAATAGGTGAGGCATACTCTGATGCACAACCAGATTGCAGTGTTTATGCCCCGAATGACCTTCCAAATGTAATTGAACAAACTTTTGCAGCAGCTTTGTTAAAGTTGGAACATTTAACCCATGTACCAAGCACAGCAATCAATGATTTTTTGCTAGAGCTTCACAACTTAACTAGCTCTCTCTCGAGTTCCCACACTGATGGCGTTCTAGTTGATATTTTTCAGAAGCACAAACTCCAGGTTGACAGAGCTATCATAGAGGAAATAACCACTTCTCTGTGCACTGGGAATCCTATAAATAAAGCCATAGAGAAGGGTGGTCCTTTGAGTTCTACATATCAACGTAAGCAGTATTACAAGGCAAACTTTAATATTGTTGAACCAGTTGAATGTATTTTGGATGCTAAAGAGAAGAAAACCTTCCAGTATGTCCCCATTCTTGAATCTCTACAGGTGCTGTTGAATAGGAAAGATATTGTGGACAAGTTAGTTTGTAGTCACAAAACGCAAAGGGAAACAGAGACAGCAAAAGAAATTGTGTACAAGTGTTTCAGGGATGGTCTGCATTGTAAGCAAAACAGTTTATTGTCAGGTCAAGAGTTAAGGGTATCTATTGGTTTGTATGTTGATGACTTTGAGGTCTGTAACCCTCTTGGCACCTCCCGTAAAACCCACAAACTTTGTGCTGTGTACTGGGTGCTGAGTAACCTACCCCCAGGGTCTCATTCCTCTTTGTCCTCCATTTACTTAGCTATTTTGTGCAAAACAGACAATGTTAAGACCTATGGCTATGACAAGGTTTTAGAGCCACTTCTACGTGATCTCAGGTCTTTGGAAGTTGATGGAATTTTTGTCGCACAACTGGGAACATCGCTCAAAGGTACAGTTCAAACTATTGCTGCAGACAATTTAGGAGCTCATGGATTAGCGGGTTTTGTTGAGAATTTTTCAGGCACCTATTTTTGTCGTTTTTGTACTGCAACAGCTTCAGACATTGCATCAAATGAGGTTAGAGCAGGAACTTTCAGCCTCAGAACAAAAGAAATACATGACACTCATGTCAGAACAGCCCTAGATAGTGGCAGCAGCTGTTTTGGAGTTAAAAGAGCTTGTCCTTTGACTAAAGCGCTTTCTCATTTTAATGTCATCAGTGGCTATCCTCCTGACATTGCCCACGATCTCTTTGAAGGCATTGTGCCTGTTGAAATAGCACATTGTCTAACATTTCTAATCTCAAAGAAGTACATAACCTTGGAAGATATTAACAATTCCATTCTACATTTCCCATACAAGTGGACAGACAAAACAAATAAGCCTCATATTTTGCCACAAAATCTCTCACACAGGAAAACCATAGGTGGTAATGCCCATGAAAACTGGTGCTTGTTAAGATTGCTCCCATTTATAATTGGGCCTAAGATTCCTGAGCATGATCCAGCATGGCAGGTCTTGTTGGACCTAAAACAGATTGCTGAGCTTGTGGTTTCCCCAGTTCACAACGACGAGTCTATTGCATACCTTGAGAGCAACATTTCAGACCATAGACAAAGGTATCAAGAGGTTTTTCCTAACAATAGACTGCGTCCCAAACACCACTACATAGAACATTATCCACAACTAATAAGGTTTTTTGGGCCTCTTGTGGGACTTTGGACTATGAGGTTTGAGGCAAAGCACAGTTTCTTTAAAAACATAATCAAACACACCAGTTGCTTTAAAAACGTGCCCCTATCTCTGGCTGTGAAACATCAGTTTATGATTGGCTACCACTTGTCGTCTCCAAGTATTGATAAACAAATGCTGGATGTCTCAGATGTATCTTCTGTCCCCTTAGATGTTTTGAAGGAGGAGCTAGTTCAAGCTTTTAAACAGAAAGATCCTGACATATCTGAAATACACCTTGCAAAAAATGTTTGGAGCAAGGGAATAAACTACAGGACAGGTATGGTAGTTGTCCATGGGTCGGAAGGTGGCTTGCCCGAATTTGGGGAAATCCATCAAATATGCATTTTGCATCAGAGAGTGTTTTTTGTCTTGAAACTGCTGTGTGGATGGTATAGTGAGCACTACAGAGCCTTTGAGGTGACTCCATCTCCGTCACGAGAACTTGCTCTTGTGGAAGTCTGTGAACTGGTCGATGAATATCCCTTGGCCGCCTATCTGGTTGGATGTGTGCGGATGGTGACCTTGAAGAGATCAATCTGTGTCTGAGGTAAAGCAACAAATTAAACACTGCTTGGGCAGGTACAGACTAAAGTACAGAGAATAGGTACCGTTGGGTACTGGTATCGGTTCAAACACATATATATATAAACATTAGATGGCTCATGGGAGATTTTCCAGCGTAGCTCACCGGCCGCCATCTTGCTGCAGTCACCAGCTACTGTTGTAAGGTGAGTGATCTGCACAAAAATACTCTTAACTCGCTGAAATCTTGACTGATTTACAAACGGTTTGGTTTATTATAAACGTTATTAGCATGGCTATGATACAGGAGACAACAAGACATGTTGAAAAAAAAATCATAATTATAAGTATGCAGTACCATAACTACATCTTTGATGTTTATAACAAACCAACCCGTTTGAAAATTGAGCAAACTATGGTTATTTAAATAGTAAACCATAATGTTATGAATGAGCGAGCTGACTGCAGCAAGATGGCGGCCATGTTGCAACGTCGGTCTCCATTGGCCAGCAGCATGGGTGAGCCATCTATTGTTTATATCTATGGGTTCAAATGTGAACAGTACCCAACCCTATACATTGGTCCAATAACATTGTTATTGTTCTTCACAATGAACCCTTTTAAAAAATGACAAGCATTCACTCTTCTACCAAGCCCCATGTACTTGAAATAAAACTAATTCTAAACCTTTTATTGTTTATATACTCTCTTTCCTAACAGACGGTGAAGAAAGACCATGATGACATCAGCTGTTCTCAGAGTAATCCTAGGGGCTGACAGCTGTCAGAGGGTGGTGATTTCTGCTGGCCTGCCTTCAACTGTGAATGAACTGGAGAATGAGATAAAGACTCAGTGTAATATAAAGGAACCCTTTCGGCTGCAGTTCATGGACACGCTTTTTGGCGATGAATTTATGAACTTAACTTCCATGGGAGAAATACAAGACAAAGCTACAGTCAAGGTCATATACACATCATGCAGACCTCTCAATGCTGATGCAGATCAATGTGTGGACAGTTGCTCCTTTCCACCAACCAGTCATCCTGATGACACCACATCTTCTCTAGGCGACAGCACCGGGATTCTCACATCTCCAGAGTCCACTTCTTCACGGTCTTCATGGCCAGGTGTGTTCCATGTTCCCCGTTTTTCGTATGATGCAGAGATTAAGCTTGAAAAGGCCCACAGAGTTCTCAGAGAAGAAGGGACACTGTTGATCCCTGATTCAAAGCTCAAGTCTGATATACTAGAGGGGTTGATTCAGGAGGTAGTTAAGCACAAAGTCTACGCCACGGACAGGGAGTTTGACCAAGTTGCAGAGGCGCTCGTCATGAAGCATCCATGTTTACAAGAAAAAGGCTCAGCCTCTGGCTATGGGGGATGGAAGACTAGTCTCAAATACAAGTTGTCCAACTACCGCACACATCTCCGGAAAGTGGGATGTCCTGAAGTATGTGTAAATACTTTGAAACATAAACCAGAAGGGAAACGTTCTCCTGCTTTTAAAGTTAAGAAACCAAAGAGGGGTGAAGTGGCCTACTGCCCTGACTTTCCACTTGGAGAATGCGCCCAGTCCTTGGAGAAGATGAGGGTTGAACTCCTTTCAGATTACAAGAAGCGTAATAACAGAGAGACAGTTAAGGCTAAAATGGAGAAAACATTTGCATTGAGAAGACAAGAAGTCATTAGTGATGTTCCCATGACCAGTGATGTACAAGAGAGATGGCCAGCTCTCTTTGGTGTAATGGAGGTGAGTACAAAGATAATGGTGTAACTTTTTGTGCTGTAGATGGTATATGCAACTGTTAGAGTAAAGCTTGGCCCCATTACGATGTTGTTCAGAAGTAGGTGCAAATGAATGCTGGATGTTGAAAAGCTGATGCTTCACTGCATTGCTGGCTTAAATGTGTAAGAAGAAGGTGAAGTAGTAGGAATATTTGAAAAAGTGGGAACATGATTGAAGCAGATGAGTAGGGCTTGAGTTTAAGGATGTCCGTCATCCCGGGGGCCGAAAAAAATAGGATTGAGGAGGAGGAACATTTATTTAGCGAGGAATTTGGGCTTAGAGTTAAAAGGAAAAATACCGTGATAACGTCATAAATTAAAATGACTGCAAGTTTTGTTTAGCACAAGTTCTTATTAAACCTCCTTGAGAACAGAAACACACAGCACATACTGCTGGTGTCATGTCCCTACTGGTTTTCAGACTAACTGGTTTCCACATGTTGTGTTTACCGAACACAACAGTTGTGGTCTGCCTCTGTCATCAGATTCGTCACACATTCACAAACATATTATTGGCGATTTTCAGGTCCAAATCTCGTATCTACTGTGGCGAATATGATTGTATAAGTTAGCACTACATCAAAGCCGCCTAAAAAAATAAGTTTGTCTAAAATATATCAGATCGCGTCAAGCTGGATTACATCTCGGTAGAGCAAAATGCTTTCAGCATTCACACCCAATATTCCATAGCCGAAATCAAATGCTGAGCAAACATGCATAGTGCATACAGTTATGTGATTGGCAGCTGTAAGTTTAATGAAACAAATGTGTGTATGTCAGTGGGCCGTGTTGTTAAAAAATGGTTTCATTTTTTTTTCAGGTTAACGCAGAGTTCAAGCGGATTACAACTATGGCTCTACAGTCAAGGTTCCTGTCACAGCTTGACCTACACTCCGCAAGTCTGCTGAGGGTGTTCTCGAAAAAATCGGGGCAGCAGGGCAAGAAGTTAAAAGACATGGCTGCCATGATGACGGTAAGAACTTTTGAACTGTGTGTATATGTGTAGATATGTGTGTGTGTGTGTGTGTGTATATATATAATATTTCCTTTTTGGCATTAGGTCAGTCTAAAATCAATTACAATGGTAAATTATCCCAAAATGTGACCACTCCATAGGTTCAATTTGATTAAAATGTCCCTATATTCTTTGTTTTAATCCTTAAGGAAGACATCGATGCTGACAGGGAGTGCCTCATTAAAGGACTCTGCATCTACCTCAATGAGGATCCTGAGGATCTGGTGAAGGAGTACATGGTGAGTGTGTGCTAAAGTAGTAGGCCACATACAAAAAAGAAGTTAGTTTGAACATGTTTTTAAGAAGAAAAATAGCCTCAGTTAAAAGAACCTCATTTGACCAGATATACCAGACCATATTACCAGACATGTTACTTAGCTGTCTTCCTGAAATTGATATTATAATTGGTTTTGTTAGAATTAACATGGTCTATCATGATTTGTGTTCTTCTGATTCCAGAAACACATTCAAATACTAATGCAATAGTCTTAAGGACAGCTCTATCCTCCTCAGGCTGCAGTATCTTCCACCTGTAGGGCTTATATTACATCACATAGGATGAATTATGAATCAGGAGTAGTACCTAATGCTTTGCTCATTAGTCTCCAGCATTTGGTGTCATTTCATTTCACCTGTCTATTCTCTCCAACCTTCTCCTCTTTTTAAAGTCGCTGATATATATATTACCAATAATAATTACCATTCACTCAATTTAATGTACAACCTACAATCTGATAGCCAGGCTGGTGAAACCCACAGGTGAAAACAAACCAGGTATTCTTCTTCGCAAGCATTGTGCTAATTAGTGTAGTGCCACAGTAGAGTCAAATAAGCAAATTGTGTCTTAATGAGGTCCGAGTAAAAAAAATCTTATCCTTAAAGAAATAATTTATCTTCCACCAGGACATGACTGAGGCCAACACACTACGTGAGGTAGAAGAAACAACAGTGGGGATCTATGTTGCCAGAGAGACTCCCAGCAGTGACTATTCTGATGTCGGAGTTATCCTCGAGGGTGTGGTGGTGCTTCAGGATCTGGAGAATGTGGCTCTTGCAGCTGTAATGCTGTTTGGACTCATGTATGCCCTAAACATGAATTACCCGTTGAAGCTCCGCAACACCTTAGAAGTTATTCAGAAGCTTATAATGGAGGTGGATGCATCTGACCTTTCAAGAAAGGCCCAAAACTTGAAGAGGAAAATGCACGAGTGAAGAGAGCTCACTGTCCATGTTCACTGTCCATGTTCACGGCTCGCTGTTCCTACACTGTTCTTGTAGTTGAGATGCAGAGTATACATTCCTGGACTGAGTGGTGTGGCTGGTTCTCCCACCATCGCAGTTATTGATGCCTTATAAAAAGCAGGGGATGCTTTATTTATATATATATATATATATATATTGTTTTTTTGTTTACGTTGTTGTTGTTGTAACGAAATTGCTAAACGATATGTAAGGTCCTTTTTAATATTTGTACTTCTCAAATTGGAGATTAGTTTTGGAAAGACTTGAGTGATTATTTAATCTCCAGGTTCTTGAATAAAGGTCTTGAAACAAAACTTTCTAATCGTTTTCAATGCAAAAAAAGTGGGTTATGTTTACTTTTAAAATCTGTTTCATATTTACATAAAATTATATTTATAAATATAATGTATAACAAAAAAAATTACAATTCTGAAAACATGTAATAGACATGGGAATATTAAAATAACAAATATTGCTAGAGTTATGTGATCAAATAGTGTTGGAATAAAAGGGATTGAATTGTGTTTGAATAAAGTGATCAACATGGGTTGGAGTAAAATGATGAAAGTGTTTAATTTACTTTATTGAAACACATTTCAATAACTTTGAATCAACACAAAGTAATTGCGTTGATTGGACATAAATCGTTTGTGTTGATTTAAAACAATTCTATAGGTTGCTGCCAAAGCAAATTATTTGTGTGCAACAAATGTCCACAATTGAATTGAGTAAATCCAATGTGTTCTTTTTTTCAGTGTATCATTGTGCCTGTTCATGGCTAAAATAATTTTAAATAATTCATAATTAATGAATGAATTAATTATTAATTTTGCCGTCCGAGCCTAACGGAAGTTGCAGACGATAGTGGCTGTGACGTCACAAGATGTACCCAGTTGCGATTGTAAACATGGCGGAGACTTTGGAAAGTGATACTAGTGAGAGAAATGATTGATTTGGACAGCTTTTCGGACAGGATAGATGAGGAAAGTGATAAATTTGGTGCACTTTGAGGGCAACATTAAGAGATTTATGGATACAGCTCTCAACACTCATATGAAACATATATTTCAATAATCAAAAAACATTGGAAGGATTTCTTAACCTATTTTATACAACTAATATTACATAGATGGAAATATTTGTTTAGATAGATGACCAAACCCACTGAGATAACTTAGGCTACAGTTTACCTCCCTGAGCTGACGTTATCTCTCTCAGTACCACAGAAGAGCACTCTCCCTCTCCTTATTGTTGAAACAGCTAATCTCCGTTAGCTCCGAAATAGCACCAGATGCTAACGACAACACTGTAACTCTCTCAGTCTCTCTTTCTCTCTCTCGAATCGACCAGTGGCCTTTATTTATCATGCTCAATCAAAGAATCTACGAAACAATGACACCAGCCAGGCTCACCTTCATCTTTTGGGAACAGAAACATCGCCACTTCGGCAGACTTGACATTACTACAGCCAGCGGCAATGCATCGTTTCCCCTGTGTTTTTCATCCCTCTTTCTTCACTGTCGCCTCCATTGTCAGGTTTTCTCGATTGGCAATCACTTCCAGTCGACTCCGACACACTTTCCAGGAAAATACTAGCTCAAACATGTTGAGAAATTCGACTTTGAAAAAGAGAAAAAATGAACGGTGGTGAATGTAAACAGTGCGGCGGCGTCCATCTCGTGAAGTCACGCAGTAGATCGCAAGCCACGCCCACGAAGGCGAAGGTCGACTGCAGATTTCTCCGGCAAATTCAAAACTCGTCAAATTCGTTGCTATTCCAACATCTTTTGATATGGGTTCCAATGGACAATTTTGGTCATTACTATACGTATTAGCATAACAGATCATGCACAGGTGCACACTTCACTGGGCCTTTAAAGACCCTGTGAAGTGTGCACCTGTGCATGATCTGTTATGCTAATACGTATAGTAATGACCAAAATTGTCCATTGGAACCCATATCAAAAAATGTTGGAATAGCAACAAATTTGACGAGTTTTGAATTTTCCGGGGAAATCTGCAGTCGACCTTCGCCTTCGTGGGCGTGGCTTGCGATCTACTGCGTGACGTCACGAGATGGACGCCGCTGCACTGTTTACATTCACCACCGTTCGTTTTTTCTCTTTTTCAAAGTCGAATTTCTCAACGTTTTTGAGCTAGTATTTTCCTGGAAAGTGTGTCGGAGTCGACTGGAAGTGATTTTCAATCGAGAAAACCTGACAATGGAGGCGACAGTGAAGAAAGAGGGATGAAAAACACAGGGGAAACGATGCATTGCCGCTGGCTGTAGTAATGTCAAGTCTGCCGAAGTGGCGATGTTTCTGTTCCCAAAAGATGAAGGTGAGCCTGGCTGGGGTCATTGTTTCGTAGATTATTCGATTGATCATGATAAATAAAGGCCAGTGGTCGATTCGAGAGAGAGAGAAAGAGAGACTGACAGAGTTACAGGGTTGTTGTTAGCATCTGGTGCTAGCTCGGAGCTAACGGAGATTAGCTGTTTCAACAATAAGGAGAGAGAGAGTGCTCTCCTGTGGGACTGAGAGAGATAACGTCAGCTCAGGGAGGTAAACTGTAGCCTAAGTTATCTCAGTGGGTTTGGTCATCTATGTAAACTAATATTTCCATCTATGTAATATTAGTTGTATAAAATAGGTTAAGAAATCATTCCAATGTTTTTTGATTATTGAAATATATGTTTCATATGAGTGTTGAGAGCTGTATCCATAAATCTCTTAATGTTGCCCTCAAAGTGCACCAAATTGATCACTTTCCTCATCTATCCTGTCCGAAAAGCTGTCCAAATCAATAATTTCTCTCACACTAGTATCACTTTCCAGAGTCTCCGCCATGTTTACAATCGCAACTGGGTACATCTTGTGACGTCACAGCCACTATCGTCTGCAACTTCCGTTAGGCTCAGATGGCAAAATTAATAATTCATTAATTCATTAATTATGAATTATTACAAATTATTTTAGCCATGAACAGGCACAATGATATGTAAGGAATGAAACTGCCATTTCATTTTGGTGCAAAAAAATGCACTTCACTGGGCCTTTAAGTCCATGCTCTCCTTCTGGACAGCAATCTCTATTCGTTTTTTGTAAAAGTCCTCCTTATCTTCCTGTAGTTTCAAAAGTCTAGTTTGTTGTTTGTGTCTACCGTCTCTGCGTAGAATAACAGTAGCAACAAGAACCTGTGGGCTCACGTGCGCCCCCTTCAGTGCGGCAGAGGTTATGGCTGCCTCTCCTGCTGCTTTTTTCATTGCCGTTATATGATGAGACCAGTGAGCCTAAATATCATATATACGTTAAATAAGTTATTTAGAGACTATGGATGGCGAGGATAAATTTAATAAAGGGATCTACAAACATTACATTGGTGACCTACAGTGAGATGGTAACAGGCATGCTCTTAGGGCCCGCTTTCCAGCCAGTTTCTGTGGGGTGACACATTCTGAGGTGAGGCAGAGCTCATCTGTGCCTCACCTCACCCCACAGTAACTGGCTTGAGCGCGCTCACAAAATAAGTGTCAGCGCTAAATTAGTGCCCGCGCTCCAGCAAGTTACTGTGGGCTTACGAGAGGCAGAGCTCGTCCTTGCCTAACTTCTCATCGCTACCCGTAGTTGTAGCGGAGCTCGGCAAATTTGCTGATTTTGACTTTAAAAAGCGATTGGAATCATACATTAATCGCACTTACATCATAGATCAGTGGAGACATTTTATTATTATTACTATTTAGTTTTTCTTTAGTTGTTTTTCCGTTACATTGGAGTATGACAGGTGAGGCTCTGCCTCCCCTGCCTCCCCTGACTGCACGTCGCTGCCTCACACCTGGTGCTAATCACTCCCTCAAGGGAGACAAAGCACACAGAGTTGCTCAGTTGTGTGTGGCACATGGAGGGAGCAGGAGACTCCCAGCGTGAGGAAACATTTTGTAAGCTGGTAAGTCGGTTAGCGGCCCGGCTACGTTAGCCTTTGCAGAGTTACAGGTATTTTTTAGTTTAACAGCAATAAAGCCTCTTTTTTGGACTCGAACACTGCCTCTGTCGTGATTGCTACACTACCACTTTTCTCTTTATCTGCCCAGTCCTGTTACACTGGGGAATGCGGGCATAAGGACTCTAGTGGTGGTGTTGCAGTCAGAAAAAAAAAGTTTTGGGTTTTCAAGATGGAGGATGTACTAAGGGAGTTGGTGCGTATTTCTACTGAGCAGCAGACTCTGCAACGGCAGATGATACAGGAGCAGCAGAAACAGAATGCGCTTCTCCATGTGGAGGTCCAAAAATGCCTAACAGCAGCCTCTCCTATCCAGAGGGAAGCAACCGTGCAGCCTAACCCAGGTCGATTCATCCCCAAAATGACGGAGAGTGATGAGATAGAGGCCTACTTAACAGCTTTTGAGCGCACAGCTGAAAGAGAGGGCTGGCCAAGGGACTCCTGGGCTGATCTGGTTGGACCATTCCTCCTGGGCCCGGCACAGCAAGCTTACTTCGACCTCCCTCCTGACCAAGCAAAGGATTACGTCATCTTGAAGAGGAAAATCCTGGCGAGGTATGGCTACAGCATAGCAGCAAAAGCCCAGCGGTTCCATGACTGGAAATACAAGCCAGAGTTGTCAGCCAGGGCCCAGATGTATGACCTAGGCCGGGTAACCAGAGCATGGCTGACATGCAACCCCGAAAAGTTGAGTGTTTTAGAGAGGATAATGATGGACAAATAGATTCGGTCTCTGCCTTATGAGACCAAGAAAATGGCAAGCCAGCAGAATCCAGCAAGTCTGGATGAGTTGGTTATCGTAGTGTAGAGCCACGTGGTCACAGCGGACCTGCTTAAGTCCGCACGACCAGACACCGAGTGGGGCCGGAAAGTCAGTGGGGAAGCATCACGGACTAGACGGGCACGAGAACCGCGATGGGAACCAGAAGAGGTAAGGCGACGACACTCCTACCTGCCAGAGGGCCAACCGCGTTGCTACCAGTGTGGGGAGACAGGCCACATTGCCCGGGAGTGCCCAGGGAAGGAAGAGCTAATACCGACCGCCAACTCATCTGGTTCAAGGCCCTGCCACCTTCTTGACTCTTGCTGGGTACAGGAAAGCTCCCTGTCTCAAATGATACCAGTCAAGGTAAATGGAAAAGATGCAGAGGCGCTAGTGGACTCAGGAAGTGTGGTGTCCCTCATTCAACCCCACCTCCTCGACCATTTGCCATCTGAAGAGACTGTGCCCGTTTCCTGTGTCCATAGGGACACTAAATTATACCCCACTTGCCTCATCCACCTTATCACAGCTGTGAGCTGAAAGTGGAGGTGGTTCCTTCCCTACCAGTCCCAGTCTTGGTGGGGCGAGACTGCCCACTATACAAGCGCCTGCGGCACCAGAAGGAGGTGAGTCCCAAAAGCCCAAGCGTGCCAAAGGAAAGCGAGAGAAAGGACAAATTGCCACCTTGGGTAAGTCTCCTCAGCAGTCCCCCAAAGTTGTGTGTGCTGTGCCGGAGGAGCAGAGAGGCAACCAATCTTCCGGTGCAGACGAGGCCAATAATAACCCTATTGTTGCTTTCCCGGGAGACCTAAGCACAGGTGATGAGGAGGGTGAAGTTGCATTGCTTCCAAGTTTGAAGGGCCAGTTCGGGACCGCCCAGATGGAAGACCCCAATCTGTTGCATGCACGCAGCAATGTTACGGAAATAGAGGGAAAACCAGTTCCAGGAGTAGGTGAGCTTACATGTCCTCATTTCCTAATAAAAAATAATCTGTTGTACTATGCCAAACAGTTTGAAGGTCAGCGAAGAGACTTGTTGGTTGTCCCAAAACAATATGTGTCCACAGTGCTGCATCTGGCTCACAGCCATGTCCTAGGGGCCCACCTAGGGGTTGAGAAGACAAGGCAGCGGATTGGAAGCCGGTTCCACTTTCCAGGGGTTGTAAGAGCTATAGAGGATTATTGTCGCACCTGTGTTGAATGTCAAAAGATGAGTCCCAAGCCACACTTTAAAAATCCCCTAATACCTCTACCGATAATCGAGGTAAGGTTTTCTCGCATTGCCATGGACTTAGTGGGACCGCTGGTGAAGTCTGCCAGGGGACATCAGTATATTCTTGTGATCCTTGACTATGCAACCAGGTACCCGGAGGCCATTCCCTTGAGGAACATGACAACGAGAGTGATTGCACGGGAGCTGCTTCACCTGTTCAGCCGAGTTGGGATTCCTAAAGAGATGCTAACAGACCAAGGCACTCCCTTCATGTCCAAGATAATGAAGGATCTCTGCAGGCTCTTCAAGGTAAAGCAGCTTCGTACATCTGTCTACCATCCTCAGACAGACGGATTTGTAGAACGCTTTAACAAGACGTTGAAATCCATGTTAAAGAAGGTTGTTGACAAGGATGGTCGTAACTGGGACCAGCTTCTGCCCTATGTCCTGTTTTCAATCAGGGAAGTTCCACAGGCTTCAACCGGTTTCTCCCCCTTCGAGCTGCTGTATGGCCGACAGCCCAGAGGACTTCTCGACATCACGAAGGAAGCCTGGGAGGAGCAACCAAGCCCCCATCGGAGCCTGATTGAGCATGTAGAGACGATGCAGATGCATATGAAAGATGTTTGGCCCATGGTCAGAGAGCACATGGCTCAAGCCCAAGAAGCCCAGAGGAAAGTGTTTAACAGAGGTGCCCAACCAAGTGAGTTCCTGCCCGGGGATAAAGTGCTTCTCCTGGTCCCCACCACATAACACAGATTCCTGGCATCGTGGCAAGGTCCCTATGAAGTGGCAGAGAAGGTGGGACCAGTCAACTACAAGGTACGCCAACCTGGCCATCCCAAACCATCCCAAATATACCATGTTAACCTGTTAAAGACATGGTACGCCCGAGAGGCACTGCTGTGTTGTTGTTCCCCGGTTGTGTCCCCCTCTTCTCCAGACCATGAGGTGGCCGAAGTTGAATACGGTCCAGGGCTGTCCAAAGCTCAGTTACAGCAAACCAAGGAACTGGTTCAGCAGAGTTTGGATGTGTTCTCACTACGACCTGGATGCACAACGATGGTGGAACATCAAATCCACACAGAGCCTGGCCAAAAGGTAAAGATGCGGCCCTACCGGGTGCCGGAGGCAAGACGGGCGGCCATTGAGCAAGAAGTGCAGAAAATGCTTGTGATTGAAGAATTTCACAGTGACTGGACCAGCCCTGTCATTCTGGTTCCTAAGCCAGACAAAACCAACAGGTTCTGTAGTGATTTCAGAAAATTGAATGAAATCTCCAAGTTTGATGCGTATCCTATGCCCAGGATAGATGAGCTAATTGATCGGCTTGGGGAAGCCAGGTATATCAGCACTCTGGACTTGACGAAAGGGTATTGGCAGGTCCCACTTGAAGCAGCCTCAAGAGAGAAGACGGCAGGGCTGTACCAGTATACTGTGCTTCCCTTCGGGCTTCATGGAGCACCAGCCACTTTCCAGAGACTGATGGACAAGGTTCTGAGGCCACATCGTGAGTATGCAGCTGCCTATTTGGATGACGTTGTTATCAACAGTGACTCATGGGATAGCCATCTCATAAGGCTTGCAGCAGTGCTGGAATCTCTCCGCAAGGCGGGCTTGACAGCCAATCCAAGAAAATGCAAGCTTGGACTGGAGGAAGCCGAATACCTGGGCTTCACCATTGGGCGGGGCCATGTTAGACCACAAGAAAGGAAGGTTCAGGTGATCCAGGACTGGCCACGACCGTCAACAAAGAAACAGGTGAAAACCTTCTTGGGTCTGACGTCCTACTATTGCCGTTTCATCCCGAACTTCTCCACAGTAGCCTCTCCCCTTACAGACCTGACCAGAGACTAGCAGCCGCTAATGGTCAAGTGGACAGGAGAGGCTGAACACGCCTTTGAGGGACTTAAGAGGGCTCTCTGCGCACGGCCGGTGTTGGTGACCCCAGACTTCAGCCGGGGGATGATTGTGTAGACGGATGTGTCAGAGGTGGGCATAGGAGCAGTACTATCCCAGGAGGTTCACGGTGAGGAACACCCCGTCATGTACATCAGCCGGAAGCTGAACACAAGGGAACAAGGGTATGCTACTGTGGAGAAAGAAGGCCTAGCAATAAAATGGGCGCTTGAGCGCCTCTGGTATTACCTCTTGGGACGTCACTTCACTCTGGTAACTGATCATGCCCCACTGATCTGGATGGCAAATAAAAAAGACACAGACGCTAAAGTAGGAAGGTGGTTTGTCTCACTACAGGAGTTTAACTTCTCTATCATCCACAGAGCCGGAGCCAAGCATGGGAATGCAGATGCTCTGTCCCGTAGAGATGCCCTGTGGACCATGGTCACCTCTCCTCGGCCAGAACTGAAGGGGGGGTGTGTGTAAGGAACTGAGAGGCAGAGTAGTGGGAGGCACCTACATTCCCAATAGGTGGCTCCGCCCGCTTCCAATTAACAGTATTGGGAGCAGGTGTGGAGACCTCACACCTGGTGCTAATCACTCCCTCAAGGGAGACAAAGCACACAGAGTTGCTCAGTTGTGTGTGGCACATGGAGGGAGCAGGAGAGTCCCAGCGTGAGGGAACATTTTGTAAGCTGGTAAGTCGGTTAGCGGCCCGGCTACGTTAGCCTTTATATAGTTAAAGGTATTTTTGAGTTTAACAGCAATAAAGCCTCTTTTTTGGACTTGAACACCGCCTCTGTCGTGATTGCTACACTACCACTTTTCTCTTTATCTGCCCAGTCCTGTTACAATTGGAACTGATATTTGTTTAGTGAGCTTATAGGATGTTCCCTGAAAGATTGTAAAATGTCAATGAAGATGTCAGACTTAGTATATTTGTTAATAATTACATACAGTACATGGAATTTGTGTGTGTGTGTGTGTGTGTGTGTGTGTGTGTGTGTGTGTGTGTGTGTTCCAAGTGAATCTGCGGCCCCCTGGTGGCCAGTACGTAAATTATGTGGTCCCCACCACCATCCAAGTTGCCCATCCCTGACCCTATTTAGGGGCAATGGATGTCCACTCTCGGGAGACGACAGACAGTGGTGCGGTTAGCCAAAGTGACAGACCTAATGTTAGCCCTATTTACAGGCAATGGACGTCCACTCTCGGGAGACGACCGACAGTGGTGCGGTTAGCCAAAGTGACAGACCTAATTTTACCCAGGGAAAAGTGGTGAAAATGAGAAAATGTATCCGAAAATAGTGCCTCATAATGCGGGCATCTGGACAGTAGCCAGAGACTCACAGGCACACACACATGCAGAGATCCAGGGGTCGGAGCACATGGCTTTTTTTACACAGAAATAAGTCTCTGAGAGGCGGGGAGACTCAGAGGACAGGCTGCGTCACCTCACTTTGTAACCCAGGAAAGGAGCAGGAATCCTGGCTGCGTGAGTGGTAAAAGCTGGTTAAGCTGTTTTAATCCGACAGCCGCTGATGCGCACGGAAGTCTGGCCGTTTCGTTAACATTTGAATGGCCAAATGGGTGGAAATCCGTCCGTTTCGTTAAAACGCCGGACTGGAGCCTGTGCAGGACCCCAGTGAGAGCTCCAGACTGTGTGCACTGTGTTAGGGAACCATATGAACGGTGTACATGAGTGTTAAAAGTGCTTTAAACGGTTTTAATTCAACAGCAGCCGCTGACAATCTCACTGTGTCACCCAGGAAATTAGCCGGATTTGTGGGTAGGCTGAGTGTTAAAGGCGCATTAAACTGGTTTTAATTCAACAGAGGACAGGCTGCTTCATATCACACTTTTACCCAGGCAATGAGCCGGATTTGTGGGTAGGCTGAGGCATTAAACTGTTTTAATCCGACAGCCGCTGATGCGCACGGAAGTCTGGCCGTTTCGTTAACATTTGAATGGCCAAATGGGCGGAAATCCATCCGTTTCGTTAAAACGCCGGACTGGAGCCTGTGCAGGACCCCAGTGAGAGCTCCAGACTGTGTGCACTGTGTTAGGGAACCATATGAACGGTGTACACGAGTGTTAAAAGTGCATTAAACGGTTTTAATTCAACAGCAGCCACTGACAATCTCACTGTGTCACCCAGGAAATTAGCCGGATTTGTGGGTAGGCTGAGTGTTAAAGGTGCACTAAACTGGTTTTAATTCAACAGAGGACAGGCTGCTTCATATCAGACTTTTACCCAGGCAATGAGCCGGATTTGTGGGTAGGCTGAGGCATTAAACTGTTTTAATCCGACAGCCGCTGATGCGCACGGAAGTCTGGCCGTTTCGTTAACATTTGAATGCGCGGAAATCCGTCTGTTTCATCAAAACGCCGGACTGGAGCCTGTGCAGGACCCCAGTGAGAGCTCCAGACTGTGTGCACTGTGTTAGGGAACCATATGAACGGTGTACATGAGTGTTAAAAGTGCATTAAAACGGTTTTAATTCAACAGTAGCCGCTGACAATCTCACTGTGTCACCCAGGAAATTAGCCGGATTTGTGGGTAGGCTGAGTGTTAAAGGTGCATTAAACTGGTTTTAATTCAACAGAGGACAGGCTGCTTCATATCAGACTTTTACCCAGGCAATGAGCCGGATTTGTGGGTAGGCTGAGGCATTAAACTGTTTTAATCCGACAGCCGCTGATGCGCACGGAAGTCTGGCCGTTTCGTTAACATTTGAATGGCCAATCGTTAAAACGCCGGACTGGAGCCTGTCCAGGGCCCCAGTGAGAGCTCCAGACTGTGTGCACTGTGTTAGGGAACCATATGAACGGTGTACATGAGTGTTAAAAGTGCATTAAACTGTTTTAATCCGACAGCCGCAGGTGCTGACGGAAAGCAGGCGGAACAAATTGATTATTTTACCCAGGAATAAATGTTTGCAAGGCGGGGAAAGTGTTCCTGCAGCCCCTCCATAACGGTAATAATGATTAGAAATGATTTCCAGGGCAGAAAGCGGTTTTTAAATGTGGAAAAAACTATTTTAAACTGTTTAAAAAGCACAAAGTGATTTGAGTGCAGTTCTCATGTGTCCCCACAGGAGGACGCATCATCCCAGGGAGCACAGTGCATTAACAGTAAAAAATACAACAAAAACAGGGCAAATCAATGGATTTAAAGTGCAGGGAAGCTTCACACCACACACAGGTACATTCCTAAATCCCCACCATGGTGACCACGGTGATTTAAACTAGTTTCTGCGGGGAAAAGAGTGCTAAAAATCTGATTAAAGCCTGCTAACAGTGTGGTAAAAGTCTGATTGTGTCAGAGACCCATAGTAATGCAGGGTCGGGCCGGGTCAGTACTTGGATGGGAGACCAGCCTGGGAATACCCGGTGCTGTAAGCTTTATTTAAATACAGGTACATCCATGGTGATAAGATAAGATTTATACCCTAAAATAGCATGCTAAGCGTGGGTGTATTAGTTTCAAAGCATGAACACTCTGCTCATGTCAGACTTACATGAAATAGACCGGGAAAAGCACCTCTCTGTGGCTGCTCACAGACCCCTGAAGTAGCTCCAGCTCGGCTTCCTAATACGGGCAAACAGCTTTTTTCACACTTCCAGGAGAGGGACCGGGAAAAGCACCTCTCTTTGGCACCTCACAGAGCCCCAAAGGACGGCCTAATGACCTCCAGCTCGGCTTCCTAATACGGGCAAACAGGTTTTTTGACACCTCCAGGAGAGGGATCGGGAAAAGCACCTCTCTTTGGCACCTCACAGAGCCCCAAAGGACGGCCTAATGACCTCCAGCTCGGCTTCCTAATACGGGCAAACAGGTTTTTTCACACCTCCAGGAGAGGGACCGGGAAAAGCACCTCTCTTTGGCACCTCACAGAGCCCCAAAGGACGGCATAATGACCTCCAGCTCGGCTTCCTAATACGGGCAAACAGGTTTTTTCACACCTCCAGGAAAGGGACTGGGAAAAGCACCTCTCTTTGGCACCTCACAGAGTCCCAAAGGACGGCCTAATGACCTCCAGCTCGGCTTCCTAATACGGGCAAACAGGTTTTTTCACACCTCCAGGAGAGGGACCGGGAAAAGCACCTCTCTTTGGCACCTCACAGAGCCCCAAAGGACGGCCTAATGACCTCCAGCCTCTCTCCCTCACATGGAGCTCAGGTTATTTGATACCTCCAGGAGAGGGACCGGGAAAACCACCTCTCTGTAGCCCCTCACAGAGCCCCAAAGGACGGACTAAGGACCTCCGGCAACAGTGGCACTTCCATAACCTCGTGCACCGTGAGTCCCCGGGCCCCCGGACTTAAGCACTCCCCCACGGACTAAACCCAGATGATCACACCCTACAGAACCTCATGCCCCTGGTAACCCTAAAGGGGGTGGATTTTGCGGTGCTTTACCGTCCGCACATCGGCATCCATATTCGGCCTTCTTCACGACACCACCACCCCTTCTTTGGAGGATATTCTCATGCTCCTGGTAACCCTTTAAATAGTCTGATACTACCAGGGCTCATCACCGCACTTTACAAGCCAGAAATAATGTTTAAATGCTCGGGGAAAGTGTTTTTAAACGTCTGGAAGAGAGTTGTAGCCTGTCATTTTGCACGATATCATTTAACATTGAACAATCTCCTGGAAATGCACAGAATATGTCCATTTCCAGGAGAGATTCCATGTCAAATGATATCGTGCAAAATGACAGGCTATAACCCAGGAACAAGTGTTTGAAAGGCGGGGAAAAGTTGTTTAAAATAGTCGGAAAAGTGTTTTTAAACGTATGGAAGAGCGTTTTAGCCTGTCATTTTGCAGGATATCATTTAACATGTAACCTCTGCCGGAAATGCACAGAATCTGTTCATTTTCAGGAGAGGGTCAATGTTAAATGATATCCTGCAAAATGACAGGCTAAAACACCCAGGGATACGTGTTTGAAAGGCGGGGAAAAGTTGTTTAAAATAGTCTGATACGTCCAGGGCGCATCACCGCATTTTACAAGCCAGGGAAGTTGTCTTAATCATGGGTAAACATTGTTTAAATAGTCTGATACCTGGCACTGTATTTGCCCCTGGGAACCTTCAAGGTTATACTAATGTTATATTATTTATTTAATTATCACACAATTTTTACAAAAACAGTATACAAAATATACATAATTAACATAATAACAACATGATTAGCAGGGGCCTGGGGGCCATATTAGCCGTCTAACTTGTACGGTGCACCGGGGAAAAAAGGTTGAGTACACGCCCCTGTCCCCTCATCAGGAGTATCAACCGGCCCTGAAGAAGAGGTATCGCTGCTCTCCGCCCCTGAGTCCTCTTTGGAGGTAGCTGACGGTGGTAGACCTCCTTCTGATGATGATGCTGCTGCAGCTGCTGCCGCCCTGAACATGGAGCGGATCTTCAATCCCTCCTTTATTCCAGGTGTATTCGCGTAGAACCGGTCTGCAGTGCTTACGTCGTGACACATAAGCCTAGCGAGAATCGACCTGCTTTCTGGATCTTGGTGATGCTTGATATTGTCAGCCAGGGCAGTGCGCAAGATGGTGAAGGTGACGGCTGTTTCTAGCCCAGCATCAGCCCAAGCCCTCTTCAAGTGAGCGTTCAGGTTCTTGGAAGCGTGCTTCCCCGTTGTGAAAAGGAAGAATTCACTCTGAGGACCCGACATGCCCTCTTTTATCCCCATCCACCGCATGACCCAGCTAAACTCCTTTATTGTAAGCACCAGCTGTGCTTCGCCAAATGTCTTGGCAGTCTTGTGATCCTGCACGTGGATGATGTAGCCCTCAGCAGTGCCCCTTCTGTCCGCCTCAAAGACCTCCGTGTTGGTCATGTTTGCGTACACACCCGGACGGTGGCCATACAGGAGGCTCCAATGGAGGGTTAGATAGCCATATAGCAGGTACTGGGTGATTGAGGTCGGATTGCTAGCCATCAGGTCAAGAGGATATCAGGGATGCGCTTCTCAGCGGCCGCCATGGCGGCGAGAAGATCCGCCTGGCTCGGCAGACGATCCAGCTTGTTCCTCTTCACCTTAAACTGGTGGACAGTGACAGACTTTTTCAAATCGTTCATGTTGGCTTTCACCTCTCTGATGATGTGGATCATATCAGACTGGGTGAGCCTGCACCCCCGGAGCTTTGACGCAGACAAGTACCTCAGGAAATTCTTCATAGTCTTCAGGAACAACAGCGATGTTGTGACTGCCCGGCCCGACTTTGAAATATACTCGCTCCAGCCACGGACCCTCTTTGTGTCTTTTAGAAACAGCCAGTCTGACAGCCGGTCAACACCATGGGCCATGAATACTAGGAAGTTCTTTATCCGGCTGACATTGGACATACAATTCTCTTTCCGTTTTACTGTCGGTGCGACACCCTCACAATGACCTCTGTATGTCTGAATGTACGTCTCCATGCTTTTAGGCAACGTGATTTCACGCATGGTATTCCCCCGTCCCTTCCCAGTGATTTCGGGGAGAGGGCCAGTCCTTAGCCAGATTAGCTTTCAGCTTATTGGAGACAGACGCACGGGTCTTCTGGCATACAGGGGTCTCACTACCGGAAGCTTCTACGGACCGCATGACAGTCTTCACCGGGGTCTTGCTTCCGGAGGCTTCTGGGGACCGCATCACAGACTTGAGAAGGGTCTCACTCGCAGAGGCTTCTATGGACCGCATGACAGTCTTCACCTGGGTCTCACTACCGGAGGCTTCTGGGGACCGCATCACAGACTTGAGAGGGGTCTCACTACCGGAGGCTTCTACGGATCGCTTGACAGTCGTCACCGGGGTCTTGCTTCCGGAGGCTTCTGGGGACCGCATCACAGACTTGAGAGGGGTCTCACTACCGGAGGCTTCTACGGATCGCATGACAGTCTTCACCGGGGTCTTGCTTCCGGAGGCTTCTGGGGACCGCATCACAGACTTGAGAGGGGTCTCACTACCGGAGGCTTCTACGGACCGCATGACAGTCTTCACCGGGGTCTCACTACCGGAGGCTTCTGGGGACCGCATCACAGACTTGAGAGGGGTCTCACTACCGGAGGCTTCTACGGCCCGCATGACAATCTTCACCGGGGTCTCACTACCGGAGGCTTCTGGGGACCGCATCAAAGTCTTCACCAGGATCTTGAGAGGGGTATTGCTGCCGGAGGTTACTCTGTTCATGCCGGGGGTACTTGAGATTGCTAGGCCCTTAAATCGTATATATTCTTCGTCTTTCTCAAGCAGAGCAGCAGTGGCACTCTGCTTCCTGGGTTTTAGACCCTGTTTCAGCCTGGAGCGCAGGGTCTTCACCTCATCAATGAGGGCATCCTTCTGAGCCCTCAATGCCACATTTTCCAGCCTCACCTGCCTGCAGTCCTCTTCGTCACACTCGGTATGTGGGGAGAAGGGTGGAGGGTGCACCGGGTATTCCTCCTCATTGTCTATATCCAATGATGTAGCCATTCCAATGATGGGATTAGTCTCTCGGAGGTCATGGAGCAACTGCATGGCCACACTATGCTTCAGCCTTGCCATGACCTGATGTGCCTCATCTCGGGAGAACTCAGGATGGTCACGAGTTACATGACGGTGTAGTCTCTTCCCAGCATACGAACACCCTGTGATGGGACAGGGTTTGGTCCGAGCATTTATTCTGCCACTGGCCATTTTAAGAATGATGCCTCTTTCCTCCAGGTTCCGCACTGCATGTTTGTGCTTAAGGTGCTTATTCGAAGCCAGATAGCAGAGTCTGCACACCGGGCATTCGGACACCATCCTTCCTAAAACACACACAATGAATTCTATTTAAATGGTTTTCTGTTTCTCCGTTTATATGCGTTAGCTAACTGGTGATTGCAACCATGGGTCCGATGCTTCAATGCAGGGAACACGGACCAAGGGGAGGACTTGGGTTACCACCTGGTTAAAATGGTCCCACCTCCGCACCAACGCGGGGCTGGTGATGGGTCCGATACATTGATTGTTTTTTGTTTCATGGTTCTGCCACGAGCTCACAAGACAGTTTTGGGTACGAAAACGTGGGGATAACAGTACCTCCGGGCGCTCCATCCCGCTCCGGCCTTCGCCGCAGCGGGGGGAGGAGGCATTGAACCCCTCGCACCTGCCCCCGGAGGAAGCAGGGGAGTCAGGTACCCGGAGGCGCACGGTGGACGGCCAGAGCGAGGCCGCCACACCGCACTGGGGTCAGGGTTCCGAGTTTTTCGAGCCAGGTCCCGGTGAAACGCAGTACGGAGCACCCGGCAGGAGCCTCCAGCAGACCCCCCCGCGTGGTTCCCTCGTCCCTCGGAAGAGGCGGAGAGGTGGATGTTTTTCATCTGCTGGCAGACTGCCGGGGAGAACGTGCTGCTCGGGAGCCAGGCTCAGAGTTAGTGGCAGTGAGAGCCCGTGCACCTGCCTTTTACAGCAGGCACACGCTGGTATCGGGGTGGGGAGAGAAGGTAGAAGCAGAGGCTGCAGAAACAGCCAGAGCCTTCCCCTCTAACACACCCCTCATTCGGTTCATAAGCACTGGGCAGAGTCCCCTGTCAACTCTCCTTATATTCCTCCGGAGACCAGTTGGGACATGGCAGCATCCCACTTCTCCTGGTACACCATATCGTTAAATGAGCAAAAATCACATTTGGTTTATTTCCAAAAAGCCTGGAAAAAACACATATCCGTCATGTCCTGTAAAATATCATTCTTTGTTTATTTCCATCCTTCAGGCAAATACAAATATCTTTGTCCGCTCCAGGAGCACAGTCGAACCCGCAGTTTGGAGGAACCAACCGCCAAGCACCGGAACCTGGACCCGGGGAGGAGGCCCTCCGATGGCGGGTCAGATTTGCTGATACCGCAGCTGGCTGGACACTGGCCGTAGAAGAACACCCGGGCGGGACCAGGCATGTCCCTCTTTGCAGACAAGCATATATGCGCTCCGGCATTTGCCGCATATCTTTGTCCGCTCCAGGAGCAGAGTCAAACCCGCAGTTTGGATGAACCGACCGCCAAGCACCGGAACCTGGACCCGGGGAGGAGGCCCTCCGATGGCGGGTCAAATTTGCTGATACCGCAGCTGGCTGGACACTAGCCGTAGAGGAAACCCTGGGCGGGACCAGGCATTTCCCTCTTTGCAGACAAGCATATATGTGGTTGTTACGCAGGATCAAACAGGTAGCCTGTGATGAAGTAGGGTCCTGTGCCCGGAGCAAGGCCAATTGCTGAATGCCGCAGCCGACTAAGGCCGCTATGCAACAGTGGAGGATTAGAGAAACAGGTGTTTGTCTTGCATTCCGCGGCGAAGTGGGGAGGTGGAACTTCCACCCCGCTACGGAACCCGTGGTGGGACCCCTGAGTCAGACGGTTCGTCTTGGAAACGCTTCATATTGGTCGGCCCGGGAGCTAAGAGACACGCAGGGTAACGGACACGCAGGGTTACCCCCACGCAGCCCACGCAGCACACGGAGGAGGCAGGGGAGGCAGGTACTTGGAGGCGCACGGCCGCCACACCGCACTGGAGTCAGGGTTTCGAGTTTTTCGAGCCAGGTCGCGGTGAAACGCAGGACTCCAGCAGGAGCCTCCAGCAGACCCCCCCGACGGTTCCCTCGTCCCTCCCGGCCATCAGAGTCGAACCCGCAGTTCGGAGGAACCGACCGCCAGAGCACCGGCACGAGGCCGGGCCGGCAGAGGCCCTCCGATGGCGGGTCGCGTTTGCCATTCGATCTGTGACATCCATAAAAAAGGGGTGAAAATGAAAAAATGTATCCCAAAATAGTGCCTCATAATGCGGGTAGATTCCCCTGCCAACTCCCCTTGCATTCCTCCAGACTCAGAAAAAGTCTAAATCAACTTTTTGGAGAACCATAAAAAATGGGTGAAAATGAAAAAATGTATCCCAAGATAGTGCCTCATAATGCGGGTAGAGTCCCCTGTCAACTCCCCTTGCATTCCTCCAGACTCAGAAAAAGTCTAATTCAACTTTTTGGAGAACCATAAAAAAGGGCTAAAAGTGTTCAAATGTATCCCAAAATAGTGCCTCATAAGGCAGGTAGAGTCCCATGAAACTCCCCTTGCATTCCTCCAGAGGTCATTTAAAAAACTTAAAGTTTGTTAAGAACCATGCTGGGGGGTCTCCGAGGCAACAAATGTGTCCGGGAAACTCAAAGTTTGCAACCATGACAGAGTGTGGTTGCTCCACAAGTGGTATGCAAGCCAGAATCCAGTTGGGGTGTATGTACAAAAATAATGTGTCTGAAAATACAGCTCATAATGCGGCTACAGTTTCCTGAAAACTCGCCTTGCATTCCTCCACGGTCACAAAAAGTAACACTTTACTTTTTGGAGAACCGTACAAAATGGCTAAAAGTGTTGAAATGTATCCGAAAATTGTGTCTCATAATTCCTTGACAACGCCTGAATTCCTCCAGAAACCAGTTTGTGAAGAACCATGCTGGGGGTCTCCAGGCAACAAAATGTATCCGAGCCAGAGTGCACATACAGCGGATAAATTCCTCACACACAGCCGTTTTTTTTCTGAGTTCTCTCAAAAACCGGGTTTCAGATTTTGTGCAGACAGTATCTTGAAAAACATGAACGGATTTTTCGGACGGAGTAGGGGAAGCTTGGATTCCCCTCTCCGTTGTAAATTGCAACGGGGGAGGGTGGAAAAGTGTTCGGGGCTTCGGCCCGAAGCGCCGAAGGGTTGAGCATCTCGGAGCTCCGTTGGCACTCAGTCATTTTTTCGAGAATTTTTAAAAACTTCATTTTGGATTATTTTAAGATAGAATTGACCGTTTTCTTTCATTTCTTTTCTTTCCACGGGTGGGGACCTATGGCAGGCCGCCTATGAGCTCCCAAATTCAGCCTGGAACTTCCAGGATTTGTGGGATAAGCTCCATAAACGGACAAAGTCATCCAAATATGTCCCTTTTATAGCCCAAAGATATATAATGCAAATACATTAAAATAGTAAAAGGTACAATTGTACTCCGCATTACCCGGAATTTGATTTATATAGCCCCAAAAAAATGATTAAAAATCATTTTCGTGGGGGAAAGTGTTAAAACGCCTGATTAAAGCATATGCAGGACCCCAGTGAGCTCCAGACTATGTGCATTGTGTTAAGGGACCATGTGAGTGATAACACCCATAATTTAAACACAAAGGCCACGATTAAACATCACTTTTAGGGGGAAAACGCTGGCTCTGTCCGTTTCGTTAACAAACTGATAGGCAAATGGACGGAAATGCGTCCGTTTCGTTAACAAACTGATAGGCAAATGGACAAGCGGGTGAAAACGGCCGAGTCGCTGCTCCAGGCTGTGTGCATTGTGTTAGGGGGCCATGTGAATGATAACATCCATCATTTGAACGCAAAGGCCACGATTAAACATCACTTTTAGGGGGAAAACACCGGCTCTGTCCGTTTCGTTAACAAACTGATAGGCAAATGGACGGAAATGCGTCCGTTTCGTTAACAAACTGATAGGCAAATGGAAAAGCGGGTGAAAACGGCCGAGTTGCTGCTCCAGGCTGTGTGGATTGTGTTAGGGAACCCTATGAATGGTGTACATGAGTGTATACATGTTTTAAATAGTAGGATACCTCCAGGGCGCATCACCACATTTTACAAGCCAGGGAAGGTGCATGGATCCTGGGTAAACATTGATTAAGGGTTTTTAAATGTGTGGAACAGTGTTTTGTCACTTTCAAAACTCTCCTGTCATTGACCGGAGAAATTGGGTTGATGTTGTATTCAATCTGGCCATTAATATTCCAGTGAGACGAAGTACGTAGATTGACCGGAGTGAGCCCATGTTAATTTTGTCCAAAAACCGGAGCATTCCCTAGCCGTAGGTACTGGCTTTGTAAAGTGGCGCAGTGTATTTTTGTTGGCCGATCCTGGAGTTAGCATCGCAAGTGCTCCCTTGACTATTAGATAACGGGAAATTTCCATTGGATTTTGAAATATTGAAGAAAATAAGATCTAGCTAACCTTTAAAAGAAGTACATGGTGGTCGCATGTCTTCGCGTCACCCAGGGGCGTTTACTGGACCTGGAAACATGCGGGGCTTAGCCCACAGTGGCAGTGCCAGAGATTTTCTATTGGGGGTGCTGTGGGGTAGCTTGACATTTCATAGAGGGTGCTCAATGTAGGGTTTCCCTTTTAATGTACCGGGCGCTACAGTGGGATTTTCGACTGCAACAATCCCCACGCACACACACAGTGTACCCGCGACTGTTACAATGGAGGCTCGATAATCAGCTCACGGCATATACAGTAGGTGTAAGTAGGGGTGAAGTGCTATTTCTATAAGTGGGGAGTTGACCTAACCCGGGAAGATTTTTTTTAAATATTGAAGTTAAAAGCATCAATCTGGTGCACTTTATTAGGTGATCTATGGATACATCTCTCAACACCCATTTGAAACAGAACTGTAAACAGATTTTCTTTTTCTTTATGGGTATTTTACAAATCACTCCCCTTTCAAACTTTATTCTTGTTTTACTGTCATATAGTATTTCATAACTGTTTTTCATTTATTCTCTTGTTTTTTTTATAACTATAATGATCGTATGAAGGTGTGCCTCGGAAATAATCTTTTACATAATTTGTGAGTGACCAAACCGTTTGAGACCCACTGAGATAACTTAGACTGAAGTTAACTATCTAAATACTCAGAGAGTCCTTTAGCTCACCTGAGTCTCTCAGTCTGACAGGAGAGGACTCTACACCAGCTTGTTGTGGAACACACAGCTCCTTATTTCCGTTAAGGCTCGGACACACGACACACCAAGCTAACACCAAAGAACTGGCAGACGGACCCATAGATACGTATATATGGACGGACCCCCGACTGTTGTGTCGCCTCGCGTCTCTGCGTCTTGGCCATGTGTCGCACTGGAACACACCGCAAAGACTTCAGCCGACGGCCAAGAAGAACGTACGAACTGCGCATGCGTGAGTGGTGTGACAACCCCTGCCATGCTATCTCTTGTGGTGTGTGTGTGTTCCTTTAATGTTCTCCCTTTTGCATCACTAGGGCCACCAGGGTGGGTGGAGGGGGTCAGGAGGACGGGATTGAGCCGATAACCCAGGGGCACAGCAGAGGACCCGGAAGGGATCTCGGGCGGACGGCCCGGGGGCAAGGCAGAGAACATGGAGGGGGTCTCGGGCGGACGGCCCGGGGGCAAGGCAGAGTCCATGGAGGGTCGAAGGCCACAGCGGGCGAACTCAGGGGGCCGAGCATGAAGGCGAAGGCAGCGGCAGGAAGAGTCAGGGGGCCGGGCCCGAGGGTGAGGACAGTGGCCGGGAAAGTCAGGGGGCCGGGCTCGAGGGCGAAGACCGCGGCTCTCAGGGGGCCGAGCATGAGGGCGAAGGCCACAGCACTCAGGGGGCCGGACTCGAGGGCGAAGACCGCGTCACTCATCGGGCCGGGCTCAAAGGCGAAGACCACGGCTCTCAGGGGGCCGGGCTCGAGGGCGAAGCAGACGGCGACGGAACAACTCCGGAGGACGGGCAGGAAGGCGCTGACGGGACAGCTCCGGAGGCCGGGCAGGAACCGGAGCCGGTGGGACAGGCTTCGGTAGGATCCCCCACGGAAGAGGACCAGGAGTTGGCAGGACCCCCGGCGGGACAGGTGGCGGCGGGACCCCCAATGGAACAAGACATGGGATTGGCAGGACTCTCAGCGGGACCTCCAACGGAACAGGACATAGGGTTGGCAGGACCCCCGGTAGAAGAGTAGTCGGCGGGACCCCCAACGGGACAGGACATAGGGTTGGCAGGACCCCCGGCAGAAGAGTAGTCGGCTGGACCCCCAACGGGACAGGACATGGAGTTGGCAGGAGCCCCAGCGGAAGAGTTGTTGGCGTGACTGGAGAGGAAACTGGAGAGGAAACTGGAGAGGAGACTGGAGAGGTGACTGGAGAGATGACTGGAGAGGTGACTTGAGAGGAAACTGGAGAGGGGACTTGGGAAGGGACTAGAGAAGGGGCTAGAGAAGGGGCTAGGGAAGGGACTAGAGGAGGGACTAGAGAGGGGACTGGAGAAGGGACTTGAGAAGGGAATTGAGTAGGGACTAGAGGAGGGACCATGGCCAGAACTGGGTCTGGAACCATGGGCGCTTGGGCCAGAACTGGGGCCGGGACCATGTCTACTGGGGCCAGAACTGAGTCTGGAACCATGCTAGCTGGGGCCAGAACTGGGGCCGGAACCATGGCTGCTGGGACCAGAACCGGGGCTGGAACCATGGCTGCTGGGGCCAGAACTGGGGTCGGAACCATGGCTCTTGGGGCTCGGGCTGGACTTGCGACTCCTTCTCTTAGGAGCCTTTTGGAGACTCCGTGGACCTCCGGAAGCCAGACGAGTTCCCGAGAACGGCTCCTGGACAGGAGCAGGACATGGGGAAGAAGCAGGGGTTGACTCCAGACGGAACACACCGAGACGTATGGTGTCAGGCTGGGAATCACACACCGAGAGGAAGTTCAAAATCCAGCCAGGTAAGAATTTCACTAAGCCTGGTTTCTCCATAACCATCTGGTGCGCCTCTGCCAGAGCAGCCTCTCGCTCTTGCTGAACATCGTCATTCAAAAGAGGCAACAACCGGAAGACAGACTGCGTGATAACCGAGAGAAGAAGAACAGACTGCGTGATATAAACAAACAACAAATAGCGTGTGCGTTCCATGTTCACTCTACAACGAGAAGCTCATGGGGCTTTCCTGAACCTTTGTCGAGAGCTGGAGTTAAATGAAATCTCAGATTTGCCTTCTTAATAGTTTGTTTGGGTCCCTCACTTCCGTTTCGCTTTTCATGCACTGATTCGCTAGCTGAACAGCCAATCAAAGTGATTTATTTTGCCGACAGCATGTCGAACATGTCGAATCGGTGGGTTTTCGGCCGAAAAGGTGTCGGCACAGCTGAAAAGACACGATGGTGCGGGACCTTTAAATATACAGTCTATGTGCGGGACACACCAATCTGAGTAGGGCGTGTCGACGCTCATCGTCGTTCAAAATCGGCTTGGTGTGTCCGGGCCTTTAGTGCAGCTAACATCATATGTGTAATTCGTGGCACAATTCAAACGGAATCGAAAGATAATCTTTCTATCTCCATTGACTTCAATACATAATTTTTCCCAAATAAGGTCCCATTGAGCTCTCCCGGAAAGGGAGGGACTTCGCCTCTCTATCAGAGCAGACTGGTTTCAGACTGAGGGGGAAAAGAGGTGCTGCAGCACAGGCAGTATGAGAAAAATAAAACGTTTTTTTAACGTTAAATCATGGAGATATGTCACAGTAGAGAGAGACACAACACATACTAATATGAACCTGAAAATGAGCACAATATGTCCTCTTTAAATGGTCTTGTTGATGTTTCAAATGGAGCTGCTGCAAGAACATTTTCAGACTTCCTCCGACCAGAAAGTAGTTTCATGATGTATCAAAACTAAATATAAAAATATTGATTATACCCAGGTATAGTCTGTTTTTTGGATTAAGTAACAGTGCTAATTTAAAACATATTAATCATATGACTGAACAGTAAATGTTGTGATACGGGGTCTTCAGGTTTCTCAGGCGGCTGCAGAACTGAAGACCTTCTGCCTGCAGAATGCCCACAAAGACCCCCTCCTCACCGGGGTGCCCTCCAGTGATAACCCCTTCAGGCCCCCCAAGTCATGCATCCTCCTCTGACACGTGAGTGGAGCTCTTTTTCATCGCTTAACATCATCCAGAAAGAAAATTGTATTTTCCTTTTTATTGTAACTCGTGAAATGTCTGAACAATGACCCTGCTGTGTTTTGGAGCACAAGACTCATCCCCTACAACTAAAAGTGTTTCTTCTCTTTTTTAAAGCTGTGAAAGAGTGCAAAAAACAAACGCCTGATCACTGTGGATTTCTGTCATGTGCTCTGATGCCTCTGAAGAAAAGGAAGCCAAGAACAAACACATACACCAAACACAAAAGTGTTATATCAGACTGCATTGAATTTTCCGATTTAAAGTTAGAAAAATTCATAATGCAAAAGGTTTCTATTTACCAACAGGTCTTTTAAATACATGTTGATTCCTGTAGTATATTTTGGAGACACAGGAGCCTCTAAATGCCATTTTGTGCACGCTAGGCAAAAATGATCTATAAAGCAGAATAAACTCTTGAAAAAAAGAGGAAGTAAAGCTGACAAACTGTTATACATGGATGGGAAGTTGTATTATTCACCATTAAAAGCCACATGTTTGTTTTTGTCCTTTGTCTTTGAAGCTGTGTCTTGCATCATTTTTACATCTTAGTTTTTTTTAAATAATATTACCTAAACCAATATTTGCTTTTAATGCTAATTATTATTATTTTCTGTTAAAATAAGATCACATAAATCGTGTTTTTAGTTATGGTTGCAAGACTTTTCCCAACGACACACTGACCTGTGTTCAAAACATAAACTGGAATAGAGCATACAATTTATATAAATTACCATGAAAGGAGTAGAAAGAGAGTAGTCCCTTGATATATTTAAATGCACATATTGCATAATTAAATAATCAACACATGTTTTTAATGATAATAACTTACATTAAAGGCTTCTCAATTATATAATTTCCCCTCCTCGACTCCTCAACTCCTCGGTTCTCCGGTAGTGACCCGGAAATGTATTTCAGCGCGCCATGTGGAAGGACATCTCATTTCTCTAAATGCACATCGAGGACCAAGCATCGAGCATCGAGGAGGCTCTCTGGAGGAGCTCTAACCGAGGAGACACTGATGGTTCCTCCGCAGCTCCACCGTATTTCCGACAACCTAGATAACCTAGATAATAAAATGGCGGCTTCACAAAACCTTTGGGGAGTTTTACGGGGCGTGGTTTGCATTCCGCCCAGCCAATCATAGGAACCTTTTTCTCCCCACGAAATTCCCTGCTCTCTAGCAAGGACGGAAAAAGGGGGTAAAAAAGGTTCTGATTAACTCATTTTAGTTACGGCTCTTTTTGGTGTGAACGCAACATTTTGGAGCTATATCGGAACTAAAGTGGGAAAAGTACTGCGGTGTGAACGCGGCTAGAGGGAAAAAGTCTTTCCGGGCCCAGCGACTGGTACGGAAGTGTGGTACCGCCATTAGGCCACAACGAATATTTTTTGACAGGGAGAATGAAAAAACATGGATACAAATCAAAGAAAACGAAAAGAAAAAGGTGGGGCTGAGAAGGCAAGAGAAAAAAAGGTGAAGCATATAAATGTCGAAAATTGACAGACCTTTTTGGTTTTACAAGCACTATCATCAGCAGCTTAGAACAAGTGCAAGATGATGAAGAAGCGAGTTCAGATAAACAGCCCGCCTCCTGCGTTCACAATGAGGGACAGAGAGTTGAGCTGGTGGAAGAACCAGCTCAACTGGCACATACAAGTGCAGGGCAAGCGCAACAGGTGGGTGAGAATTATCCCTTGAACTGCATAAATGCAGCCTAATAAACAGCTGATTTCTAATAACTAGTTGCCAGTAGTAGGCTACTGTATGTGTGTGTGTTTACTTTTTTATGATGTCCCATGTGTTTAAGACATCTGAGGAGTGTCCTCCCTCTTTAGGTGAGAATTATCCCTTGAACTGCATAAATGCAGCCTAATAAACAGCGAATTTCTAATAATTTCTAATTTTTGTTATGCCCCCTCCCCCCTCCCTTGACATTTCATGTGGCCGGACTGGGTCAGTTTGCAGGGCTGAGTTTTAGTCCCAGTCCGCCCCTGCCAGTCTCTGATTGTATTACGTTAATATGAGAGTGCTCTCATACTTGTTTGATTCTGAAATGGTATATATTTATATAAATGTCCGCAGCCTCTTATTGTCTCATTATGCCGCACTGTGAATGAATTAAAAGTACATAAAAAAGTCGTCATGAACACATCTGTCCATCAGACAGAGGGCTGCTGTGCCTCCTGTCATCATTAATGGACGTCTCTTTAAAATGACCGCTCAGAGGAGAGGAGTTCTCATTTCTCTAACCTCCTGCTGCCTCCCCTCCTCTCTCCTCGGTTCCCCTCCTTGTCTCCTCCGCTCGCTTCCCCTGTGGGCGGGACTAAGACACAAGGATAGGAGTCAAGGATGGGAGTCGAGGAGGGGCAATTAGAGAATTGAGATGCCTTCATTGTCATTTTAATTTGTTCATTTAACCTTTATTTAACCAGGTGAAAACATTGAGACAAAATCTCATTTACAATGCTAACCTGGCAGGCAGGCAACTGCTTGGGGCTGAAAAGCTGGATTGAGGGGCTCCCAGTGAATGTTTGCCTAGTGCCCCCACAGACTCTAGAATCGCCACTGCTTCAGACAACTTTAATTTAAAACAGGCTATAGGGACAAGTGCCGTCAGTTTGAGGCTTGATTGAAGATCATTCCAAGACCAAGGACCATAATAAAAAAGACTCCTTTTTCCAGCCTCAGTCCGCACGGCAGGTAGGCCTACCTGGAACCGTATCCAGGCACTGGATCTGAGGTTGTAAGAGTCACAAACTGGGGCAAATCTGGCACATATGTAGAGTGGAAGCTTACCTAAAATGGCTTTATACAATAATAAAAAAACAATGCTGCATCCTACGCATACTAAGTGAGGACCATCCAGTTAGGCTGTACAGTGTGCAATGATGAGTCATATGAGTGCATTTGATATATCGCAGTGCAGCATGGTAGAGTGGGTCAAGTTTGGCCAAAACAGAGGGACAGGCAAATCTATGGATTGTATCACCTTAATCAAGCTGGGACAGGAATAAGCCAGAGACCAACCTTTTACGGGAAGAAGTTGAAAAACAACGTTAAAGTTGAGCCAAGAGTGAATTTCAATTTCTTAGTTAGAACTTCAATGTGGTGTTTAAAGTTTAGATTTCTGTCATAATATCCTCCCTGCTACTGATGAGTTTTATACAGACTGTCATGATTACACACCACTTTACTTGCATCCATAGCACATTGTTGATTAAGATGCTACATGTTTGTATATGCTATTAGTTCATTAAATTATTACCACAACAATGTTGCGTGTTTTTGGTTCCCTCTTGATATTTTTCATTTTCCTATATCGGAGGGGGATTTTTCACCAGCCTATAAATGGCGGTTAAGGTATACACTGGTTTTTCTTACGGTATATCTGGACCTCTGGTAGGTAAAAGTCTTGTGTAAAATGAAAGTGAGAGGATGACATGCCGCGTCTGACCGCCAGGCAGCGCTGTTGGAGCGAAGCCCGGCCCGCTGCCTCCAGCCGCTCCAGCAGAGAGCAGTGCGTGATTGGATCATGGATACAGCATGGGAGGCGGGGCCTCGTTCATTCCTATGAGAGTTGCTCATTGGCGCATGAATACAAAATGGCCCAACTTTTGAGAGAGCGAAACGTCACAAAAGTATTCATATAATCATATCCGTTCTTATTGTGCATCCATGGATAGAGGTACAACAGTCTATGGGCTGTCTATGGGTAAAACTCATGTAGTACTAAACACGTCACATGAACGTGCCGGGCGGCGCGGTCCCGTGGGTTAGATCTGCTTTCATAATGCCGAGGAAAATAACTCTCAGAATAACGTTATTAGGACATTTTACAACTTGAGGACCGAATGTTGTTAATAAGAGCTATACAAATGTTCATACTGGGTAGTTTATTTAGTTTAAAAAAAAATATCCAACGATTTAAAGACGTCTCTTTCTCAATGTTAGTCAATGGGAAAAAGTATTTCCGGGCCCAGCGACTGATACGGAAGTGTAGTACCGCTGTTTGGCCACAACTAATATTTTCCTCAGAGTCCGGCGCACTTCCTGGGGGCTTGGGTTGGATGTGAGCGCCATCGACCTGTCTCCACTTCCAGATCGAAGATGGCGGTCTCGGTGTTCCCCGGCGTGCGGCTCCTCTCCATCGGAGACGCGAATGGAGACATACAGCGACATTCAGAGCAGCAGCCCCTGCGGCTAGAAGTGAGGAGCACACAGGATGCTGCTCTCATCAATCTCTCCAATGGTGAGTTGACCTTTCCCGTAGCGGCTTATCGGATGTTCGGCCTGTCTTAACTGCCAGTGCTAATGCTATGCAGTGCTAATGCTTATACAGCTAATCTGGTCATACTTAGTGTTAGCCGCCAATAAGCTAACCCGTTTTGGAGAACCACGTCGCCTCCCCATGTTCATCACGAGGGAGCCCCATAAGCTCCACAATTGTCTTCGTTTGATGGGGTGTTAACGCTGTTAGAGCCCCAGCTCTCTACTCCCACACAGCCGCCCGCTCCCACACCAACACAGCTAGCACCTAACCTGGGACGTGAGCGGAGTTAGTCACTCCAGTGGCGTTAAGTTGTGTTTAGCTCCATGCTAACGTTAGCTAAACAATGCCACCAACCCGGTGATGCACCAACGGTCGTCTAACGTCTTGTTATGTCTGACTAACGTTTATTTTGTCACATTCATAATAATAATTGAACATGTTTCTGGGTTCCTCTTAGAGACGTGTTCTTTGCTGTTTTAGCTTGTGTGGACCATAGGGCATCCCTCCTGAGTCCTGCACAGCGCGGCGTTCAGCCAGGAGCCGTAAACACATACACTTGAACTTTTTGGATATAGTGGTATTTTGGGTAGCATAGCGAGGCCGGGCCCTCATTACTTATACATTCATCTTTGTTCTCATTGGGACAATAGCCGGGTTCCTCGCTCCTGTGTGGTGGGAGGGAGGGAGGGAGGCTTTTCTTAGTCAATGGGATGTCCCGCTGAAAAGAAGCAGCAGCTGCCGGCACAGGCCTCCTCCGCTCAGATGCGGTACACCCCGCATCCAATTTGAATGGTACAGAGAAAACCGCCCCCATACATCTCTGGCAGCACACATAAACATATGTTATAAAGTTTAATGTATCCCTATGGGAATTTAGGCCCTAAGACAAAAATCACGTAATATAATTGTAAAGGGAAAAAGACTGATGAGATCATTATGGGTATGGTAAACACACTGTTAATCAGCCACTAAATGACATATCTGCCATCCATAGGAACATTTTCTAAAATATTTGATCAAACTTTGACCAGATCAATGAGTAGTTGAACTGCATTTGGGCAATGGCTGCAAAAATTGGAAAAAAATACTAATTGCGATTACTATTTTTGAAGAATAATTGTCATTATAGTTAGACAAATATATTCAATGATGATTGTTTTATGTTTTTAGGAGAACATACATGTTTTGTTAAGTCTGTAGAATACGATTTGTAGGCCCAAACATCTCTGCATCTCAACATAACTTCATTTAAAAATGACATGAAAACACATTTAGCCTGTAACAAACCTGCTCTACCTTGCAATTTCGATACAATTTCAATTAATTATGCATTCCCAATTTGAACGAGTGGATGTGCAGGGATACGAAAAGCTTCTCTTCTAAATATATCTAATAGTATGTTACTGAAAATGAAATCACAATATTCAATTTTAAAATGAACACATTTCCCAGTGTACTAAATATAAGTAAATGTACATATGGCCATTAAGTTTCTCATGTAGTTGCTTCAGCTGTTACATTGCCTTACATTTCCGTTATAATTTATTTTAAGAGACAAAATAAGAGAAGTCAAATCCAGATGCTCAACCTCCCAGATGGTGTGCCGAACGAACAATCAACTGGATTATAAAAAGTGTATTATTAGCATAACGCCCCCTATTAAGCTGTTGTGCTGTGTGCAGAGAAGCACCTGAAAAAGTGTATGGGAATAAATAAACATGTGATTTTCTGTTGCAGGAAAATCTAAAACAGAAGTATGTTTGCCATTTAGAATAATCAGGTTTTTCAATGCAAGGCAATGCTGTGAACTCTTTTGTTGAGTTGCTTTAAATGATCAGAACTAATTGAACTTCCCTCTAATAAGTAAAGCCTACTGTAGGAATCAGGCATTTATTGTGAAAGGTTAGAACTCAAGGGGTGAAGTCAGGGCTCGACATTATAAATGGCCCGGAAGCACTATTCAGACACCCCGGGCCAGCATAACGTACTTTCCACTTGCCCGCTCGGGCCACTAAAAATATTGCTTTAAAAAAAAATGGTCCTGTGGTATAGGTATTTTGACTAGCAATTTTGTTAAATTGTTTCGTTTATTAACGCTACAACATAGCGTTTCGTAAGTCGGTTATCATTGTTGGGTGAAAAGCAAACAGCTGTTTGCTGCGCAGCGCGAGCAGGCTCCCTTGAGCCGGAGAGAGCAGCGCGAGCAGGCTCCCTTGAGCCGGAGAGAGCAGCGCGAGCAGGCTCCCTTGAGCCGGAGAGAGCAGCGCGAGCAGGCTCCCTTGAGCCGGAGAGAGCAGCGCGAGCAGGCTCCCTTGAGCCGGAGAGAGCAGCGCGAGCAGGCTCCCTTGAGCCGGAGAGAGCAGCGCGAGCAGGCTCCCTTGAGCCGGAGAGAGCAGCGCGAGCAGGCTCCCTTGAGCCGGAGAGAGCAGCGCGAGCAGGCTCCCTTGAGCCGGAGAGAGCAGCGCGAGCAGGCTCCCGTGAGCCGGAGAGAGCAGCGCGAGCAGGCTCCCGTGAGCCGGAGAGAGCAGCGCGAGCAGGCTCCCGTGAGCCGGAGAGAGCAGCGCGAGCCGGCTCCCGTGAGCCGGAGAGAGCAGCGCGAGCAGGCTCCCGTGAGCCGGAGAGAGCAGCGCGAGCAGGCTCCCGTGAGCCGGAGAGAGCAGCGCGAGCCGGAGAGAGCAGCGCGAGCAGGCTCCCGTGAGCCGGAGAGAGCAGCGCGAGCCGGAGAGAGCAGCGCGAGCAGGCTCCCGTGAGCCGGAGAGAGCAGCGCGAGCCGGAGAGAGCAGCGCGAGCAGGCTCCCGTGAGCCGGAGAGAGCAGCGCGAGCCGGAGAGAGCAGCGCGAGCAGGCTCCCGTGAGCCGGAGAGAGCAGCGCGAGCCGGAGAGAGCAGCGCGAGCAGGCCCCCGTGAGCCGGAGAGAGCAGCGCGAGCAGGCTCCCGTGAGCCGGAGAGAGCAGCGCGAGCCGGAGAGAGCAGCGCGAGCCGGAGAGAGCAGCGCGAGCAGGCTCCCGTGAGCCGGAGAGAGCAGCGCGAGCCGGAGAGCAGCGCGAGCAGGCTCCCGTGAGCCGGAGAGAGCAGCGCGAGCCGGAGAGCAGCGCGAGCAGGCTCCCGTGAGCCGGAGAGAGCAGCGCGAGCCGGAGAGCAGCGCGAGCCGGAGAGAGCAGCGCGAGCAGGCTCCCGTGAGCCGCAGCGCGAGCCGGAGAGCAGCGCGAGCAGGCTCCCGTGAGCCGCAGCGCGAGCCGGAGAGCAGCGCGAGCAGGCTCCCGTGAGCCGGAGAGTAGGCCTGTCACGATAATTAATTTTGTTGGACGATACATTTTTCTGGAAATTATTGCGATAAACGATAATATTGTCGGCACCGTTTTAAGACATAATGATAATATATAATAATAATTCAAGTACATCCTTTCAAACATAACTTTTTATTGAACATTCAACATTGCAAATGAAATGTGAAATAATATTAAAATATATAAATTATATATAATAAATAAAACAAATTAATTAAATTAATTAAATCACACAACCAAAACAATAAATTAAATAGTCAGGCTGGAAAACAGAGCTCTCTCTCTCATATATATATATAAATAAATAAATAAATAAATAAATATGAGCACACATTATCTCACAAGCAAAAAAAACTCCTTAAAACAACAGTCAAGTGTACAGTCCACTGTCAAAGACCCAGATGCCTCAACAGGCCATATCCAAATCTGTTTTTCTAAGTTTTCGAGCAAGGAACACCAACATGTTTGCATTGTCGGTCGGGGCCTCTCCATCTCCAGCTGCCGTGTTTGCTCCCAGCTGGAAAAACGGAATGGGGTGGTTGTGTTTTAGGTTTAAAATGCGTGGTATTGCCTACTTTTGTCGCTACCTTTTTTAAACCAATGCGACACACCGCCCGGCTCATTCAAGTCCGTAGGTTCGCCTCGTTGATTTGGTTTGAATCCAAAATACTGCCACACCGGAGAATCGAGATTTGTAGTTAGGTTTTGTAACCAATTCCATTTCACTTTAAATTCCCCGCGAGTAAGTCACACGTTGTCTCCCGCTTGTCGCTATATTATTAATTTGGCTGCTCCGCTGCTGCACGTGCACGCGGAGTGTCCTGACCTGGCTGTGTGTCAGCCCCGCCCCTCACAGCGCGCCTGGCAGCCACAGCGCTCCAGGCTAAAATGCTGGTCACATCTTTATGTAAACGGCAATTTATCGAGCTCAGAAAAGTTATCGAGTCCATTTTTATTTATCGTACGATAAGTCAATTTATTGATTATCGCGACAGGCCTACCGGAGAGCAGCTCGAACAGGCTCCCGTGAGCCGGAGAGCAGCTCGAGCAGGCTCCCGTGAGCCGGGGCGCAGCGCCAGCAGGCTCCCGTGAGCCGGGGAGCAGCGCCAGCAGGCTCCCGTGAGCCGGGGAGCAGCGCCAGCAGGCTCCCGTGAGCCGGGGCGCAGCGCCAGCAGGCTCCCGTGAGCCGGGGCGCAGCGCCAGCAGGCTCCCGTGAGCCGGGGCGCAGCGCCAGCAGGCTCCCGTGAGCCGGGGCGCAGCGCCAGCAGGCTCCCGTGAGCCGGGGCGCAGCGCCAGCAGGCTCCCGTGAGCCGGGGCGCAGCGCCAGCAGGCTCCCGTGAGCCGGGGCGCAGCGCCAGCAGGCTCCCGTGAGCCGGGGCGCAGCGCCAGCAGGCTCCCGTGAGCCGGGGCGCAGCGCCAGCAGGCTCCCGTGAGCCGGGGCGCAGCGCCAGCAGGCTCCCGTGAGCCGGGGCGCAGCGCCAGCAGGCTCCCGTGAGCCGGGGCGCAGCGCCAGCAGGCTCCCGTGAGCCGGGGCGCAGCGCCAGCAGGCTCCCGTGAGCCGCGGCGCAGCGCCAGCAGGCTCCCGTGAGCCGCGGCGCAGCGCCAGCAGGCTCCCGTGAGCCGCGGCGCAGCGCCAGCAGGCTCCCGTGAGCCGCGGCGCAGCGCCAGCAGGCTCCCGTGAGGCGCGGTGCCATATTGAAAAAAAAATGACATTGCAATATTTTTTCCCCCTGCAATATATATTGCGTTTTTTTAACTATTTAAACGGATGAAGGATTTTAGTCACGGACGTATGGATCTTAACTGGTTGACTATTCATACCTTAAAGAGCAACTTGCAGGTTAGAGACACCAGTGAATAAATGTGTAGGAAAATTATGAATATGCTAGATTTTCCCAAAAATATACAGAAATATACACTACAGTGACATCTGGCGTCGTTTTAGTAAGACATTTTCACTTCCGCATAAAAAAGCCTCCGCACGTGACCTCCCGCGTGTGACAAAACAAGTGGGAGAACGGCCGGTTTAACGTATGAATAAACATGGTTCACAATGCTAGTTTTGACACAGAAGAGGTTGAAAATATATATTCGAATGCATATGATTATAATTATGAGCCTGCTAGGCGTCCAAGAGACCAGGACCAGCCAAGGATTAGAAAAAATAAAGGCCATCGGAGAGAAATGGAGCTTTGGTGTGTGGAGAACCAGTGGAGAACAGAGCAACTGTCTTGGTGAGTGACCGGCGTTAGCATGTTAGCTAACGTCAGTCACATCACAACATTGTCAAGTTAGCAATCATATATCAGGCTATAACTAAAGTAGTATTGATAATATAGTACCGTTACTGGCAGGACTGTTGATACTGATCCATAACAGAAACTAATGCGCAAGTATCAGCCGTATCTCGCGTTACCTAATGCAACTCCGCACTACGGTGCTGACCGGAGGGGAGACGCGAGATACGGCTGATACTTGACGATCTGGCGGAGAAAGGTTGTGGAGCCTCCGTTGATATGCCGTTGTAAATGGCTTGATGGAAAGCAGGTGTGTAGTCGGGGAGGGTGCACAGCTGAATCATTCTGATTGGCAGGTGATCTCAACGTCATCGTCAGGGAATCCACCCCCTATAAGTAGCTTACGCCACGACGCATGCGTTATTCAAACACCTCTTCTCGCTTCAGAGCACATCTGTTATCGGCAGCCGCGCAGCTTAACTGTCCACAGACGGAACCAAGCTATCCTAGCTAAATTTGGTCGACGGATGCTCCTTAGAAGAAGATTGTAGGTACTAACACACCAGTTAGTACCACATTCGACCTCACCTTTTTTTCCTTTTCTCCGGAAATCGAGAGGTAAGGTTTTAACTTCAAGCTAGCTGCACACCAAGCCGCTAGCTTGTCTCCTTCGCTATCGATACTACGATGGCGAGGACGTTTTCTTCTATTCTCATACCAGAGAAGAAAATAATTAAGGGCTATTAACACACCAGTTAATTACCTTTTGGAAATAAATCTACGCCGTCGCTTTTCTCCGGACTAAGGACGAGTTTTTCGATTTTTTTCCCCGGCAACTTTCCTGCTGAGAGCGGGCCCTCTCCACGCCGTGAACACGGCAGACAAGATGGACGCCTCTCTCCCTCACAACAGAGGAGCCGGGAACTCAGTTGCAAGGCTCTTTGGATCTCGGACACAGACACACACCAGGTCTGCTCGTCCTGCCTCGGGCTGGAACACGCCCAGGAGGCTGTCGATAACCCCGGCTCGTGCGGGCATTGCTCCCGCATGTCCCGAAAGAGCCTCCGCCGACAGCTAAAAACTAGCCTGGCGAGATGGGACCTCCTCACGTACTCTGATGCGCCGGATGGCTATCAGGACACGAGGACGTTCCCCGCTAAGATTGAACCCCGCACTGTGTCGGTCTGGGGTCCATCAGCGGTGGCTAAAAGTAGCTCCTAACTGGTGAATTTAGGAGAAACTCCTAAGCATAATGGGCGTGTCAGTCTTAAATTTAGGACTCCTAATTTTATTCACTAAGAGCAATTCACAAAGTATTTTAGGCCTAAAAGTAGCACCTAAGTCTGGGAGAGCTTAAAAGTCCTCGAGAGGACTCCTAACTCAGTAAGACCTATTCACAAAGAATCTGAAAATGGCTGAGAGACGAAATGTTTTGGAGACAATGGAAGACTGTGAATTGATCAAGAGATATAGGCTAAATCGTGAGGGTATCAAACTTGTTGTGGAATTAGTGCGGGATGCAATAATATCCCCGACTAACAGGAATAACCCGATTAGTCCGGAAATAAAATGTTTGGCAACACTACGATATTTAGCAACAGGGAAAATGCAACTTTGCAATGCCGACGATTTAGGAATATCGCAACCATCAGTCAGCTGTGCCATAAACCAAACCATCAACGCGCTCTCTAGACCACATATCATCCAACAGTTTATCCGGTTTCCTTTGGACAATCAACAACTACACAGGATCAAAGCCAACTTCATGGCAATGCAGGTATGCCCGGTGTGGTCGGTGCTATTGACGGGACGCACATACAAATAATTGCGCCATCAAAAGATGAGGACGTGTTCGTCAATAGAAAGAAAGTACATTCCATCAACACGCAGATTGTTTTCATTCATCATGATAGGGAGACTTGAACGGCGGTATGGGCTGTTATTGAAAGTGTTTAAGTGCTGGAAATATGCTCATTATATAATAGTTTGCAGGGTGCTTTTAATTGCCTCCTCGATTTAATGCAATTTACGTATTTTTATTGTTTGCTCTCTCTTTAACGTGCATATACAACGTCATTATCGTGGTCTGCACAAACTTGTCATCATGCGTGTATTCTGCGAACTGCACTGTCCATAACTATTTGATAGGAATACATTTCTAGCCTAGGCTATTTTCTTGTTTTTCGGTGATTTAGTGGGCTCGTTTGTGGGATGTTGCGGATGAGTTTCACCGAGACCGCCTACTCTGAACAACCAATCACCGTACTGACCGCTTCTAAACTCATGCACGAGAATCGACGTCATCCATAGCAACGGCGCGTCACTCTTAGTTCACCCTTAGTGATTTATCCTTAATATGAGTAGGTCTCAGCGGCTTTGTGAATAACTTTTAAGAAAAAACTCCTACGTAAAATGTTTTAGCGCGAGTTAGGAGCACTCCTAGCGGTAAGATAAAATGCTTTGTGAATACGGCCCCTGATTTGTACAGCATTTAGTATAGTAGTACATTTAAAGTGTCAAAACAGTAACAGACTGGAACAAGAACAAGTACTACCAAACAAAAGTATGCATTTTCTTTGTGCAAATAAACAAGAACATTCAATAATCAGACCCTGCAATAAAATAGATTTCAAGTAACTCAACTCAAACTCTCTCTCACTCACTCATCAGACAGGTTTTTTTTCAGGAAGATGAGCATGTCAACATTTCCAGGTAGAAGCTGGGATCTTTGGGCGTTTACAATATCCCCTGCTGTGGAAAAAACTCTCTCACTCGGCACTGATGTGGCTGGGACAGAGAGATATGCTTTGGCCATGGGGGACAGCAGTGGGTAACACTTTGCATTGTCTCTCCACCACTTGAGAGGACAGTCAGAGAGTAAAATAGAGGTCGCTTTGCGGTACAAGACAATTTCAGCCTCGATACCAGTGTTGTGCTGTGCGACGTGGACTTCTTTACTGAAAGACTCCCCAAGGAGATCTTCGAGTGCTGTCTTTTTGGAAGGAGAAGATTGTTCCTCAGCGTCATGTGCTCTTTCCCCTTCTGTTTCACTAGGGTTCTATGCAAGCAAGCAGAGGTAGAAAAAAAACGTCTTATCTTTCTTTTCACAAAAACAGAGGCAAACACACCTTACGTTATCTGAAAAAGTTACACAGACACAAAAAGAATATTTAAATATGTACCTGGTTCTGCATCTGTGTGGCTTTCAACTTCAGCCTGTCGAAAACGTCCTCCCTCTGACTGTCATTTAGCTGGTGCAAGCTCCGGAACCGGGGGTCCAACGCAGTGCTCTCTTGCAGAAACTTGTTTTGCTCCCCTTGGTATCTGTCTGTAAAGTCCTTCAGTATGGCTCTCTTCATTTGGGCGATGGTGGAGGAGTCCTCATCGCACTGTGCCATGCTTTGCTCTATCATGTGCTTGAGGGGCACAATGAGAGACTGTAGGTCGAGACTCATCGCACAGCACGGTGGTTGCTTTTTTCAGCGGTGAGAGAAGCCGAACCATGTCCTCGGCGTCCGTGATGTCAGCTGGTTCCAGAGTGTCTATCTCTCGTGCGTTGCGCCTGACTTCAACACTGAGTAGCGTTGCAGCGATAGCTTGTTGTTGCTCCAGGTAGCGCTCGAGCATGTCAAGCGAGCTGTTCCATCTTGTGACCACATCCATGATGAGTTTATGCGCAGGCATGTTTAACATTCCCTGTTTGGTGGCCAGCACAGCTGTGGCAGTTGAACTGCGGTGAAAAAACGCAGCTACACGCCTCACTCTACCAAGCAGACGGCTTGCCCGGTTTACGTTCAAACCCGCTTTTGAAGCGAGGTTTAAAGTGTGGGCAAAACACTTTATGTGTGGGGAAAGACCGGCCTCTCTCACCGCTACATCCATATTCCTTGCGTTGTCTGTTACGACAGCAATGCCTTGATTATTGTTGAGTCCCCACTCCAAAACAGCAGATTTTAACACCTCAGCAATGTTTAGTCCAGTGTGTGATGTGAAAAGAGGCCGCGTCTGTAAAACAAAACTTTTAATTTCCCATTCGCTGGTCATAACATGAGCCGTGACTGTAATATAGCTCTGCGTAGCTCGTGAAGTCCACCCATCTGTTGTTATTGAGATGCACTCTGCTTCTTTGAGGCTCTGTGTCACTTTAGCTTTTGTCTCTTGGTACAGAGCGGGTAGCACTGTTCGACTAAAGTATGGCCGTGATGGAATGGCATACTTGGGCTCCAGCGTGTTTACTAACCTCCGAAATCCACTGTTGTCGACCACAGAAAACGGCCTTAAGTCTTTGGCCATGTACTCGCCGATGCACCTTGTTATTTCCTGAGCTCTTGGACCGTTAGGGGGAAGTGGCGCTCCAAATATTTCTGTCAGTCAGTTGGCCTAGCTTAGGCATTTTCCTCACAGTAGGTTGTTGTGTTCGGAGCTTTTCTGGGTGGTGATGTGACAAATGACTTCTCATGTTCGATGTGTTTCCCGAATTGTAGGCGACCGTCGCCCGGCAGGATTTGCAAATAGTTTGGCGTTTGTTAGTTTGCTTTTCACCTTTGTCATTTCTTGAAACGGGAAAACCAAAATGCTGCCACACAACAGCTTTAAAAGTCGATGGAGCATCCTCAATTTCACAATTTCTATTTAGTTGGTCAGCACGTTCGTCTACTCCATTCGCCATTTTCTCGTTGGGTCTGAGTGTGAGGGCGGGCTTGCACGCAAAGGATGATGGGAGTATTATGGCGTCCTCTGCTGTTCAAACAAAAACATTACAGTTTTTATTTACAGGGCGAGATATAAATGAATGAACGGTAATATCGCGGTAGATTTTTTCAGTCTCACGACGGTATTGAGCCGTTTCATTACCGCGATACCGCGGTATTCGGTATATCGTTACATCCCTATCACTCACACATCTTTAATATGTCTCGTGCGACAAGAAGGACGACTGGCTCACATCAGTCAACCTGGGAGATGCATGTTTACACGCTCCACTATATTACCCACACAGGGAATATCTGTGACTTACATCTCAGGGTGTCCCTTACAAGTGCGGACTGCTTCTCTTCGGTCTGTTCTCAGTCCAGGAGTGTTTGTACGATGTACAGAAGCCGCGATAACCCCGTTAAGACAACAGGGTATTCGCCTGGCAACCTACCTGTACGCCTGCTGCCCAGAGGCGTATCACCATATGCAGACTGGACTTCACATCAAATGGTTGTGAGTCAGCTGTGGGTGTGTCGCGGCTGAGCCGCGATAGATCTGTTCGAATTGAAAAGATTATGCTCATTATCAGCTGTTCTTTCAATGCGCGCTCTAATACGCACCGTTGAGAACCCATCTCTGACCAGAGTGAGAGAACAGCACCACGCATTGATCCTGATAGTTCCGCACTGACCTGTAATGTACTGGCAGGCGGGGATTTATCAGTGGCTGTGCGGTCAGCCATGACAGCCCCCCCACCCCCCCAGGGACATTCTGTCCGGGGCGGAGGGGACGATGTTTTCGCCCACACCCCGGGTGTTTCGTCCTATGGACCTGACACGTAGGTGGTGCAATCTGAATACAGTGAGTCTCCCGAGGGGCGATGAGCACTGCTCAGAGTGCGAAAGTTTCCTCCACTGTGTCTCGTTATGACTGAAAGTGGAAGATGGGGAGGAATGATGTCCTTAAAAGAGGACACACCTCTTTTCAATGTCCCGGTGGAGTGATTCTATCATTTCCACAGGACCTAATTGGAAGCACAGGATTTTCCAGGTCACTAGTGTCCTTATGGGACTTGACAGTGGTTTCAGATGGGTGCACTCGTACCTCATTTGAGCCTGTGGGAGAAGCTGTCATGAGGCATCTGTCACTAAAGACAGTGCAATCGCTGGCTCTGGCATCCGCCAAGCGAGTCAGTGACTTCATGCGCTATCTGTGCATCCTCCACGCACCTAGTTCGTCCCAGGGCAAACTAGAGTGTTGCTGAGGCCCAATCCTACCTTTATCCTAAGGTGGTTGGTTCAGATACCCCAATTGACATTGAGGCAATTTTCTTCGCCGCTTTGTCCACCCGGGGAACAGCAGTTGAATTTGCTATGTCTAGCCCTTGCTTATGCACCTATGTGGACAGATCAAGGGAGTTTTGTGTCATAATGACCAACTCTTTGTGTCCTGGGCTAACCCTTACAGGGATAGGCCCGTTACTAGGCGACGGTTCTCCCACCGAATGGTAGAGACCATTGCTTTGGCCTATACGAGTCGGAAATTGCGGGCACCTTCGGGTTGCGTGCTCTTTAGACTCGGGGTCTGGCAACACCCTGGGCTGTTTGCTCAAGGGTGTTTCCATCCAAGACATTTGTGCAGCGACGGGCTGGTCCTCGCCGCTCACTTTTGTCCGCCTTTACAGGCTAGATGTTTCTGCTCCCAGTGTGGCCTGAGCAGTGCTGGGCGCCCCGCTGAGTCAGAGCTCTACCTGTTAGGTTCTGGTTGGTTTGGTGATTTTCGAGATAAGCTCGTCTGGCAATACGGGAGTTACGATTTCCCATAGTGAGACATCAAACGGAGTGTTATGAATGAGAACTAAAGGTTACTTACGTAACCCCATTTCTCAGAGTAACAAGAAATGAAATGTCTCACCAGACGGCCCTCCTTGCTATGGTGAAGCGAGAAAAGGTGCTTATTTTGAATGACGCATGCGTCGTGGCACAAGCTACTTATAGGGTGAGGATTCCCTGACGATGACGTCGATATCACCCGCCAATCAGAATTGGCGTAAATGAGATTGATGCTTCTGTTTGCTCCGCGATTAGGCACATCCCATAGTGAGACATCTCACTTCATGTTACTCTGAGAACTGGGGTTACGTAAGTAACCTATAGTTTTTAGTAGCAGAGCTCAAAACGGCTCCTTTTCCTCTGAATTCCTGCCCTTATGTCTTGTAAAACATATCAAATCCTGCATTAACATTTTTAATTGTAATTTTCAGGCAAGGTTAAGCATAAATGTAGTAAAAAAAAAGAACCTGCAAGATGCTCTTTAAGTCATGATCTAACATGTCATGATAATGCATGTTGCTTACCCTCAAATAAGGGGGTTCATCTGTTAATGAAGAAGAGAAGAACCTTTTTATATCCCAAATAGTTCCAGATGGCAGATGTTGCTTTTCTTTTTGGAAGTACATTTTCATTCTCACCGGTATTGTCCTCCTGTGCCTCACTAATTTTTTACCGGTGTTTTGATGGTCTGCAAACTAGCGGGGCGGGGCCTGCTGTGATCTGATCAAGGATGATTGTGATTGGTGGTTTGCTGTGCATGCAGAGCCTACATGTCACTCACTCAAGTACCCCTTACATGAGAGCTGCGCAAGTTTTCCTTTTGTAGCAATTAGCAAAATAATTGTAACATGACGTGTTTGAGTTAATGTACCTACTTAATATCGCACGCCCTAAAAATAAATAAATAAATATTATAAAAAAATTATAAAATCGCACGTCCCTGCGATGTGAATATCGCGCATATCGCGGTTATCGCCATGACACGATGCATCGTTCAGCCCTACTACAGACTATCGTGCCCGGAGGGCCAGTGGAATGTTACCCTTAATGTCTACCCCTGGAAGTTATAATGGTTTGCTTCTGCCATTGACAATAAAGCATTGATCCTCCTCTTTGAGCTGACAGAGTATCAGTGTTGTTCATGTACTCCTTCCATAAGTATTGCTGCAACTTATGGCCTTACTTTAGTGCTGTATTTCTCTCCGTGAGTCTCTGCTTTCTCGAGGAGCCGTGGACGGTTGGCAAGTAACAGAACTTTATTGGCTTTGATGAGCGATCAGTGGGATCTTATCATTACTATCCCTGCACTTTTTTCCAACCCAGTTTAGATCTAACCAACCTCACTTTCGCATTAACGTGGCTCAGCGTGACTGATCATGTATGTATTAACCTCTTAACCCTGAGCCTGTTTTTCAGGTTTCAGGCTCGAAAATGCCACTAACACAGCAAAGACTATATCTTCACTTCTAAAAGGGGTAAATTAATCGTCTTTTCTCTCAAAGTAAGGTTACATATGGAGTTAGAAGTGTCAGAATCAATATAGATGTTTTTATTTTAAAGTAAATTCAGATGGAACATAGTAAAAACATGTCAATTCTAATGTCCGCCTAAAAAGAAAACACTACTTATAGTGAAAACCACCCTTGAATTATGGGTTAGTAGACTAAAAGCTTTAGGAATCCAAACTATAACATATAAGTACCCTGTATCAAGATTGATGCAAAACAAGTGCGCTCTCGGTCCTGCAATTCCTGCTTCCTTACGGAGTAAACAATAAGTAAAGTCTGCTGCGTAAAGTGCTTACGCTGGCTGGCATTCGTTATACTTTACGCAGGACCATATCTCTGGAACCCATTGGTCGATTTGGGTGATTTACACCTTTTTCTTAACCATTACATCCAATAGAATCGATGGGGCAGTTCCCAAATCCACGTAAACATTACCATTGCGGACGTAATAGAGAAGCAAACGAAGCATATCTGAAAGTACAAGCCTGGACGGCAAAACTTTATACCCAGTATATTGCCATAAATGTGATGGTGGATTATCAGTAAAAATTTCTACGTGACACAAAGACATTGGATTAACCTTGAGCGGCGTTTTTATTCCGTTGAACACAACTTTTGATGACAAATCAAAAAAGGTAAGACGTAATTATTGTAATATTTTTGAAACCGGATGTTGTTTACTTTCTCTTTTCTGGCTGATAGTTCCCGAATTTGGGGTCGTACAGTGATGACATTACATGTGTGGAATCTGTGGAGTCTCAGCTTTAATCGGATATCTTGTTTGTGCAGTGACAATAAGTAATAAGGGCATTGCTACCGTGAGTGCTGTGCAAAAGTCTGTTAGCATTAGGTAGCATTTTTTCACTGCATGCTAATTCAAAGTCTTGGTATTACTCTTGTGTTTCTTTTAACTACAAATGGTTCATATTGTCAGTTAGCTGAGTTTCTTATCGTTAAAAGGGTATGGAACATTAATAGTTTCATAAATGTTAAGAAGCCCTGAGACTAGAGATGCACCGAATATTCGGCCGCCGACAATTATCGGCCAAAAATGGTTAAAAAGGCCCTTTCGGCTTTCGGCCGAATGTCAGAGAACAGGGTTACGTTGGTAAGCTAACGTGTTGTTGTGATGACGTAATCAAAACGCGGCGACAAACACGGCGTGCGACCATGCTCGCGGCTGGCTCACAGTCAACATGTCTGCCGCTTGGAGCTTTTTAAAAATATCAGAGAAAGAGGCGCAGATTGCGATTTGTAAAACGTGTTCAGCTGACATTTCTCGAGGGGGTGTAACTGCAAAGACTTTCACCACTTCGGGATTACTCCACCACTTGAAATCAAAACACCCGGACAAATACGCAGAGTAAGATCAAATCACAAGCACTGACAGCGAGAGACTGTTCAGCGCTGCCTCTCATGTGCTTGATGAGAAGAGGAACAGACTTATGGCTGATAAAGCAGAGAAGCTACTGTTCATTAAAAAGAACCTCCCACTTTTCCTTAATAAGTAGACAAGGCTGGCTTATCATAAGCTTATCTAGTTCTACATGTCTACTCTATACCCACTTTCCTGAACAATTTTCATTGTGAATTATAATTCACCATCTCAGGTTATCATTAAGAGGAAATGACAGCAGCACATTGTTCAATATATTGTACTTTCAGTATCTAAATCAGGGGTGGGGAACCTTTTTCCTCTCAAGGGCCATTTCAATTTTTTCAACATCCTCCGAGGGCCGTACAAATTATTGACCTCTGCTTAAAAAAACTAAAATCACAGCCCATTCATTTCGCCTTTCTTTCATGCTGTGCAAAGAAAAAGCAACCTCTTAATCCAGATATTTTACCATGACTCGCGCATGCATGCTCGTGCATGGTGTGGCATGACCACCACAACAGAAAGATATGGACACAAGATGTGTGCAAATGTATTTAGTTTCATGTCCATGTGGACATGATTTAAGTGGGGGGGGTACCTCACACCCTCTAGGGGGGTCCGGGAGGCACGCTCCCCGGGAAGATTTGTTTTTAAATATTGAAGTTAAAAGCATCAATCTGGTGCACTTTGAGAGCAACATGAAGAGATCTATGGCATCTCTCAACATCCATATGAAACAGAACTGTAAGCAGATTTTCTTTTTCTTTATGGATATTTTACAAATCACTCCCCTTTCAAACTGTATTCTTCTTTATTAATAACAACTTTGTTTTACTGTCATACAGTATTTTATACCTGTTTACTTTATTGTCTTATTTTTTTATAATGATCATATCAATAATAATAATAATACATTACATTTATAAAGCGTTTTTTCTGGTGCTCAAAGCGCTTACAAGCAAGTAAAACAAAATAACAACAGATAAATAAAGATAAAATAAATAAAGATGATGATAAAGATGTGCCTTTACCTCACTGGTTGGAGAAAAAGCTTCTTATATTCGTTAGCATAGCTAGCTAACCAGATGCTAATAACAACAAAGTTATTGACTGTATGATCAGTATGACAGATGAACAGATCACCACTGGGCTTTGAACTAAAGACACAGCCACGCAAAAACTGCGGCATGTGTACGGCTCCTTATGGGTACTGCAATTTCTCAAGTGCCGGACCGGCGTTCTGGCTTTCTGGTGCTCTCTGTCAAAACTGCACCCCTGTCAGACACGTTAGGTTCGTGTTGTGTTCAAGGACCCTAATCTTGGCCAGGAAAAACAGGCACTCGCTCTTTTTCTTTTTTTGCGGTCTATATTTCTTCAATTTTTTTCTTTTTTGCGTGTGTTTATAAATTACCTCGAGGGCCGTACCAAATGGTCTCGCGGGCCGTATACGGCCCGGAGGCCGGAGGTTCCCCACCCCTGATCTAAATGATACAGTGTTGTTTACATTGCTCATGAGGACAGACCACCTTATTGGCAGATTCTTGAAATTGTAATTTAATTTGTAATTGATTGTGGATTTTGCATCCAGTTTTCACTTTATGTATCTTTATACAATGTTTACTACTTTGCTTATGAGGACAGACAGCCTTATTTACAGATTCTTGAAATTCAATTGTAATTTAATTTGTAAATAGTTACATTCATGTGGGTTTATCCAGTTTGCACATTTGTATGCATGCACTTATTGGTGCATTTGTTGTTGTTGAAGGCCTGGCTGTTACAGTCTTTATTTACACTATTTTGTTGTAGGCCTACTGGCCTAGATGTTTTAGCAGTTTTAAAGCACCTTGGCTTTGTTCTGAATGCACTTTGTTGTAGTTATCCTACAGAGAAAAGAAAATGCACTTGACTTGGAATTAATGTACTGTATGCATTCAAAAGTGCTGAATAAATGTTTTATGGACCCATAATAGTGATTATTATTTAAGTTAAGTTTTGCCATAATCATGTATTTTTCCATAATCAGGTAGCTGAACAACATTGGTAAAAAATGTATACATTATATATATATAAATCATTTTCGGTCTTTCGGCATTCGGTTTTCGACCAACTGTATCCTATTTTCGGTATCGGTTTCGGCCAAGAATTTCCCATTCGGTGCACCCCTACCTGAGACATAGTCTCGTAAAAAAACTGTGGGAGGGGTCCACTGGGGGGACCCTCGGGCTTAAGAGGTTAAGGAAACGTGCCGTCCCTAATGTTAACCGTGCAGAAGTAATATCATGTCTACTCTAGCTTGAGAAAATAGGTTTTGGGCTGTTTATCAGTCGGCGCAAAAGAAAAACGTTACAGCCATTTGCAGCAATAGGAATATTTTGAATATTTGTTATCCTCTGACAGTGTTGGAAAGTAACAAGGTACATGTAGTCAAATACTGTCCTCACGTACAAAATGTAACAAACTAAATGAGCTAGTAGGCTACATATTGCTTTCTAGTTCATTATTTTTAAATCCAACGTGAATATTACAAAAATAATAAACATTTACTCAGCTCTGCATAATTATGATCTTCTTTCATATTAAAAAAAGGGCTTTCTATTTTCATCAATTGAATTTGATAAAAATCCTCTAGGAAGCGATTGTAGCTTATATAGCTTCATTGAAGTTCATATTTGGTGGGGTGAAAACACAAACGCTGACGCTGTGTTGATGCTTTCGGAAGTGGCCGTGCTTAAATCTAAAGATAGACGGGATAACATCAAATAGTATAATAATATTGCGTTACTCAAGTGTATCAACACATCTTCTTACATCACTAGCAGTGTTGTGTATAATTAACCAGACTGACTGACTGGAGGAGTTTAAAGAAGCACATATAGTTTTCCTGTCAGCTCCATGGGATGGAGAAAGTTCCCTGCCTTTTCCAATGAGTGAGGGGATCCTGTAGTGAAACCGACTGGGAGCCTTATCAATCATTGTAGATACAGTTAATACATTCAAAAGAACACATTTACAGCAGGATACTTGTATGATTTGAAACGTAAACAAACACTGTTCTTGTCTTCATCACACTACATTTGAGTACAAATGATTTAAATAAAAAAACTCTTGCTACTGAAAATGTAGTTCAAATATAGAGTACCAGGACGAAAGTAAGAGTGCGCAGCGCCAAAACCTTATTTACTTATATAAAATTACCAATAATTAAATGTAAATGTTTAACAAAAATGCAGACGTACAGGTTAATCTCTGTATACAGGTACTTCTCTCACTTTATAATCAAGTAGTCAACCGTGACAAAGGAAAGTGTTCCTACATTTTGCCACCTTATGTGGGCGACTATGTCTCTGGTGTAACTGTGTGTACCAATCAAAGGGTCAGGGGTTTGATCCCTAACCCCTGCAGTCAACATGTCCTCTGGAAACATTCAATGTCTTGTCTCTTGTTCACCGGTGTTAGTGGTCGGCTTGTGGAAGGAGAGCCGTGCTGCGTGGCTGCTGGCTTCTCTCCCAGAGGATGCATCTCTCTTAATCTGCAGGGCTGCTCTTAATCCTTCCGGAGGTTTCAGATTATCCCAGGCTGCTAACTGAGTCTGTGAGCCTGCTGCACCACCTGGAGGCTTCTCCCGCTACACAAGTGTTTGACGGGGCAGAACAGTAGCTAGATGTAGTCACTTTACAGCTTTATATCTCATCCTTAGAGGTGGGAAAAGTACTTGGATGTTGAATTTATAAAAGTACCAGAGTATAAGAATACTCTGTTACAAGTAAATGTCCTGCATTCAAAATGGTACTCAAGTAAAATTCAAAAATGATTAGCATCAAATATATTTAAAGTACTCATTATGTCCATTTCAGAACAATATATATGATATGTTTTATAATTATTGATCATTACGATACGATAATACTTTATTGGTCAGATCAACTCTGAAATTGGACTTGCATCACAGCAGCTCCATGTGTAACATCTGGGTGTCCGCGGGGTCTTAAAAAGTATTAAAAGTTGATAAATCAATTTAGCGAAGATTAAGGCTATTAAAAAGTATTAAACGGCATTTTCCAAGGTATTAAGAAGGTTCACAGCAACGACAACATGAAACACCCTTTAATTTACTGAAACGACATGTCGGGGAAACCCCACAAGGCGGCCCCATTCATAGCGCGCCGTAAAATGCTGCTTATTATTTTAAGTTTCGTTGCCTTGCTCCGCTCTGTGTGTGTGTGTGTGTGGGGGGAACTAAACGACTACGGTAACGGGTCCCAAGGTGGGTAGACCGGCATACGCAACGCTCTGGGGGTCCAACGGCTCCGTGTGTGCCCTATATGATCATTTTCTGATAACGATGAAAGAGCCCGCCTCCCTCTCCCCACGTCTCCTGCTGCTGCTGGGCTGTCAGAAGAGGGGGAGAAAAAGAGAGGTAGTCACCGTTTATTAAAAATTCTTATATTATTATATATTATTATTATACAGAGAACAGAGTCGTTATCAATTTGTTTTAAAGCTCAATAAATAACAAAAAAGACCTCTGACCGGCACTTTCCTAATTTTGTACGGAAGATTTAAACTTTAAAGGACATGTTGACCGGCGGAACATTTTTTTTACGGAAACTGCCGCACGGTCCCCTCGTTCCTTGGAAGAGGCGGAGAGGTGGGTGTTTTTCATCTGCTGGTGGACTACCTGAGAAATATACAGCAGGAGAACACCCCGTCCACCGCGGAGAATAAACAGAAGGGCAACCATGCTCCGGGGTCTTCTTCGCTGCTTTTGGTGTATTTCGGGCGGCAGCAGCGCCACTTACAGGCCTGGCATATGTACTACATCGTTTCCAGCATTTCCAGCGGTCTAGTGTGAACGGACACGTTAATGAATCGAATAAGTGTGAACGGAAGCCTTTTTTGCGCTTGCGTTTGCGTTTTACCGTATGCGTCCTTGTGGGGCCGGGGTCTAAGCCAAACTATATCCGGTCACAGAGATCTGCTATTTTAAAGTAAAGTCAACACATATAGACCCTAAATATAGTCTATATTAAGAACGAGAAAAGTCTTAACATATATATCCTTTTTTGTAAACATATGACAAATGTGTGAGGGTGATGACGTCAGAGCATCGTCTTATGTGCCAGGGCTTAGCCCCGGACAGCCCCAGCCCAATTTAACCCCTGGGTATTTGTGAGGGAGCTCCTATATGGCATTAACCCGCTGAAGCTCACCAAAGTTTAACATATTTCATAGTTCAAAGTTTTGTCAATTGTTTTGTTTATTGGTCAAATACTGGTTTCTAATGTTTTCTGAGGAGTTTTACCGGAATGAAAGAGCACAGAGTCTACAGAAGCAAAAAAGCAGCATACTGCATTAAACCTGACCTTCACAGAGAGGTTGAAGTTCATGTGGAAAGGAGGCTTCAGTAGTCTGTCTGCACTCTGTTTAGTTTTGCTATCTTACAATCAATATAGTAAATGTCCCATAAGAATTCCATAGTAATACCAGTTATGGATGTATGATGAAGACGAGCCACGGCGTACACTCACAGTGGTGGTGATAATGCTTCCCTCACACGTCTCTCTCCTAAAGTGGAAGGATAGCTTTGGCTCGGTTCCGCCATTACCATAAACACACACTCTGGTTTATTTATACAACACACACCCTCTTGAAGCCACAAATACTCACAAGAGCACTTCATGTGGATGAGTCCGCCGCTGAAAATAGTCCCGACACACGCACTTCTGTTAGCTTGATAAAAACTACAGTGACCAGCTTCAAGTAACTCATGAAACTATATATTTGTGTTTTTAAATCTGCAGTATGAACCCTCACACTGAGGGACAGGAGACGGACTCACAGACAGTTGGTTGATAATTGTCAGGTTTTTTTGGCAAGTACAGGGCTGGGCGGAATGAAGAAATAGTATACCAAAACTAAATGTCAATATTCATGTGGTGACAATATTATAGGGTTGACCATTGGTTCTTTAACAATATATTTACACAATACGTTAATACAAAATAAATAAATAAACATAACTTATGTGGATTAGTGCAGTGACTACAGCAAAAAAAGAGGGCAGTAAGAAAAGTCTTTTTGCAAATTAAATCAAATCCCTGCAATGCAGCTTTTAAAAATAGGAAGAAAATACGGTTATGATATTACTATTTCGAACATCGAAATCAATATTGATATATTCTATTTACAGGGTTCTTACTAGGGCTGTAACCGAATATTTGTTCGTTGGAGTACTATTCGGGTTTCAATTTCGTTATTTGTTTTCCCCCCGTTTCCCCCCCAAATTGAAATCTCCAATATCGACGTAAGAGCTTGTGCCTCTTCGGGGGGTGCTAACACTTAACCATCAACGTTATAGTTTACTTTTTGCGTCTTTATATGTAGATATTACTTTTCTCCGTTAATCTCCGTCACGTTGTTCCCATAGCATCAACAACTCCCTGTCAACAGCGCTAACTCTCCTTCAAAATAAAAACATGTCCATAAATAGGAAGCCAAGCCAAATTACACTTAAGACATATACAACTGCAACGAAAGTAACACACACAATGCGATATCCTTTTCAATTTCAAAGAACACAAATTGGGTTAATAACTATAAAACAACAATACTGTAGAATAACTAAATGAATGCCGTGAATACACCGAAATACACGTGTTGAAGCGGTTCGCTGCTGATTACCACAGACCTTATTTTCCTGTTCCATGTTAAAATAAACCATTTTCAGTGGTACCGTTGAGAGAGTCATTTCTTTGGTCATGAAAAATTAGGTAAAGGTCATGGAGAAGTCATTGAAAATCACTGGTGAAAAAGTGTATGAACCCTGTATTTACTTTTGTCTATAACGTCTTGCGTAGACATTGATTTGGATCTTCATGTAACAATGAACATTGATATCATCAGTACGTCTGAAATAGATTTTTATTTCACAGGACATACTATAAAAAATACTACCAAAGTCTATTAGGTAAAAATGTATCTCTGTTACTTTTCAAGATCTAAAAAAAAGGTAAACATATTTTTGAGCATTTGTGGATAATGGTCCACAGTCTGAGCAGGCAGGGGATGAAGAGGCTCTCCCACACAGGAGCAGCTTGTGTGCTATCTGAAATTGAAATGTAATGCCGAACATGTGCCTGCAGCAAGAAGAAACAGTCTGTGGCTGTCCTGCAAAATGCAGAAAACATCAAGGCACATTTTGTTCTTCTGAAAATGCACATTTCACATGAGTTAGGTGTCAGTAAGAGATCCACTTCCAGCTCGTCCTCAGTGCTCGTTATTATGACCAAACGTCACCTCCAGAGCCGGATTTTAAAAGTGCAGCTTTCAGCAAACCAATGTTTTATTGCAATTACTGCAGCTTTATCGTTTTATTAAATCCTTCATAGGTAGGTAGTCACATTAAGATCAAAATCTCTTTTTCATTGAGACCCATGTTCAAAAGAATATGCGTGTGTGAATGCAAATACAAAAGTACAGCCTTTTTTCTTTTTGAGGATGTAATCATATTTTTTGGCACTCAGTGTTTGCAGCCACTTCTTCCAAATTCAAAGTAAAAAAGAGGCGCATCTAATGTTAAAATCTCCTCTGATTGCAAGTCTCAAAATGAGAGCACAGAGTAGTGCTATCTAGGTAGTAAATGATAATAAAATGAATAAACACACTTCAGATTCTTGTAAGATACGTTGGTGAGTAAGACATTTATCACCTGTGATAATACAGAGTCCAGAGGCTTTGAGGTGGAGGGATACACGTTTGGAAACCTTGTTGCACACATGTCTCATGTTGTCCTAACTTTTTTGTTTCAGGAGAGGAGAGTGTGTTCAAGTGTTCGGTTTCCAGGGAGACTGAGTGCAGCCGTGTTGGGAAGCAGTCTTTCATCATCACACTGGGCTGCAACAGCGTCCTGCTGCAGTTCTCCTCACCTGCAGGTACACACACACACACACACACACACACACACACACACACACACACACACACACACACACACACACACACACACACACACACACACGCACAACGAGGCTGAGAGATGTACAAGAGCCTCTATAGAGCGGTGCAGTGATGATGTCTTTTTATAGGCTGACTTGGAAGTTAGCATCACAAGGGCTCCCTCGACAGAAAGCAATGGAATTTATCCTCTGGGTTTTTCAATGTGGCAAACACATGTTTATGATACTAACACGTTTTGTTCAGCAGGATAATCTCCACATATAAACAGCACTTTAATAATAGTTTAAGAACAAATGCAATCACCAAAAGTAAGTGTAGGCAATATTGCGGTCACACAACTGCATGTCAATATCGCTAAGCTAACGGCGGCTAGCAGTCAGTTTGATGACTTTTAGTAGTCTCTAGTCTCATTTAGTCACCTGTTAACAGTAGCTATTTTTATGGCCTATAGAAACTTCAGACGTTCACCAGTGGGGTGTTTACTGATTTTTTTAATGTTGCAGAACAAAACATGAACATCTCGTAACCTTGTATTAACCAACCACGGATCTTATTTTAGGCTGCTAACCAATAATTTCGTCAAAAAAACATTTAATTTACAACGTTAGAGCCCAGAAGTGCTTAGATGCCAACACATTTCTAGGTTTAGGACTCGTTCCTGCACGTCTCTATGTTTGGTCTTATTCTTATATTTGCTCTTAATACTGAATGAAATAACCAAATATAACAACCAAAATAATCAGAAAACAATGGTACAAAGGTTCAGGATTAATGCTAGCAACATTACGGAACTATGCATAAGCACAAATTATGTTACAGAACAAAACATTTAAAATGTCCTCAGCTTATGTTATTGTATTATTTCAGGCTTCTAACCAAAAACACTTTTAAAAAAAAAGTTGACTTCCAGACTAGGAACAAGAAGTGCTAAAAGGCTGACTCATTTCCTGGATTAGTACATATCCCTGCACCACTCCATGGGCTCCGGTTTAGAAGAACTTGTTACCCAACATTGGAATAATTAATTATTAAAGCAGCGATCTTCATTGCAATACCCTAAATAAGTGTAATCTTCTCATTAAATATTCCACCTTATACTTTCATTTAAATGTCCATCTAGCTCATGCCATTTTCAGCACTATTCTGCCTCCGGTATATCAGAAGCAGCGTTTCCGCCAGGGGGGCGTCTTGCCGTCAAATATATTAATAAGAAGATCGAGAGTTTTTATCGCTTGAAATAACGAAAAGGAAAAAGGACAAGGACATCCCTCTGTTGGGGGGGGCAAAGGAGTCTGGTGGGATTATTTTCGGAGTATTGAAGATCGTTTCCCCGACATCGGCGGTGCCTGCTACAGGACAACACGGAACGTGCAAGGGAGCTGAAACAGCCAGGGCCTCTTAGAGCAGGCAAAAGCCTGAAAGAAAACATCTTATGGAATCAAAATAGCACAACATCTCAAAATTGACCAGTGCGTGAAAAACAATGCTTTTGCCTGCCGTGTCTCGCCTTAATGAGTGAGACACACCGGAGTTGAGGATCTGTGGGGTTTGTATGTCGATGTATGGGAAACAATGTTATTTGTATTACTATTATTAATAATAATGTGTACATAGACATTTTTCAGGGGCGGACTGGCCATCTGTAGAATGTCCCCGCAGCGAGATCAAATACACATTGCTTGTGCAGCCCTATTAACTAAAGTCATACTTCCCATGAAGGGACTGGTTGAATAAATGAGCTTTAGATGTGCAGTAATGTTAATGTACGTGTCCTGGGTTGGGGCAACCCAATGAACACACCAGAATCAGTTTTATTACCACATAGGGGTACACATATGAGGAATTTGCTTTTGTGTAAACAATGCATACAAAGACACAGAAAGACGTTTATTTTAAAAATAGAGGAGCTGAAATAGTAAAATTATAAAACCATTTTAAAGACTGTTGCAACATATAAAAAATAAAGACACTATTTACACACAATATAAATATGTAAACACATGATGTGTTTAACAGTCTTTGACACACGAGCGTACAAACTGTTTGGCGTAGTTCAATTCGTAATTCCAAACATTCACCATAACTTTTCTCATGGTGTAATGTAGTGTGAATTGTAATGGTTTGTGTGTTTAGACTTCCAGTCCTTTTATAACCTGCTGAAGAACAGTCGCGGACACGTCAATGAGCGCTCCGTCTTCAGCGATAGAACAGAGGACTCCTCTGCTGTACAGTACTTCCAGGTGAGCGGCTCTCAAACAGTGAACACATCACACTGCAGACATGACACTGAACACATCACACTGCAGACATGACACTGGACTCATCACACTGCAGACATGACACTGGACTCACTCTGTTCTTAGGGGACTATCTATAGTTTCACAACGCTCATTGCATTCATTCATTTTTAAAAGGTTGGTTTTGGAACCTGTTTGAATGACTTTACAAGTCAATACAATTCAGAGGTGTGAAGTAACTAAGTACATTTACTCAAGTACTGTAATTGAGTAAAATGTTGAGACACATGTACTTTACTTGAGTATTTCCATGTTATGGTACTTTGTACTTTTACTCCACTTCAATTCAGAGGTAAATGGTGACTTCTGTGTATGTAGCTTCCGGTTCCGGGGCATTCTCGCTACGCATCAATGGGTAATGTTTAGATGGATTTTAGGAACTTCCCCTCGACTCTATTGGCTCGAACGTTTAAAAAGAGGTGTCAATCATCAAAATCGACCGATGGGTTCCAGAGATATGGAAAATGCACCCACATGACCCCAGAAGTGGGTTCTTTTTTCTAAACCTCTCTAAAAAGGTCAAATGTCACTTGTTTTGCATCAATCTTGATACAGGGTACTTATTATATGTTATAGTTTGGATTCCTAAAGCTTTTAGTCTACCATCCCATCATTCAAGGGTGCTTTTCACTATAAGTAATGTTTTTTTTTTGGACGGACACTATCATTTACATTTTATTTATTATGTTCAATCTTAATTTACTTTAAAATAAAAATAAATCTATATTGATTCTGACTTTTCTACATCCAAATCACAGGTTTATCATTTCTTTGAGAAAAACTATTATTAATTTACCCCTTTTTAGAAGGGAAGTTATGGTAATTTGTTCTGGGAATGTCATTTTCGAGCCTGAGACCTGGAAAACAGGCTCCGGGCTCAACTGGTTAATACCTTTAGTTACTTTACAGATTTGCATTAATGATGTGAAATATAATAAACATTTAAATAAGACTTTAGTTACACCTGGAGTAAATTCACAATGATGTTAATACTTTAGTTTCTTACTTGAGTACCATTTTGAATGCATGACTTTAATTTGAATCAGAGTATTCCCACTCTCTTGTTCTACTTTTACTCAAATACAAGATGTGAGTACCTTTCCCACCTCTGCATACATTTTTATTGATGTAGACCAATATCACAAAGATCACCAATTTGTCTTGTGGCTGTACGGTGTCAATATTTTGAAATCCCTTTCCATATAACAGCAGTTTTTAGACGTGTAGGGCTACTCATAATGCCAAGGTCTAACCCCGCCACTCCTTTTTATCTCAATCAAATAAAAGATTACACTAAACTTGGATTTATTTACTTCTCACGATATTGAGATATTATACACATATCTTTGCAAATATCTAATAATAAAACTGAAACAGGATCTGCTCTGTAAATAACATGTCCTGGTTTCCCTTCTGAGGGATAGAAGTAAGATCTGTGAAGGAAGAAATGTGTATTTAATGTCAGTCCCATGAAGCCTCACTCTAAGCATTCTTTATTCAATAAACACTGATATGTTGTGTCCCACACCCGGGTTAACCTAGGCTTTTGATTGCAATACATTGTGACTTTTTTCAACTTATTGAAATGTAAGGATATGTTTTGGTTTGTCCTCCCTGAGGCTGCTTGCACAATATTGATTTATTTAGATAAAAAATGCATTAATGTTTTTGTCTCTGTAGTTTTATGGCTACCTCTCTCAGCAACAGAATATGATGCAGGACTACGTCCGGACAGGGACTTACCAACGGGCTATTCTCCAGAACCACACCGACTTCAAGGATAAGGTAAACTTCAACTGCTGTATAGTTTTATAAATTACACTTACAAAAAATAAGACTGCAGCCATAATATTCAGTAGCTCCATAGATAAATAAAAAAAGGGGTAGTTAATGAGTTTTTTTTGTGTTTTTTTCAAACTTCGGGGGCTGCCGGTTTTTCTTTTCACGAAACTGTGTCTCAGGGCTTCTTAACATTTAAAAACCTATTAATGTGTCATACCCACTTAACCTGTTAAGCCCGAGAGACCCCGGTAACGGGGCCCTCCCGCAACATCTTGCAGAAAAGTGTCTGAGGGCATGTTTATTTAATAAACTATGAATGTTTTATATCCATGTAATGGAAAGAAACTCATCTAACTGATCATTTTAATAAAAAAAAACAAAAAAAAAACAATGCTAACGCTGAGCTTCTGAATTAGAAACAAGCGAAAAATTGCTAAAAGATGACTGCACCGAAATTCACTCACAAAACCTTATTATTTATCTTTGCTGCACATCTCAACCCATCGTTTCACATCGTGAGGGGAAACAGAATCGAGGCATACGCTTCATTATCACTCAATTATACGAACTCTTGTAGATAATAACAAGAACAGACATCAAAACATATGGAGCTAGGTAGCTAAAAACGGCAAAATGGCTCACCTGTGTGGTAGTCTGGTCAAAAGTGGTCTTCAATGGCATAAAAACGATGCTGAAGTTAATCCAATGTGTCTGTGTCACTTTGAATGATTTCTGATAATCCATAAACAATAAACCTGCTTTTCGGTTTTCAGAAGTCAGAGCTAGAGATATGTTCACTCTGGAGCAAAACTGCGTGCGCGAAGCCCCCACCTTTTTGTTTTACTGTGTGTGGGGAGATTCCCCTTCGATTCTATTGGCTCTAACGGTCAGAAAGAGATGTCAATCACCAAAATCGACCAATGGGTTCCAGAGAAACGGTAAAACCCCAATCTCCACCCAAATCACCTCAGAGGTGGAGTTTTTTTTGCTAAACCTCTCTAAAAAGGTCAAATGTCACTTGTTTTGCATCAATCTTGATACAGGGTACTTATTATATGTTGTACTTTGGATTCCTAAAGCTTTTAGTCTACCTTACCATCATCCAAGGGTAGTTTTCACTGTAAGTAAAAAATATTTTTGGGACGGACACTATAATTTACAGTTTTTTTAACTATGTTCAATCTGAATTTTCTTTAACATGTTAAGGCGGGGACCCTGGGTTTTTTTCAGGACATTGTGTCTCAGGGGATCTTTATATTTAAGAACCTATTAATGTGTTATACCAGATTAACGGAAATAATCTCAGCTAACTGACGATATAAACCATTTTTACCAAAACAAAACACAAGTCTCATAAGAAGCATCTAAATGACCCCTTAGCAAAAAATGCTAACGGACATTGGCACAGAACTCAAGATAAAAGTACCCTTATTACTTATCGTAGCTGCACATACAAGATCTCCGATTAAAGCTGAGGTTCCACAGATTATTTAGATATATAGTATCATCACTGAGTGATCCAAACTTGCGACAGGGGAAGCAAAGATAGACATCACAACACGTACCTTTACGTATTGTGATGTCTGTCTAGGGAGATCGTGTCACCGTAGCTGTTAATCTGATCAAAAGACGTGTTCAATGGCATTAAAACGAGAAAAAACGCGTCTGAATCGTTTAATCCATAGGTTGATAAAGTTCCTGGGCAATAATTGGAATTATTTATAATCCATAATTCCATTTTTATGTAAAAATCGCAGAGCAAAAGGTAGCTGCTAATGGTAGCCACCAGAGTGGCTGCTGCTTCCGGTCTTGGCTATGCGGCAGTATAAAACACACACATGACCAAATAAGGACTATGTGGGAGTTCCCCTCGATTCCATTGGCTCTGACGGTTAGAAAGAGATGTCACATGTCAAAATCCAGCAGGGGGAGCCAGAGATATGAAAAATCCACCCAAATGGCCCCAGAAAAGTTTTTTTTTTGTTGCTAAATCTTTCTAAAAATGTCAAATATCCTTTGTTTTGCATCAATCTTGCCACAGGATACTTATTATATGTTGTACTTTGGATTCCTAAAGCTTTTAGTCTACTAACCCATCATCCAAGGTTAGTTTTCACTATAAGTACAAAGTATTTTTTGGACGGACACTATAATTTACAGTTTATCATGTTCAATCTGAATTTTCTTTAACATAAAAAACATCTATATTGAATCTAACCTTTCTACATCCAACTGACAGGTTTATCATTACTTTGAGAAAAAAGATGATTAATTTAACCCTTTTAGAAGTGAAGTTATGGTAATTTGGTCTGGGAATGTCATTTTCGAGCCTGATACCTGAAAAACAGGCTCTGGGTTTAACAGGTTAAAAGAAAAAACATCTATATTGATTCCGACTTTTCTACATCTAACTCACAGGTTTATCATTACTTTGAGAAAAAAGATTATTAATTTAACCCTTTTAGAAGTGAAGTTATGGTAATTTGTTCTGGGAATGTCATTTTCGAGCCTGATACCTGAAAAACAGCCTCAGGGATTAACAGGTTAACGGGAAGAAGCTCAGCTAACTGACGATACAAACCATTTTTTACCGAAACTAAACATAAGTCTCACAAGAAGCGTCTAAATGAGCCCTGAGCGAAAAAATTCTAACGCACTTAGCACAGAACTCACGGTATAAATACTTTACTTACTAATTACTTATTGGATCTGCACAAACAAGATATCAGCTAGCAAGCTGAGATTCCACAGATTCTAGGGGTATTAGTATCATCACTGAGCGATGAAAACTCGCGGCAGGGGAAGCAAACCCAGACACACACACAACACACAACGTAGCAAACACGGGACATTGTCTTACCTTTTGCTGTTTCTGATCAAAAGTTGTCTTCAATGGCATTAAAACGATAAAAACGCTGCTGAAGGTTAATCCAATGGTTAATCCAATGTGTCTTTCACTTTGAAATGATTACTTATAATCCATCGTCATATCTATGGCAAAAACTGAGTTTTCATATATAGCTATTATGATAGCTACGAGAGTGTATGACAGCTTCCGGTTTTGGGCATTCTGGCTGCGCATCAATCTATTCACCAATGAGTAATGTTTCAATGGATTTTTAGGAACGTCCCCTCGATTCTATTGGCTCGAACGGTTAAAAAGAGGTGTCAATCATCAAAATTGACCGATGGGTTCCAGAGATATGGAAAATGCACCCACATGACCCCAGAAGTTGGTTCTTTTTTCTAAACCTCTCTAAAAAGGTCAAATGTCACTTGTTTTGCATCAATCTTGATACAGGGTACTTATTATGTTATCTTTTGGATTCCTAAAGCTTTTAGTCTACCATCCCATCGTTCAAGGGTGCTTTTCGCTAAAAGTAATGTTTTCTTTTTGGAGGGACACTATAATTTACATTTTTTTTTTACTATGTTCAATCTGAATTTACTTTAAAATAAAAAAAATCTATATTGATTCTGACTTTTCTACATCCAACTCACAGGTTTATCATTGCTTTGAGAAAAAAGATTATTAATTTACCCCTTTTTAGAAGTGAAGATATAGAGCCTGAGACGTGAAAAACAGGCTCAGGGCTATTATTCAGATATGCACACACACTTTAAAATGATTGACAGATTGATGGTGCTGCACAGACCTGTAATAAACCCCGCTCTCTTCCCTCCAGGTGGTGCTAGATGTGGGCTGCGGCTCAGGGATCCTCTCTTTCTTTGCAGCCCAGGCTGGAGCCAGGAAGGTGTACGCAGTGGAGGCCAGCACCATGGCACAGCACGCAGAGGTCCATCCATTTTTAATATGCTATTATCAGCTGCCTGACTGATATGTGACCCGCTCAATCGAAATCAGTCGGAAGTCGCAACGGCTCATTTAAAACTAAACGTGGATTTGCGTAAAAAACTATTTTTTCGGGGTTCGGGTGTTTTGTTTGATTTTAAACAAACTAAATCTTGGCTTTCAGAATATGAAACTTTTATTTCCAAAATCACACGATAAATACATGCTTGAAGCTTGTAAAGGGAAGGTGACACCTCTCACTCGCAATCTGCTCTTCCGTAGCGCCGCCCCTCTCCCTCCGGCTGAAATTATGAATGTAAGACGTATAGTAAGCATAGATAACACGGCAGGGTCCGTTACAGTTTGTTTTCATCTGATTTCAAATAAACAAAGTCTTGGCTTTCAGAATATTAAACTTGTTTCGGCAATTTCAGATGATAAATACAACTTTGAAGCTTGTAACGGCATAATTAAAAGCTGAGAACGGAGTAACTTAACGTAACTGCAGGCATAACAACAGCCAGTGTTTCTCTTGAGGGTTTTCCCCGGGAAACAAACACAATAAACACAAACATACACACACCCACACACACCACACACACACACACACACACACACACACACACACACACACACACACACACACACACACACACACACATACACATACACACACTCGCGAGCTTCCCCCAGACCAGTTATCCAAACAAAACTATCTTCCCTCCGTAGTATTTTCATCAGTTTGCTCCGCTAATAATCAATCAGATCGATGGATTCCAGAGAAGAGGAAACTTTGAAGGCCTTTTTCTTAAAATGATGACTCGGTGACAGTCATTATATAATGTGACATATTTCGCTTAATATTTGGAGTACAAAAATAATCCTGATATCATTAGAAAGCTATGAATCTCCTCTTTCCAACACTATATACAACTCAAAATGTGTCTTCAGGTCAATGCGACTGATTTCGATAGAGCAGGTCACATATGTTCTGATACCATATCACTCCGCTGATAAATTCTTACTTTAACATTGATGTGTGGTGTGCCTCCAGGTGCTCGTGAACAGTAACCGCCTTGGGGACCGGGTGGTCGTCATCCCGGGGAAGGTAGAGGAGGTGACGCTGCCGGAGCAGGTGGACATCATCATCTCAGAGCCCATGGGCTACATGTTGTTCAACGAGCGCATGCTGGAGAGCTACCTGCACGCCAAGAAGTTCCTCAAGCCCAACGGTGAGGAAGTTTGGGATTCGTGGGAAAACATTTCAAAAAGGACATATCGTTCTCATTCTTTTAAGTTCATATTAGTATTCAGTGTCTGTAACATGTCTCATGCTTTAATGTTCAAAAAGCTCTTTATTTTTCTCATACTGCCTGTGCTGCATCACCTCTTTTCACCCTCTGTCTCAAACCAGAGCCCAGTCTGCTCTGATTGGTTAGCTGGTCGGCTTTGTTGTGATTGGTCAACTGCTTATCACACCTCTAAGCCCAGTGTTTCCCATTCTGGGGGGCGCAGCGCAATTGAAGGGAGGGCACGTGAAGCTTGGGAAGAAATTGCAAACAAACATTGTTTGCTTGTAAAATTGACACATGTTTTAACACAACCAAGCCGATTTTCGGCGTCGATAGATGTCGTGTCGCTCTACTCAGATTGGTGTGTACTGCACCGTTGTGTCTTTTCAGCCGTGCAGACACCTTCCGCCGCCGATTCGACATGTTGAATCGTTGATTGGCTGTTCAGTTTAGCGAATCAGTGCATGAGAAGCGAAACGGAAGTGTGGGACCCAAACAAAAGTGACAATCTACAAGGCTCGATGTGTACAATGCTCGTTTGCCATAAGTTTTTTCACGGAAACACGAGCAATCTGTCCCATCAGCTGGCCAAAAGGCATCATATTCATATGGAGAAAGGCACCGTTTTCGACTTCCTTAACTCGGAGGTCTGTTGCTCCAATAAGTAAGTAAGGTGGGAGAAGTACTCAGATCAAGTACTTAAGTAAAAGTACCATACTGCAGGGTAGCTTGTGAATTTACTCCATGTGTAACTAAAGTCTGATTTAAAACTTGATCATATTTCACATCATTCATCCACATCTGTAAAGTAACTAAAGGTAGTGGAGGAAAAGTACACCTTTTACAGTGGGGCAAAAAAGTATTTAGTCAGCCACCAAAAGTTCTCCTACTTAAAAAGATGAGAGAGGCCTGTAATTTTCATCCTAGGTATACCTCAACTATGAGAGACAAAATGAGAAACGAAATCCAGAAAATCACATTGTCTGATTTTTAAAGAATTGATTTGCAAATTATGGTGGTCACCTACAAACAAACAAGATTTCTGGCTCTCACAGACCTGTAACTTCTTCTTTAACAGCCTCCTCTGTCCTCCACTTGTTAACTGTATTAATGGCACCTGTTTGAACTCGTTATCAGTATAAAAGACACCTGTCCACAACCTCAAACAGTCACACTCCAAACTCCACTATGGCCAAGACCAAAGAGCTGTCAAAGGACACCAGAAACAAAATTGTAGACCTGCACCAGGCTGGGAAGACTGAATCTGCAATAGGTAAGCAGCTTGGTGTGAAGAAATCAACTGTGGGAGCAATTATTAGAAAATGGAAGACATACAATACCACTGATAATCTCCCTCGATCTGGGGCTCCACGTAAGATCTCACCCCGTGGGGTCAAAATGATCACAAGAACGGTGAGCAAAAATCCCAGAACCACACGAGGGGACCTAGTCAATGACCTGCAGAGAGCTGGGACCAAAGTAACAAAGGCTACCATCAGTAACACACTACGCCGCCAGGGACTCAAATCCTGCAGTGCCAGACGTGTCTCCCTGCTTAAGCCAGTACATGTCCAGGCCCGTCTGAAGTTTGCTAGAGAATATTTAGATGATCCAGAAGAGGATTGGGAGAATGTCATATGGTCAGATGAAACCAAAATAGAACTTTTTGGTAAAAACTCAACTAGACGTGTTTGGAGGAGAAAGAATGCTGAGTTGCATCCAAAGAACACCATACCTACTGTGAAACATGGGGGTGAAAACATCATGCTTTGGTGCTGTTTTTCTGCAAAGGGACCAGGAAGACTGATCCGTGTAAAGGAAAGAATGAATGGGGCCATGTATCGTGAGATTTTGAGTGACAGCCTCCTTCCATCAGCAAGGGCATTGAAGGTGAAACGTGGCTGGGTCTTTCAGCATGACAATGATCGAAAATATTTCCAATTACCCAAGAGGGGCCTCAGTGAAAAATGTTGGGAACCACCGTCTTATCACGTACAATGTGTTGGAGTGCTAGCCAATATAATAGAAGCGCTAGTGTTACGTGACAACACTTTAGAGGCGTTTCAGGCAGAGAGAAACGATATAGAACACACTACAGGAAAGGTAAAACCCCAATAAGCGCAATAGGGCCTCTTTAAATGTTAAGATGGAGGGTGGAAGGCGCAGCAGCGTTTGTTGTAAATTGTCGCCTGTATATTAATATTGTTTTTCTGTGTTTGTGCGTTTCAGGCAAAATGTTCCCAACTATCGGTGACGTCCACCTGGCCCCCTTCACAGATGAGCAGCTCTACATGGAGCAGTTCACAAAGGCCAACTTCTGGTGAGCAGGGGGCGGCCACAGTTGAAGGGAAAATCGTCAGTTTTAGTTTAAATCAGTGTTTTTTGTGTTTTAAGTTAATGTTCGAGCACAGTGTCAAGATGCTTAAAATGATCACTGCAGTTTAGTTGACCCTAAACTCCTAAAGACAGTCAATGTTTTAAAGGTTCCATACGTTGCATTGGTGTTTTCAGTGAATTTGGCTGATTAGACTGTCATGTTTACACTGTTTTTGAATATCTCCTGTTACCTTTTTTGTACAAGTACACCTTCATCATCAAGTGGTGCAGGTCAAGGTGACCTTGAAGTTAGCAATTCAAGGACTCCCTATAAATGAAATGCATCATGGTCGCATGCAATAAGGTCACTCACTTTTTAGCACTCATTCCTGCAACACTCTATTATTATGAGTAGATAAAGATTTGTCACCTCATAATTTCTATGTAAAGCTCCGACACACCTTTTAACCTTAGCAGAGGTCTAATCTGCCAGAATAGCTGAAGCTTTAGAAGCTTTTTTCATAATCAAGCCTTCATTGTCTTAGGGTTAGCACCAATGAAAACGTCCCATACTGATCGAACTGATGTGTCTCTTTCAGGTACCAGCCCTCCTTCCACGGTGTAGACCTCTCTGCCCTGCGGGCGGCAGCGGTGGATGAGTATTTCCGCCAGCCAATTGTGGTACGTAATCCAACACACAAATACACACACACACAGATAAGATATAGTTACACAATATCACAGTTGTGTGAAACAGAAGTTGTTTTTGTTGTGTTTCCTCCACAGGACACATTTGATATCCGTATCTTGATGGCCAAGTCAGTCAAATACACAGTCAACTTCCTGGAGGCCAAAGAAGAGGATCTTTACAGGTGTGTGTCTGTACTCTGTATGTGTACTGTATGTTTCTGTGGTGTGTCATTAATCTGCCTCTCTCTGCTCTCAGGATAGAGATTCCCTTTAAGTTCCACATGATGCACTCTGGTCTGGTGCACGGCCTGGCCTTCTGGTTTGACGTTGCGTTTGTGGGCTCATCGTAAGTCATAGTTCCACTCATGCTGCATGTGTGTTGAATAATTCCCCCCACTAACCTGCCCTCATGTCTGTGCAGGATGACGGTTTGGCTGTCCACGGCCCCCACAGAGCCCCTCACCCACTGGTACCAGGTGCGCTGTCTGCTGCAGTCCCCCCTCTTCACCAAGGCCGGAGACACGCTGTCCGGCACCGCCGTGCTGATGGCCAACAAGAGGTACGACGCTAAACGCTATGTTCTCTAGCATGTTGGTTCACTGGGGCTGGGCCATATGGCCTATAAATAATCTCTCAAAGTACCCATTGGCACATATAGAAAAAGAGCTAACAAAACAAATCATTCAAAGTTAAATGAATCATTGCATTGATGAGTGTCGTGGTGTTTTTGTCCTGCATGTCATATCCTGCCTCACAGCGCACATTTATTGTCAGTAAAGAGAGACCTAAACCAAATTTATTATCTAAATTAGCATGTTTTAAATCCAAGTGTAATTCACAAAATAAATAATTAAGTTATTTTCATCTAAAGCAGGGGTGGGGAACCTTTTTCCTCTCAAGGGCCATTTCAATTTTTACAACATCCTCCGAGGGCCGTACAAATTATTGAACTCAACCTCTGCTTAAAAGTACTAAAATCACAGCCCATTCATTTGGCGTTTCTTTCATGCTGTGCAAAGAAAAAGCAACCTCTTAATCCAGATATCTCACCATGACTCGCGCATGCATGCACGTGCACGGTTGTGGCATGACCACCCAAACAGAAAAATATGGACACAAGAGGTTTGCAAATGTATTTAGTTTCCTATCCATGTGAACATGATTTAAGTGGGGGGAGGGACCTAACCTCCTCTAGGGCAGGGGTTCTCAAACTTTTTGTGCGGACCACTATCTATTATCAAGGATTTTCGCGGACCACCTCATATGCAAACCGTAAAAATAAGTACATATACAGTGGGGCAAAAAAGTATTTAGTCAGCCACCAAAGGTGCAAGTTCTCCCACTTAAAAAGATGAGAGATCCCTGTAATTTTCATCCTAGGTACACTTCAACTATGAGAGACAAAATGGGGGGAAAGAATCCAGGAAATCACATTGTAGGATTTTTAATTAATTAATTGGTAAATTCCTCTGTAAAATAAGTATTTGGTCACCTACAAAGAAACAAGATTTCTGGCTCTCACAGACCTGTAACTTCTTCTTTAAGAGCCTCCTCTGTCCTCCACTTGTTAACTGTATTAATGGCACCTGTTTGAACTCATTATCAGTATAAAAGACACCTGTCCACAACCTCAAACAGTCACACTCCAAACTCCACTATGGTCAAGACCAAAGAGCTGTCCAAGGACACCAGAAACCAAATTGTAGAACTGCACCAGGCTGGGAATACTGAATCTGCAATAGGTAAGCAGCTTGGTGTGAAGAAACTGTGGGAGCAATTATTAGAAAATGGAAGACATACAAGACCACTGATAATCTCCCTCGATCTGGGGCTCCACGCAAGATCTCAACCCGTGGGGTCAAAATGATCACAAGAACGGTGAGCAAAAATCCCAGAACCACACGGGGGGACCTAGTCAATGACCTGCAGAGAGCTGGGACCAAAGTAACAAAGGCTACCATCAGTAACAAACTACGCCGCCAGGGACTCAAATCCTGTAGTGCCAGACGTGTCTCCCTGCTTAAGCCAGTACATGTCCAGGCCCGTCTGAAGTTTGCTGAGAGCATTTAGATGATCCAGAAGAGGATTGGGAGAATGTGATATGGTCAGATGAAACCAAAATAGAACTTTTTGGTAAAAACTCAACAAGACGTGTTTGGAGGAGAAAGAATTCTGAGTTGCATCCAAAGAACACCATACCTACTGTGAAACATGGGGGTGGAAACATCATGCTTTGGGGCTGTTTTTCTGCAAAGGGACCAAACGACTGACCCGTGTAAAGGAAAGAATGAATGGGGCCATGTATTGTGAGATTTTGAGTGACAACCTCCTTCCATCAGCAAGGGCATTGAAGATGAAACGTGGCTGGGTCTTTCAGCATGACAATGATCCCAAACACACCGCCCGTGCAACGAGGGAGTGGCTTCGTAAGGAGCATTTCAAGGTCCTGGAGTGGCCTAGCCATTCTCCTGATCTCAACCCCATAGAAAATCTTTGGAGGGAGTTGAAAATCCGTGTTGCCAAGCGACAGCCCCAAAACATCACTGCTCTAGAGGAGATCTGCATGGAGGAATGGGCCAAAATACCAGCAACAGTGTGTGCAAACCTTGTGAAGACTTACAGAAAACGTTTGACCTCTATCATTGCCAACAAAGGGTATATAACAAAGTATTGAGATGAACTTTTGTTATTGACCAAATACTTATTTTCCACCATAATTTGCAAATAAGTTCTTTAAAAATCAGACAATGTGATTTTCTGGATTCTTTCTCCCCATTCTGTCTGTCATAGTTGAGGTGTACCTAGGATGAAAATTACAGGCCTCTCATCTTTTTAAGTGAGAGTACTTGCACAGTTGGTGGCTGACTAAATACTTTTTTGCCTCACTGTATAAGCGTAGTGTTAAAATGCAGATAGTTTTTATTGTTAATTATAGACAATCAAAAGTAAATTGAAGCCTATCTGATACTTTTTTTGCACGTGTGACCGGTGTCTGTCAGCGTTGTATATGTTTCTCAAAGAGGACGGCGGACGGTATTTTAATTAGGTCATCCCAAACAATGCCACAAGTGCGCGCGCAGTGCACTCACAAAACGGGCAGACAGGTCTACAAAAGACTACCGGTAATCTTAGTCCTGCTTTAGTTACTGTACTGCAAAAAGTAGACGGTGCTGCGCTCAACACACACACAGACTCAAAACCACGGACACACAGGCATATAAGTAGTGTTAATTTCGTCAGCTATTTTTTTATTTAGTTTTAGTTTCAGTCCTGTGTTAAATTTCCTTTTTAGTTTTAGTCATATTTAGTCACCTTCATCCTGTTTTTATTTAGTCAAGTTTTAGTCGACTAAAAGTCTGAGCATTTTAGTCTTATTTTAGTCGACTAAAACAGTAAATATTTTAGTCAAGATTTAGTCGACTAAAAGTCTGAGCATTTTAGTCATATTTTGGTCAAAGAAAACTAATTATTCTCTACTTTTTGTCAATGAAAACTATTGAGTCTTTTTTAGTCATCAGATTATAGAACATTTCAGTCAAACTTATTTTCTGTTAAATAAGGTTCGTTAGACCCAGGTCTTCCTGACAGTTCACAGTGTGCCGCTGCCCGTTGTAATTCAAATGTACCGCCGCACGCAGCAAAAACACACAGCTGCTGCCCAGCCGCAGCACCGGAAATGGAACTGCTGGGAGGAAAACTGACTATCAGAGATGTAACATTATCTTTGATAATATTTCGTCTCCTCATTTTTCGTCAACGAAAGTAAAGAGAGATTTTGGCATAGTTTTTATTTAGTAAACTACATTTTCGTCTCGTCACTTTTCGCCAACGATATTGCATGATGATTTCGTTACAGTTATTGTTTACTGCCGTCTCGTCATCGTCTCGTTTTCGTCATGGAAAAAAAGGTCGTTGACGAACATATTTCGTCATAGTTTTAGTCAACAAAATTAACACTACATATAAGTAACATAAACAATGTATAGGCCTAAGTTGCATAAATGCTTGAGCTACAGTATTGCAGATAAGCAGACAGCGCTGCTTCTCTCTCTCTCTATCTCTACTTTCAAAATATATTTAAATCTCAAAACAAACAAACAAAATTCCCAAAGTTGTCCTAAAAAATTACTTAAAGAGCATCTTGCAGGGTTTTTTTCTTTCTACATTTATGCTTAAACTTGCTTGAAAATTACAATTAAAAAAGTGAATGCAGGATTTGATATGTTTTACGAGACATAAGGGCAGGAATTCAGAGGGAAAGGAGCAATTTTGAGCTCTGCTCTTAAAAACGGCTTTTTTTTAAGGTCATACGTCAAACGCGTCATATAACATCACACAGGGGACACATCTCCGCTCTCTGACCGCGGGTATAGTAGAGTTGCGTTGAGTAGAGCGGTTGTGTTTTAAGGAGCTGGTAGTTTTACATTGTATTTCACCATTTGTAATCATGGTGCAGTATTGTGTTTGTGCAGGTTGCAAAAGCATCAATCTGGTGCACTTTGAGAGCAACATTAGGAGAGCTATGGATACGTCTTCACATCTTCAAACACTCGCTTGCTTAAACAAAATACGCTCCTGCCACACACACACACACACACACACACACACACAGACACAGACACAGACACAGACACAGACACAGACACAGACACAGACACACAGACACACACAGCCGAGCTTGAATGACACACAAAGACCCAGCAGTAGTTACTGTACTGTATCATATTATTTTCGAATGCGCTATTGACTGTATGATCAGTATGCCAGATGAATAGATCGCCACTGGGCTTTCAACTAAAGACACAGCCACGCAAAAACTGCGGAATTTGTACAGCTCCTTATGGGTACTGCAATTTGTGAAGTGCCGGAGCGCTCCGTCAGCACTACACCCCTGCCAGACGAGACATATACCACGCGATGACACATTAGGCTCGTGTTGTGTTCAAGGACCCAGACCGTGGCCAGGAAAAACAGGCACTCGCTTGTTTAATTCTTTTGCAGTCTAGATTTCTTTAATTATTTATTTTTTGCATGTGTTTATAAATTACCTCGAGGGCGGTATCAAATGGCCTCACGGACCGGGGCCAGAGGTTTCCCACCCCTGATCTAAAGCATTTAAACAGTATTCCAACCATACTAATCTTGTTAAATTAAAATGGCTCCAACTATGAATTTAAGGATTTTCTAAGCTTCTTCTTCAATTTGTATCCATAAACATTGAAGTTTGAGCTCCAGGCCTCACTGATGTACACAGCACCCCCCTCCTCTTTTCCAGTTGTAATTTTGTTATTTCTAAGTAATCATGGATTCTCCGATACATTGGTAAAATTGGTTAGGAAAAGACTTAGGACATGAATACTTTGACTATTGGACCGCAGCTCGCAGTTTCTCTGGAGGTTTTTTGTTGTCATGCATTGAAATAACAATGGTATTATACTAATATGCTAACTTAATGTGATTGGATCCTTCTCCACAGACAAAGCTACGACATCAGTATTGTTGCCCAGGTGGACCAGACGGGATCAAAGTCCAGCAACCTCCTGGACTTGAAGAATCCCTTTTTCAGGTGAGGGGGTCTCCTGAGCTCAGAAACACTCCTTGATCTCAGCTCCATGAATCATGTGAGAGGGGAGCGCTGTCCGCCTCGCCCATGTTAAATGTGTGTGTATGTATCTGCAGGTACACAGGCACTACCCCCAACCCCCCTCCCGGCTCACACTACACCTCCCCGTCTGAGAACATGTGGAACACGGGGGCCTACAGCATGGGGCAGGGCATGGCTGTATCAGGTGAACACACACAGACACTGCTGGAAGTCCATGTGTTCACAGGGGGCACAGCTTCACCGCTTCATGCTTATCGTGGAGAATAGTCTAGTTGCCAGCTCATATTCCTGTAGTGAACCCGGAAATATTGAGTTCAAAAATGGCTTGGCCGATTTGGACAGTTTTGGAGTGGTTTTGGCGGGTTATTGAGAATTCTTAGTCTATTTCTGGCCAAGAAAGTGGCCATATTTGTACCCTCTGATTTTAATACATTTTGGGTCCATTTTGAAGGTTTAGGAGGCTCTGGATCATTTTGATTGAACACATTGCTTATTTATTTGAAAGATAATTGTCCACAGTAGAGGTAATCATTTCATTTTGTGCTCTATTTTCAATGTTTGCAAAACTACTCATGGTAGTTAAAATCAGCCCAGCCGGGAGTACAAATATGGCCACTTTCTATTTAAAACGGCAATTGTTGATCCTGAAAATGTCAGAAATGACCCCCAAAACCACCTCAACATTTTCCAAATCAGCCAAGTCTTTGTTTTACTATTGTTTACATAGGCTATAATGCCATTCATTTCAATAAACGCAACTAATGCTTAGTGTGCAAATTGCCCAACATAGGCATGTTAGCATCCAGCAGTTTCTATGTTCTGGGGACCCGTACTATCATTTCTAACAGTAACCTTTGGGGTAGTCAACATTTCCATGTTCACTATGTTGGCAACCAGACTATAAGTGGATCATATTTTAATAGTAATACGCTTTCAGCCGCTCTCATCGATTTCAAAAGCGCACAACGAGATGCCATCACTGTGAGAACACTCCAGGGCGCGTCTATCATGTTTCCAACCCAATTTCGATTTAACCACGCCCACTTCAGCATTGACGTAGCTCAGCATGATTGCTTATGGACGTATACCGAGAATATGCTGTTCCCATGTTAACAACACAGAAGTATTATCACGTCTGCTCTAGATTGTGAATAAAAACTGATATGGGCCGCTATATTTAATAAATGTAGTGTCAAGAGGAATATTTAATATTCTCTGAGTGTTGGAAAGTAACAAATTACATATACTCAAATACTATACTCATGTAAAAAATGTGACAAACAAGGCAATAGGCTACAGATTGTTTGCTTGTTTATTCTTCTTAAATCCAGGGTGAATTAATATTAAACGATGAACTAACATTTACTCAGCTGTGCATAACTTTCATCGTCAGTCATATATATCTTTTTTTTTAAAGCGCTATTTTTGATCAATTGCCTTTGTAAAAGATGCTCTATGAAGCGACTGTAGATGACAAATTCATATTTCGTGGGATGAAAATCCAAGGCTGACTGAGTCGATGCTTTCATAATGCAGCAGTGGGCGTGGCTAAATCTAAACTGGGTGGGGAAAAAAGAATTGATGCCTTCAGGACTTAATTTTCCGAGGATAAATAATATTTACAGTTTTGTGCGCTCAAATCCACCGCACACACACTTATTTTTCAGCGCGACCTGGGCGCATCATTTTACTTTTCTAATGTTCTCTAAAGAGCACACGTCCCACAAAGACAGATGAAGGACGATTTAACATCAGGAAGTTACTTCAATTATTATATTGATATAAATAATCCAATTGGTTTGGTGAAGAAGTTTATGTATACCTAATTGGCTGTACTATTAGCTGTTGTCTGCTAAATTGTCACTCAGTTATACAAGATCGATCACTTCGGGGTTCCCTCGTCTCAAAGTTAAAGTTTTTTTCATATGTTTTTGGTTAGAAGCCTGAAATAGGACCTGTGGTTTATACAAGCTGAAGAGATTTTCACATTTATCCTACGACATAAAAGATGTTGATAAATATACCACTGGTGAATGTCTTTTGTCAAGGCAGTTGCAAACAAGTGACTGAATAGAACTGAACATCATCACACTTAACATTAGCTGCCTTTAGCTTAGCAGTGTTGATGTGAAGTTATGCGACCATCATGTAGTTTATTTATAGCCTAACTTTAGCTAGTTATTCTGGAGATTGAAATAACGCTTCAACTACATAAAAGTGGTGTTATATGTATGTGAGGACAATATATTTCCTCTTAAAGCTTGAATGCGCCCCTGTGAGCGGACGTTTACTGACTCTCCTATTTTGCTGATTCTGGCTGGAGATAGTTTATTGACAATGGTTGTATACACTTCAAAACGAGCCATAACCGTGCGCGTTATTGATGCACTGCGCTACAGATAGCACTACAGACAGAGCTCTGCAGTCATGCAAGCTTTCATTTCACAATTTCAATAAAATATAAATGCACATGCCTGGAGTATGTCATTTTTTTTTTTCAAGCTCAATAATAAATAGATTATATTTGATGGACATTTCCCATTTGTTCTGTAAATTATTAATTTTTTCTTATGGAAACACCGACTCGCTATAACTACACAAAAGTACACAAAGTCACTATCTACACAAAGTCACTATAACTACACAAAAGTACACAAAGTCACTATAACTACACAAAAGTACACAAAGTCACTATAACTACACAAAAGTACACAAAGTCACTATAACTACACAAAAGTGGGAATAATAGGTAGGCTACTAATACAAACATGGAGTTATTTAAAATATCATGTTAGCTCACCCATAACTTTAATGTCAGGTGCCTTTTGTCTGCCTGTATGAAGATAAAAGATGTTGGATTTGTTATCCAATGAAGCGCCAGCATAGTGCTGCTCAAGCAAAAAATCCCCATCAGCTCTCTATTATTTCAGCGTCTGTCTCCATTCTTCTTTATTTTCTTCTTTTTTATTATTGCCAGTTGCAACCATTATTAACGAGATAACATACTGCCACCTGCTGGACCGGAGAGTGTAGCACAAGATCTTGTCCCTAGATCTTTATTCATCTGTCTTTATCCTGTCTTTGAACAACTTATGTAAGTAAAGGGTGCAGTGATACTGTTGTAGTGTGGTCACAGCTGTACGTCTACAGATAGTGTCTCGGCCAATCGTTTTAAAGGACCAGACGTGCCTGTTTTATAATCTTGAATTAAATCCCACAGTCTAACGATAATTTAGCAAAAAGTTGACTGAGTTTCTGGATTGCAGGAATGTCAAACCTCCTTTATGTGGCCTGCGAGAGTTTGCAAAAACAAAATGTGCACATCAATTATATGCCGCTTTACATAAGTACAGTGTCCATAAATTACATGTCCCACGATGCATCTCGTTTTGTGACTACTGAAGCTTTTCAGGCGTTTTCTAGCAGCAGCACTCCAGGCAGTGTGCTGCTACACAGCGCTTTTTAAATTATTACTTTAACAAAAAATCTACATCTACACTGTAAAGCAAATATGTAATATTATAAAGAGTAGATATATTTCTTATAGTCTTGAAGTTACCACCAGCCCTTTGAGGGTAACCATCATTGAACTTGGAATTCAAATTTGCTATAGTCACTTTTATGTAAAAGCATACATTTTTACAAGAGTCTCGATTTTTTTATAGGGTCTTAGTACTTGAATGTTATTTATGTCACTTCATGTTTTTAAATTGCGGCTACTCATTGTTAAGCCACAGTTGTGTACTTATTTGTCTTTTTTATTGTATTACTAATGTGTTTTTTTGGGTGTTTTTTTTAACCTGCTATGCCACTTTAGCTGTAGCACTGTAATTTTGTGTGTTTGCTGTGGGACTTAAAAATATTTCTGATTCTGATGCTACTGTGGCCTGCCATGCAGTTTGAGTTGGCCCCCCCCTGCTCCAATATTATAATAAATCCACCTATTGTGCAACAGCCATCATGTTTTGCGTGATGTTTGCCCTGAATCCCCCCTCCTCGTAGCTTCCCATGTGGCTGAGTTATACCACTGCCTGTCAGGATGTGTCTGTATGAAGTGTTGATGGGTGTGTCTGTGTCTCCTCCAGGGATGCCTGCAGCTTATGACCTCAGCACAGTCATTGGCAGCGGCCCATCAGTGTCTCACAACAACCTCATCCCCCTGGGTACGAACCGCACTCCTCCTGACTTCTCTACATCTAATGGTACTTACAGCGGTGCGGAACACGCGTCTCCAGTGAGCACTGTTCACACGGGGAGGGTCTCATCATATTCTCACTGTGCTCACATGTTGGGGGATGTTGTTTAGAGGGATTATTGAATGGGAAAAATGCGGTGTGTTACTAATCACAAAGCCTTTGTGGAGGATGGTGTCATAATTTGATGTCTATATTGTATACCTTATGCATGTCTTTTTATTACATATACTTCAAATCACAAACTTCTTTTTAACTTTTACTGCCATATCATTACAGCTTACCCCATCTTTAGTTTATGCTTTTAATCTAGCACTGTTTTCTTTTAGGACTTCCCACTCAATGTAACACCTTCACTTTAACTGCTTTCAGAGCTTCGGTTCCAACTGAAATTAAAACTTTACCACACTAGGACCTAAGCATTGTCTAATGTCTCGGCTGTTAAGTGTTAGCAGGGGGCAAACTAGCATGTGAAAGTGTTTTTAACAAGTTTTCTGACAGTTATAATAAACCCGTCTTCAAGTCTGTCATTTTGAACATATTTTTGGTTAGATGCCTGAAATAAGATATGTGTTTTATACAAGCCTAACAGTTTTTCACTTGTTTTATGACACAAAATGTTTATGAATACTCCACTGGTGAATTTTTGAAGCTTTATGTGTCTTAAAAAAGGTGGTTGCAAACCAGTGACTGAATAGGACAACAAAATTCATCAGGGCCAACATTAGCCGCCTTTAGCTTAGCGGTGGTAACGTGAAGTTATTCGACCAACATGTAGTTGGTTTATAGCCTAATGTGAGCTTTTTAATTCTGAAGATTGTAAGCTTCAACCATTACATAAGTGGTGTTATATTTAAGTGCGGACAATGTATGTCCTCCTAAACTTAACACTAAAGTATCATAAACCTGTGAACCAAAAACCAATGGAAAAATCTCTCAAAGCTTTTTGTTAATGGAAACAAGGACATGCCATCTTTGCGCCTTTTGCTCAGAATAGGAAGCTACATGCATAAATGTCTGTTTTGATCCTGCACACATCATTAATGTCTGCTTTCCTCTCCGATTGGTCACAGTGAACACCGGCATTGTAAACCACACCCACTCCAGGATGGGCTCCATCATGAGCACAGGTATTGTTCAGGGTACGTCTCCCTCGTCACTTTCTCAAAAACCCTTCATTCTTGTTTGCAATACGTAGATAAATCGATAGACACTTTATTTACCCTAAATTGGGAAACTAATTTGTCCCAGCAGCAGTGTTTTCAAGCATTACTTGAGTTAAAAATATTTAAAAGATAAAATAGGATACAGATATATTAAAGGTATGTATATATTAAAATAATTAACGATGTATATTAACGTATATACAAATTCACAATAGAAAGGACATGTATCACTAGAGTATCTAAATACTACACAATATAATGAAAATACTGAATAAATTGAGTACCGTACAATCTCACTAATCTCACTAATATATATATATATATAACAATTGTGCAAAGTAGCTGTTTTTGCAAATGGTTGGGAGTTATATTAAAAAAAAAAAGGAGACCCTTTACAAGAGGGCACGTTTAATTAAATGCTTTCTTTGCCCCCCCCCCCCCCCCAGGAGCCACCACAGGCCAATCCGGTCCCAGCAGCAGCGGTTCGTACTACCCCGTCACCAACCAGTTCACCTTGGGGGGCGCCGCCATTTCCATGGCCTCCCCCATGGTCATCCCCAGCAACACCATGCATTATGGCAGTTAAGAACTCACCAAGACCTCTTCGACCCCCCCTCCCCCGCATGACAAGACAAGAGACCCCCGACCTCCCCCGGTGGAGACTGATGCAGCCAAAAGCAGTGCTGTGCTCGCACTGCACCCCCCCCCCCCCCCCCTCCCAGTGTCGTCCTGCTCACTCTTCTGTGTTCAGTCCATCCCCATATCAGCGTATCCGTCCACACTGAGACCCTCCTCCCCCCCTCGTGGATCCACTGGGACTTGATTAGCTGAGATGCACAGCTCCTCCCTCTACGTGTTTCTCAGCCCCCCCTCCCCCTCGTTTATTTTTATGTGTCATAATGAACCCCAAAGTGTTTCCTTTCCGGCAGCTGAGGCTTTCATGTGTACAGGACACTATTATCTTCTTAACACTCTTCTCTGGGCGTTTCATATCTCATCCGGTCTTTTCTACGGAGACTCATGCAACACATATTTGCTCTGCGCATGCAGATAGTTTTGGTTTTAGGCAGATGTATCAAAAAACTGAAGCCATCTATATGTGAAGGCACCCTAAGGAGTATGGGAAATATGCTTTCTTTGTGACTTGGACACCTTTATATGTGTAGTTTTACTTAAAAGCAGCAGTGTTGATGGACATCAGGATTAGGAAGAATGGCACACCTTTAGCAGAGAGAGAAATACACTGCTATCACTATTGTTAAAATACAAAAATATTGATTAGTGCAGCTTTAAATACCATCCTACCCATACCCGCGATGTGGTTAGCCTAGGCCCTAGCGTTATCTTAGACTAGAAGCAGGAAGAAACTCCCTTAAGTCAAAAACACACCTACCCTAGTTCTATTTTTAAATGTAAGACTAGTGAGCAGTCATAGTGGAACAGCTGGTTTGAGCACCGTCCAAAGTGAACTAACAGCCTGGAGACACTTTTTATCTTCTCGATAAGCCAAATCAGGAAATAGAGGGTTTGGAAGACGTATTTTAGACGGATATCTGTAGAAGAAATTAAAATATTAAGGCAGCATATTTCCTGAAACGCTGCTAAAGGTTTTAATGTAGTCACTGGGGTGGATTTAGAGCCTCGGGATGGTCACAAGTGTTCACACCTCCATCACCCCCCGAGCCTGATCCCTCCAACATCTCCTGAAAAAACATTTTGTTAAGTTGTACACACAGTACAAGTTGTGGGAACGAGAGAGGAGTTCTACACGGAAGGTGACCAATGAGTCTTCTGAAGGTGTGTGTGCACCTGCTGCTTCCATCACCCCCCCCCACCCCCCCAGAGCCCGATGCTCCAGCAGAAGGATTGTAAAGGGGGCAAAAGAACCCAGGCGGAATGAGAATAGCTGTGCTGGGTGCGCGGCGTCCTAGTTTACATCCTGCTTCTCCTCGGAATCTCCTGAGACTGTCGCAAAGACACTTCAATGTGCGGGTGGGGGGCATGTTTGGGACAGGGCCAATCCCCCAGTCTCCCTCCGGCTCACTATGTACAACCTCCAACATATCACCCCCACCCCCCCGTCATCAGTCATGCAGAGAAGGACTGATACGTGTACGCACCGCTTCCAGTGTCACAACTATCGGACTTTGGAATTTACGAGTTAGCAAGTTTTAAGAAAGCTAAGAGAAAATGTCTCTTTGTAGGATTAACCTTTTTGTTATTCTTTATTTTATTTTTTTCTTTCACAAAAAACAACAAACGATATAAAAAAAAAAGAGAGCAAATTAAATGTGCTGGAGATGTTCCGAAACCATCCTGGAATCAAGTGTTGTAGTACTTTGATGTGTAGCATGTGGCAGTTTAGCACTACTATCATGGAACAGTGTGAAGAAGAGTGTGTGTACTCAACAGCCAGTAATATGACCTCTGATCCAGACTCAGTGCCTGCACTCAGGTTGCTCAAACAAACTATATATAATAAGACAGATAATGCAGTATCAAGCAAAAATCCGCAATAGATAAAGAACCACTGGTTACTTAGTAGGGCAGGAATTAGTCGTCAGGATTTAAGCACTTCCTTTTCGCTCGCTTAAGGGATTTTTAAGTTTGTCCCATCCCACTGGTGAATGGCAGAAACGCTATGTCTTAAATGCCGGTCGCTAAATATGACTACAAACTGAATTAGCCGCCTTAACTAAGCGACATGAAGTCATGTGACCGTGATGTAGATTGTTTATAGCCTAACGTTAACTTGTGCATTTGTGCTTCAACTATTATTAAAAAGGTTATTGTGTGGGTTATCCAGTTGTAAAAAACTTGTTAAGAGTTATACACATAAAATATCTTATTTTCTGCAACATTCTAAAATCCAGTGGAAAAATCCCATTGGCTTTTTGTGGAGGGAACCAGGGGGATGCTAACTTCAGGCTCGGATTACAGAAATGTGTTATTACTGCACCAAGCAGGGGGTCAGCATGAGAACGTTTCCTGTGCTTAGTTCAAGCACTTTTATATTCTATTCAGAAAGCAAATGAGACGGTGAGAATACCAGTGTCCCCTCTTCACTGCAGGAGCGCAGCGTGGCCCGTACCAAAGGTAGTGCTTCTCTTTCTCCTGAAGGTGGTGCTTAGGAAGTGAAACAAAATTATTCTCAGGTAGGTCAGGGGTGCTGGCAGTGCGGTCAAGCCTTCAATGTCTACACGGAGCCAATGAGTAAAGGCCACAAGTCCTGTCTGTTAAGTTGATCTGTACACAGGTGATGAGTTTTTTCTTCACACATATTCCTTCTTCACCTCAGGGGTAAAGTTGTGCTGGACATCTTTACTCTACTTCTAAAGTGCCGAGGATCACGGCTGTCCAAGCCCGACTACACCAAACACAACAGGAACGAACTGCTCGCTAGTTAAACTAGTAGACTGGTAAAGTCAAAACAGAAAACACTCTACTATTAGTTAACACACACTCAAAAAGTCGACTAGTTAAGGCACACATCTTTACTAGTCTAAGCATGTTCGCTCCGTGTATGTTTTGTCAGTTTGATTTTTCGTTTAAACCATAGACTGGTTTAAACCAAAAGCCAAAACGAAAATAGCAGCCTTTTTTCGGCCGTTTTCCCGTTTATGTTGTCTGAATACAAAAAATGGATAACAAGAAGACCCAATTGAAAAACGGTCCGATTTTGGTTTTTGATAACAACTTGGCTGAAGTCGAATAGTCCATTTAGCGTAGGAACCTTCCTAACGGAGTGAAATGACCCGGAAGTCCCTCAGTGGCAGCCATGATAAGTGCCGTTCGAATTCTCTAAAATGATAGGAAAGGAGGTTTCAAACTTCCTTTATAACCTCCTTTAGCTTAGGAACCACTGGTCCTCCCTAACCGAAAGGAGAGGAGAAAATGCTGCCTCACAATGCCTTGCAGCCGCAGCATTTGCCGTCACACAACAGTCGGCCGTTCACGGACACAAACGATTATGACGGAGAAGTTATATCATGAAAGTTGCGGTGCTTATTAAGCATTTTAAAACTTCTGTGGTAACTTGCCAAAGTGCTTTGTTTTGAACGTTCATCGGTATTATAATCAAAAAGAGAAATATGAACATTAGTTTTTACTGAAATTGTCAAATAAAGTCAACATTTCACTGAGCTGTGTGGGGTTTGTTCAACTTTTAAAAGATGTTTGAATGGTGATATACAAAGTTATAGATGTTAAGGACTAACGTTTATAATAAATACATTTGTATTTATTTTTAAGATATTTTCATACAATCATACGTATTGAGATCATTTGTATTAATGTGGACCGGAGGGAGAGGGTGACGAGCTTATACATTTCACTTTAAATTTTTTATTTCAATTACAACTTTGGTCCTGAAGAAAATGTTTCTCTGTTGCCCACGTTCATAAAGCATAAAACAACAGCATCAGAGCACGGTGCAGAGTCTCTAGATGAGTTTACAGTAGTCCCTCGTTCTTAATAAACATCCATGTAGTCCGTTGTATAGAACAATGTAGTTTCCATAGTTTCCCCACAGCAGCAGACGCACACAATGACGTCCGCTGGCGCCTCATAAACACGTCGGATAGTGAAAGTGCATTCGGATTCTCTAAAGTACCGCAGTCTCTTCTCCTAAGTCCTTTTGAATTCTCCTATCCACTATCCCTTAACCCCGTGACGTTTCAATCAGAGGTCAAGGAATAGGAGATAGGGTTAGAACTTAGGAGCTGATTTTTAAACTATCCGACCGCAACCCTTGATTACATTTTGCGTTTTGAAGAATGAAGAAAAGCAGTCCGGTGGACCGGAAGTTAAACAACATATTTCAAAATAAAAGACACGAGGATGGCAATGCTCTAAAAATTCAATCCTGGAAAAAGTGGCGGCACCAGAGTATTTTTGTTGGGTAATCTATGGTAGGGCTAACCCATACAGTGGTGGGGCTCAAGTCAGTATTTGCAATGTAATTACATACACCGTACACGCTCCCCTTGACAGTGAAACACCGAAACGCCACACGTGAGGTTTAGATTATTTCCCTGTCCCAATCCAAATTGAACTGTATGAAATAAAAAGGCACATTTGTCTTGTAGTAAATAAAAAGGGCGACCTGGAGCCAATCCTGCAATTTCCCCACAGGTGAAAGAGTTGACATGCTGAAAACCCAACACCTGCAGGGGGGTCTGGGGGGATTCTCCCCTAGGAGATTTTTTGAAATACTAACATAAAATACACATTCTGGTACTCTCTTGAGAAGAATGCCATTTTAGTTTTTTGTTAATTTGTTCTGAAAGATGAAAAAGTATTCTCCGTCGGGATTTCCTGCAACAACAATAGAGAGAAGTCCCGCCCATCTACTTCCGACCCATGGGACCCTGGAAGCGGAAAATTATACATTGAAGGAGAGAGAAAAGTCATCTTTCGATCCCGTTTGAATTGTGCCACGAATGACACATATGATGTTTGTCAAATTAAAAGAACATTTTGCAAGTCAAAATAAATAAAATAAAAATGTGTCATACTGTGAAGTTACACATTTTTTTGTGTGAAACTGCTCAGTGAACTACAGGTCTCTGGTCTCGCACAATATGCGTTACTATCACAAAGATGGCCGTCACGTTAGTGTAACAGGGACAGTTATGTCTCATTTGTATATAATATATTATGTAAATATGTCTATATAATTACACAAAATCTGTGTTTATTCTTGTTTCATCTTGTGTTAATACCTGACGCAGTAGGACTCACATCAGTATGTGGAACTATAATTTTAGCGTGTACCCCTACGTTCCTTATGTATGTGACACTGTTCCCCTTTTTTTCGCGGGGTTCATGCATCTTTCTCCCCTTTTGATACTGATCTCTGTGGGAGAGGTAGGCGGCTCTTCAGCCAGAAGCAATTTCCGTGTTTTAGTGTCGACTTTATGCACTTTAAGTTACTTTTTATTACTTATTTTTGTTGTAGTGTCTCACGGGTGTTCACAATGTATTTCTGTGTTGTTTAATTTGTATAGGGGCACGTTAAAGAGAGTACTGACTGGAGAAATGTTTTCTTTCTGTCGCTGTTTCGTCAGGTATGTTGTGTTACTTTTTACGTTATGCCCTTTTGATACTGATCTCTGTGGGAGAGGGGCACGTTAAAGAGAGTACTGACTGGAGAAATGTTTTCTTTCTGTCGCTGTTTCGTCAGGAGTGAAAATAAATGTACATCCTGAATGAAGCTACACGTCTGGGTCGTCGTCTTTCTACACAACACAACGCAGAGTCAGACACAGCCGGTTACACTTGGTGCCGTGACGACCCGTTGTATCCGCGACCAGCGCCGTCTGGTCCCCGGGGTAAAGCTGCTGCCCACCGGCGGGAAGAAGGAAAGACTGGAGTGTGTGTTTTTTTTTTCCTCTTTTTTTTTTTTTTTTTTTTCCCCCCTCTCTTGCTGCGACGGCAGGTGCGTTAAAGGGACATGAGCGTGTTGTTCACCGAAACCTGCTGCTGCAAGTCAACTTCCTTCCGCTGGAGGAGGCCTCGGATGGTGAAGATGATGCTCCTGTGCCCGCACCTACCCCTAGCATGACCGATACCGCTCCGGCATCTGATTGGCATGGGACAGAGGTGTCCGAGTTAGACACAGCAGCTGCAACAGCTGGGCCATCCCTAGCTGGTTCCCTCTCGGATGTTGACGGGGAGGATGGCCGCACCGCCTCATGGGTCCTTGAGCAGTCCCCTTTTGATGACTCTGTTCATCCAGACCACCCACCACCTCCTTCTGTGTTGGTCACCCCCGTTTCTAGTGACCCTGCAACTGCTGTAGAGACCCCAATGGCTTTCCCAGCTCCTCTGCCACAACGGCCCCCTGCCAATAAGCGTCAAGCATCACATGTAGATGGCCAGGTTACCTCACGATTCGGCAGAGTCATTAGACCTGTGCGCCGCTTCATTGAGTCCATGGCACAACTTGAGTCCCTTCTTGAGGGTTGAGATAAGGCCGCGTGCTGTTATTAATGTGTGAAATGTGGCGTGTTAGCCATTATTTGTGCTCTGGTGATATACTGCTGTATTGAGCCTTTTTTTATTTTATTTTTCGCTCATCCACATCGTTTGGCCAGGGTGTGGGGTGTAAACTGCACCTCACCTTGTCTGTAGAGTACTGTGGGTTCTTGCTGGGCCCAAGCGAGTCCCTCATTCTCTTATCCTTTAGGTAGGAAGCTCTTATTGCTGTTTCATATGGTTTTGTTGCTTGTTGTAATGGCCAGTGTGTTTATATGTGGATTGTTTTGCGACCCAGAATTTTGCATAATTCTAGCGGGGTGAGTGTAACAGGGACAGTTATGTCTCATTTGTATATAATATATTATGTAAATATGTCTATATAATTACACAAAATCTGTGTTTATTCTTGTTTCATCTTGTGTTAATACCTGACGCAGTAGGACTCACATCAGTATGTGGAACTATAATTTTAGCGTGTACCCCTACGTTCCTTATGTATGTGACACTGTTCCCCTTTTTTTCGCGGGGTTCATGCATCTTTCTCCCCTTTTGATACTGATCTCTGTGGGAGAGGTAGGCGGCTCTTCAGCCAGAAGCAATTTCCGTGTTTTAGTGTCGACTTTATGCACTTTAAGTTACTTTTTATTACTTATTTTTGTTGTAGTGTCTCACGGGTGTTCACAATGTATTTCTGTGTTGTTTAATTTGTATAGGGGCACGTTAAAGAGAGTACTGACTGGAGAAATGTTTTCTTTCTGTCGCTGTTTCGTCAGGTATGTTGTGTTACTTTTTACGTTATGCCCTTTTGATACTGATCTCTGTGGGAGAGGGGCACGTTAAAGAGAGTACTGACTGGAGAAATGTTTTCTTTCTGTCGCTGTTTCGTCAGGAGTGAAAATAAATGTACATCCTGAATGAAGCTACACGTCTGGGTCGTCGTCTTTCTACACAACACAACGCAGAGTCAGACACAGCCGGTTACATTAGCACATTTCACCTGTTTCTTACAGAATGAGGCGAAAAAGTATAAAACGAGGTGAAAATCACTACAAGTCTGGGCATGTTGAGAGCTGAACATACACGAAAGGGGAGTTAGTCGGTTCTGTAAGAGCCAGCATGCAGGACCGGCTTTACAAGGTTTCAGTAAGTAATACGAGTGCAATGTTTAACGTTAATGTCAGCTAGCTAACATTATCTAACAAGGTACACGTGTTTTGTTTTAGCAACTAGTTTTCTCCTTAAAGAGCAACTTCCAGGTTAAAGACACCTGTGAATAAATGTGTAGGAAAATTATGAATACACTAGATTTTCAAAAAAATATACAAATATACACTACATCAGGGGTCGGCAACCTTTCTGATATGAAGTGCCATTTAAAAAAAAAAAATGTTATCAGCGTGCCAACGAACGAGAATTATAAAGGGGGGGGGGGAGGCATTGAGGAGCTTGACGCTCGTCAACTATCAGCAGGAGGGCGGGGGAGCCTCGCTGCGTGGAAGCAGTGTGTGGACCTGTCAGCGCAACTTACATGATGCCGAGTTTAACAAACACATTTAAATAATTGGTTTAAAAGGCATAATAATAAGGACGATCGTCCGTTCTGTGATTCTCCAGACTGAGCACACATGTTATGATATTAGGGTCATGCAGTGTGAGATGAGATCGCTGTCCGTTTAAGAGAGAGAGAGAGAGAGAGAGAGAGAGGGGTGTGGCTTGTGCATGTGTGTTTGTGGATGGTAGAGGGACAGTGAGGGAACGTGTGTATGTTTCTGGAAGTGAAACAAGGAAGCAGACAAACAGAAGTTTTGTGAAACAGAAGAACAGCTAAATAAATGCAACGGCCTCCCAAGAAGTGCTCGCCTCAGTCATTTAAGCTAAAGTGGGTTATTGAACCTGAAGCTTGTTGCTTCTGCCCTCCTCGACTACGGTCTGGGAGCTGACAGGAAAGTTCAACACACAGATGGCCAGTCCGCCCCTTTGTAGCATATTATTTCGATGAGAGATCAGCAGGTCGCCACTGGGCTTTCAATTAAATACACAGCCACGCAAAAACTGCGGCATTTTCTACAGCTCCTTATGGGTACTGCAATTAGTGAAGTGCTTTCCTCCGTGGTGAAACGATCAGCACTGCACCACGGAGGAAAGCGGCAGAAAGTCACCTGGAGATAAAGAGAGCGGGGCTGCGTTGCGTGCATGGCTTCCTTCTGCAGGTAACGGGGAGACGCGCTCTGGCGGCGGTCTCGTTCAGGATCCAAAAATACAATTTAAATATTTTGCACACTTATTCCACTTATTCCTAGTGTGCCACTGGTTACGGTGCCGCATGCCAATGCTGGCACGCGTGCCAGGGGTTGCCGACCCCTGCACTACAGTGACATCTGGCGTCGTTTTTGTAAGAAATGTTCACTTCTGCATAAAAGAGGAGAACCAGTGGAGAACTGGGCAGCTATCTTGGTGAGTGACCGGCGTTAGCTACAGAATGTTAGCTAACGTCACATCACAACATTGTGAAGTTAGCTATCATATATCAGGCTATAACTATCGTAGCATTGATAATATAGTAACGTTACTGGCAGGACTGTTGATACTGATAGTGATGGCAAAATGAAGCTTTGAATGAAGCGTCAAATGAAGCGTCGAACCACTTGGACAATTGTGTCGGAAATAGGTTCATTTCTCGAAGCTTCAGTTCTATTTCGTATATGGCTTTGCCCTTTAAGGCTATCGCTATTGGGTAATCCCCCTGCGCCCCCACGCAGCACTGAAACACTTGTAGTCCACGCCCACCCGCAAGGTAGGCCCCACCCTCGGGCATCCTTCCGGTATAAATAGGAAGGAGACACGGCAATCTGCTCCCTCTTTTCTTCAGCAAACCGCGGCAGTTACTGAAGCACAGAACCATTAATCATCATGAGCAACAACTGCGTCCGAAATTGTCCCTCATGTGGCTCAGGATCATGAGCTATGACCAGCACGCAATGTGCGAATCCTGCCTGGGGCCAGAGCACGCGGACGCGGCTCTCAGCCAGCAGGTCGCTTGCTCACATTGCGCCCGTCTCCCATCAGCCGACTGGAAGCGAAGAGCGGACGCTCTAGCTGCTGCGGCCGAGGAGGACGATTGGCCCGTCCAGGAGCACGTGGACGGCAGCATGTCCCTGGAGCATACTTGTCAACCCTCCCGATTTTCGCGGGAGACTCCCGATTTCATTGCCCTCTCCCGGTTTCCTCCCGGGGTCATATTTGTCCCGCATTTCTCCTGATTTCTGACAAAATCAGATTGACTCAGGACTGTTTCCACTCGGACTTTAATACAGCTACACCATTGTTTGGTTTCCATGGTAACACGTCTCTTTAGTAGCGCACGCAACTGAAAGTCTGAGAGGGTGAGGCAGATAGTCACAGAAAACAGAACAAAAATCGACAACTACTCTACTCTCTGCTCACTCCTTTCCTGCCCACACATATGCTCCATGAAGGACGGTGCTACAGGCCGCAAGGCATTGCACTTAGAACTACCATATAAACATGTTAATGTTAATCTAACAGCTCCGGCGATCCACTACCACTCAGAGTTTTTCTCAGAGTGGCAGCACGTGTGTCTGATGGATAGATGGATGAGCAGGCTGATCAGCAGAGGATATGTCCTGCAGTTTGCCTCTCCCCCCCCCCCCCCCGACAGTTCAATGGGATACAGGAAACACTCCTGTCCTCCCAGAAGCTATGTCTTGCGCTCCAATCCGAGCTGCTGGAACTCCTGTTGAAAGAGGATATTTCCAGGGTTCCTCAAAGGGAGGAAAATCAGGGGTTTTCACTCCCGTTATTTTTCTAATCCCGAAAAAGACTGGGGGAATGAGTCATCCTCGATCTGTCAGTATTCCACATGCTGACGATCAAACAGGTGCTGGAATGTGTTCACCAGGAAGACTGGTTCACTTCCAACTGAAGGATGCATACTTCCACGTACTGTTGGAGATTTGGAGGATGTTTAAAACCAACCTCGTCTCCGCGTGTCGTTTGATAAGCTGGGTGAATTCGTGAAAAGGAAGGGATTAAGAAACACCAGAATACAAGTTAAACAATAATCTTGCTTTAATGATAAACAGTAACAACACAAAATACAAATACAAACACAAAGACAAAGGAAGTACTTCCTGCTCTCTCTCTTGTCCTACCCTCCTGGTCAGCCTGAAGAAAAAGAGGTCGAACCCCTGGGAAACACAGTGTTTCATACTAAAAACACAGGAGGGGGTGTGTGCGGGCTTTCCCCCCGAGGTCATCTTATTGGCAGAGACCAACACATGGCCTGTCGCACCCAATCAGTGCGACACAGCAGAAGAAACCTGGTTCACATCTTGTAGCCAGCACACACCTCCTTTATGGCCCTTTGTCCCTGAGTCCATCTTCCCCCCTTCAGGTTACCACACACAAGTTAAAAGTATGTTTTAAGATATAGTTGTTATAGTTGGCTAAATATACGTAATACATGTTAATTACTTTCATATCAATAACAACGAGGAACACATTACCTATGCTCTTAAGCAGTATTAGAGATGCTTTTCAAATAGTCAAACTTCACACAGGCCTAATATAGAGAACACACTCATTTGTCTTACAGCCTTTCCATTTGTTTGAGCTATTGTTCACATCTTTACTTCAATTAAAAGGTTTCACATTGCATATTTCCAGCTTCCTTTACACATACTGTTATTATTAATACAAAGTAACTAACCACACACATCTATTGAAACCAAGTCGATTTCCCTGATAATTGACATGCTGAAACTCTTCGGAATGTGTCCCCTCCCCCAACTCTCTCGTCCCTGTCATAAAAAGCTGCTTCCATTTCATATAGAGTAATAAAAGATGTTTAAGCTAATTTCTCCACAATGTTTGTAGCCATTTAGTACCCACACATGAAAGAATAAGAACAGAGGTATAGTTGACCAGTAATCATGTAGCACTTATATTTACTGCAATGAAAACACACACACATCTGCTACAAGAATGTGTAACGCACACCCTTCTTTTACGAGGGAAACATTCCAGCGTATTGGCACTATCTCCAAATAAGGGTGTCCCCTGCTCCCCTCTCTCTAAACACAAGGACTTCACCTCAATATATTGGGGGAGGGAAAAGATACTTTGTCCCTTCAAATTTAACACACATGAATATATATAAGGTGACATTAAAAGGAATATACCAGATTGAACTTTCCTGCCATACCACGTTACTTTAATACTTCAAATAATTCAAATAATCCTTCAGTACCCATCATCCCGAAACACAGGAAATTCCTGTGTTTTCTCATTTCAGGGAATATCCGACAAGACAATAGTCTGCCGTTCGGATATTTCCTGGCTCCTCGCTTTTTTGTGTAGAGAAGCCTGGAGCCACTACACAGAGGAGGGATGAGAGTGTGGTTTTTCTCTGGACGACCTGCTATTTGCTGGCTCGCTCCAGAGAGGAAGTCGCTTTACAGACGGTTCATCTCGTATCGCATCTGTCAAAGCCTGGGTTTCATAATAACTTGGAAGAAGAGCTGTCCTCTTCCCTCTCAGACAATCTTTTAGCTGGGAGTGGAGTTAAACTCAGCCAGCATGAGAGCGCGGCTCTCGCGGCAGCGAGTGGAGGAACTGACAGCTCTCCTCCGGCGTGTCACAACCCACACAGCCCTCTCCGTGACGCAGCTGCTCGGCGTTGGCGTCAGCTGGTCACGTGATGATAGCCCTGGGTCTCTTCCAACAGGGGGACTCCAGATGTTTTTCATTCGCTGCAGAAGCCTGCTGTTTTTAACCTATTGGTTTATAAACTGCAGCTCGCGGCATTCCTCTGTCCCAGATATGCCTCCTACACACGGTCATAATAACCCACGAGCACCGTTATAACGCCTCTTGTGGACAGCATGCACACACCTCTCATCCCCTGGGCGTGTACACGCCTCATGATGAGAGACGGAGTGAAATGCAGCGTGTGGAAACTCCCTCGCAGCCCTTTTGCCTCACGGGCAGCGGCCACGATGGCGTGGCTCGTCACCATGACGACCATTACGGCACATCACAGAGAAGCCTCTCCTCCCAGCAGTTCCATGGGATACAAGAAACATTCCTGTCATCCCAGAAACAGTGTCTGTCGCGGTTTTTAGTCCGCTATTTTTCTAAATCTCGGAAAAGAACGGGGGAGTCGCCCCGTTGCTGTACAATCAATGTGTTGATTTGCAAAGACAACAGGCCACAGCTATGGAAGCAACCTCAATCGCCAGGGAGCAGTACGATCTGCGCAGCTTCTGAACGCAGCCAGGCGGCTGCTGTTCTGGGCGCGCACACACGTTGCTCTCCATCAGAGCAAGGTATTCCCGGCAAATTGAACAGAGGGGCTCGCAGAGCGCAGCAGCCGTATTATGCGAGAAGTACGGAGACTCAGACCTGTGTCACGCGCACTGGCGCCTCAGTGGGATTTGGCTTTGGTGTTACGCGCACTAAAGCAAAGCCCCATTTGAACCTTTAGACCAGGTTCCCCTTAAACTGTTATCAGCCAAAGTAGTATTACTTTGGCTCTATCAGCGAAAAGGGTGAGTGATTTGTCTGCTCTCTCTGTGGCTACGTCATGCCTCCGGATCCAAGGAGATGGCAGTTCAGCTGTTTTACGCCTTAACCCGGCTTTTATGCCAAAGGTCATCACAAGCTCTTTAGAGTCAAGAGTGATCACCTTGGATGGCTTCTTTCCCCCTCCTCACAGGTCGGAGGAAGAAGCCGCGTCTCATCTCCTCTGTCCTGTGCGCGCGCTGTCCTGCTAGTGGCGCGCACGGCTGCCTTGCGCCATTCTCAGCGCCTGTTTGTGCACTATAGAGAGCGCTCGATCGGGCAACCTCTGTCTGCACAATGGCTGTCACACTGGCTGTGTGAGGCTGTATCACAGGCATATGTCTCCTCATGTGGTGGATCCCCCGGAGAACATCAATGCGCACTCCACCAGTTCCTCCGCGGCTTTGCACGGAGGAATGTCAGTGGAAGACATTTGCACTGCTGCATCTTGGTCTTCCCCCTGTTAATTTATTCAATTGTATTTAAGGGATTTCTCCCATTCCTCTCTGACACACCCGGTACGGAGTGTCTTGTCAGAGTGAGTGATGTCAGGAATCTAGCTGTGCGCCTCTCTCCTGCCTCTCGGCACGCGGAAAGCGGCATGTTTTGCTATGTTCCAGGGACGGTGATGCGCCATTATGCATGGCACCACAGGCATGGGGTGTTATTGAGCAGGTGTGTCTGTGCTTCTAGTGCCGGGCGGACCCAGTGGGGCGCAGACTACATCATGCTTCGCCCTTAAACCAATAGCGATAGCCTTACGGCCCGTCTACACTACAGGCATCGAAAAATGCTTTCAACGCTTCGCCCATTCACTTGAATGGGGTGACGTAGAAGATTTTTAATCTTCGCCGAACTGCATTATGGGGAGCATGGCATGGCTTTGCAAGCATCACGAGCATCTATCGGCATCAAAAGTTGAACAATGTTCAACTTTTGAGGCTCGATGCTTGGCATCAGCCAATCAAATCCCGTTTATGCAAATCCCGCCAGTGCAAGCGCAGCCAATCAAACCCCGTGCAAGCTGGGAGAGCCAGACCGCAGTTCATTTCCTCATATTCCAAACGAGATATTACGGTAGCAAATCACCCGGTTCTTTATGACCAGAACTATTTACCGGGATACAAACCGGAGGAACCAGGCATGGAGGGAGGTGGCAGAGACAGTGGGTGAAACTGGTAGGTTTTTCGCCTGTTTGGAGAGTTTATATCCAGTTTACTTCGTTTTAACATTGCTATTGCTTTGTATGTCGGGGGCGGGAGATTCATGTGATTGGTTGTTGGTCGTGTTGCTCGCAAAAAATCGCCAAGCTTCAGACACGCCCAGCTTCAAGATTTTTTGATGCCTGTAGTGTAGACGTGCCGTTAGAGGGCGAAGCCATATACGAAATAGAACTGAGGTTACCTACTGTAACCCCAGCTTCTATGAGTAAATGGCGCAGCCCTCTAAGCGCTGGGCCCCACTGGCTCTACGAATAGCTGAAGAAAAGTTATTTTGTATGGGAGCAGATTGCCGGGCCTCCTTCCTATTTACACCGGAAGAAGGCTCGAGGGTGGTGCCCACCTTGCGGGTGGGCGTGGACTACAAGTGTTTCAGTGCTGCGCGGGGACGCAGGGGGATTACCCAATAGCGATAGCCTTAGAGGGCTCCGCCATTTACTCATCGAAGCTGGGGTTACAGTAGGTAACCTCAGTTACAGCGACCTCTCCTGGCGAAGTGCAAGGCTGCAGTGGGTTTAACGTATCTTTGCCTTGAAAAATATTAAATGCACACACACACTAAGACTGAATATCATGTTGTATTTGCAATTAAAGATTGATAATTGTGTGTATTGGGTTATTGAGAAGAGACTAGAGAGTGCTAGACATTTCTTTGGGTGGAGAGGGCCTTTTATCAGTCATTAAAGTATTAAAGTTGAAAAGCAATGATTAAAAGTTTAACTCTTCCAGGCTTTGAACCAGCTGCGCGGAGGACATCGCTGCATCCTGGCCGCCGGCTCTATCCACTAGACTATCTATTTCTTAGACCAATGAAGTCTTTTTATATTAGTCATTTTCTTTTTGTTCACAACTTCTCCACATTTCGAAGTGTTTTACGAGCCAGAACGACCTATTTTTCTTCCTGGCTTGCTCTATGATGATCCAATTCAAATGCAATGCCAACAACAACAATTCAACAGCAACAACGCAAACTACGACAACAACCCACTCATTGCTTAGAGCGGTTATAAAGTGTTGAAGCGCTCAAATTTGAAACTGTTTCAACCTGTCACCTGTCAGAATCGAGACGAGGCAGTGCATTGAATCGCGTGATTGGACAGCGAACCAGTCAAGTGATTCATTCAGGAAATGAAGCAATTGCTGTTTCGACCATCACATGTCACGTGATTTGAAGCAGTCGAACCACTTGGACAATTGTGTCGGAAATAGGTATAAATAAATATGTATATATATAGAACTATAAATAAATATAAATATGTATATTTATATATATATAGAACTATAAATAAATGTGTATATATATATATAGAACTATAAATACATATAAAACTATAAATATGTATATATATATAGAACTATAAATAAATATAAATATGTATATATATATAACTATAAATAAATATAAATATGTGTATGAAGAACTATAAATAAATATAAATATGTATATATATATACAGGACTGTCTAAGAAAATTAGAATATTGTGATAAAGTTCTTTATTTTCTGTAATGCAATTAAAAAAACAAAAATGTCATACATTCTGGATTCATTACAAATCAACTGAAATATTGCAAGCCTTTTATTATTTTAATATTGCTGATTATGGCATACAGCTTAAGAAAACTCAAAAATCCTATCTCAAAAAATTAGAATAGTTCCTCAGACCAAGTAAAAAAAAAAGATTTATAACAGCAAAACACAATCAAACATTTGAAAATGTCCATTAATGCACTCAGTACTTGGTTGGGAATCCTTTTGCACGGATTACTGCATCAATGCGGCGTGGCATGGAGGCAATCAGCCTGTGGCATTGCTGAGGTGTTATGGATGCCCAGGATGCTTCAATAGCGGCCTTTAGCTCATTAGCATTGTTGGGTCTGGTGTCTTTCAGCTTCTTCTTCACAATACCCCACATATTCTCTATGGGGTTCAGGTCAGGGGAATTTGCAGGCCAATCGAGGACAGTAATGCCATGGTCAGTACACCAGTTACTGGTGGTTTTGGCACTGTGGGCAGGTGCCAGATCATGCTGGAAAATGAATTCCTCATCTCCATAGAGCTTTTCAGCAGACGGAAGCATGTAGTGCTCTAAAATCTCTTGGTACACAGCTGCATTTACTCTGGGCTTGATGAAACACAGTGGACCAACACCAGCAGCTGACATGGCTCCCCAAACCATCGCTGACTGTGGGAACTTCACACTGGATTTCAAGCAACTTGGATTTTGCTCCTCTCCAGCCTTTCTCCAGACTCTGGCGCCTTGACTTCCAAATGAAATACAAAACTTGCTTTCGTCTGAAAAGAGGACTTTGGACCACTGTGCAACTGTCCAGTGCTTCTTTTCCTTAGCCCAAGTCAGACGCCTCTTCCGTTGTCTTGAGTTCAGAAGTGGCTTGACCATGGGAATACGGCTATTGTAGCCCATTTCCCGGACACGTCTGTGAACAGTGACTTTTGATACCTGGACTCCAGCTTCAGTCCACTGTCTTTGAAGCTCCCCCAAATTCTGGAAGCGACTCTTCTTCACAATGCTGTTAAGGCTGCGGTCATCTCTCTTGGTTGTGCAGCGTTTCCTGCCACATTTCCCCCTTCCAACAGACTTTTTGTGGATGTGCTTTGAAACTGCACTCTGTGAACAGCTTGCTCTTTGAGAAATTTCTTTTTGTGTCTTACCCTCCTGATGGAGGGTGTCAATGACGGTCCTCTGGACAGCAGTCAGATCAGCAGTCTTCCCCATACTTGTGATTTAGTTTACTGAACCAAGCTGAGTGTTTTTCAAGGCTCAGGAAACCCTTGCAGGTGTTTCGAGTTAATTAGACGATTCAAGTGATTCGTTGAACACCCTACTAGTATACTTTTTCATGATATTCTAATATTTAGAGATAGGATATTTGAGTTTTCTTAAGCTGTATGCCATAATCAGCAATATTAAAATAATAAAAGGCTTGCAATATTTCAGTTGATTTGTAATGAATCCAGAATGTATGACATTTTTGTTTTTTTAATTGCATTACAGAAAATAAAGAACTTTATCACAATATTCTAATTTTCTGAGACAGTCCTGTATATATAAATATATATATAAACTGTATGTATCATGAATATCATTTACAAATAAAGATGGATGAATGCGTGTATTGTGTTATTGAGGAGAGGGTTCTGGCAAAATATGGCATAGGTTATGGTGTGCTTGTTTAACTTTGGCAGGGGGTGTTCATGTGGGATGGGGAACACTCAAAGATTTTTATTCAGCAACATTATTTTTCAACAGTTTTTGGATTGAGCCGATTTATTTTCTTGCTTACAATTTCCCCGCATTTTGAAAACACTCGCTCAGATGGAACCGATGATGTTGGCATGCATAAAAATTGTTTCGCCAGTTTGAAAAGATTGGGATTGATGGTCCACCCAGTATGCCAGTGGGTCTTTCGATCTTTCCAGCGGTGGATCAGTCATGTACCGCTGCACCTCCACTGTAGCATCTGCTGTGGCATTCCTTGCCGTCCTCGCTTCAGAAGCATCTCTGTCCAGAGTTTCCCAAAGGTTAAGACCTGAAAGACAAACATGACTGTAATCATCAGTACTGAAAGGTTTCAATGTGTATCCTTTTTTACTTGTACTTATTTTGTCCTGCATTTGATCAATTAACTATTTATAACATTACCTGTGGATGATGGATTGTCAACATTTGCTGGTGCCGGTTGAGCTGATGTGGAGGGCTGTTCTTCTGTAGGTATGTCAGGTTGTGCGTTTTTCCTCAGTTGTGTGCAAAATGCTGTCAGTCGTTTAACTGATGCCGCTGCCTGTACTTGATTGTAGAATCCAATATTTTTGAATCTAGGATCCAGCAGTGTTGACAGGGTCAATGCAGTTTGGCTCTCCGTGGTGTCAAACTTGTTTTGCATATTTGACACCATGTTCTGTCCCATTAGTTTTGCTGTGTCGTGGCTTGTTTTTCCAATTGTGTCGTACAAGTATAGCATTAACATTTTCGTCATTGGGATGATCTTGGACCCTGAGACTCTCTTCTCCTCGGTGAGTTCCACTGTTGCCTGGAAAAAGGGGGAGAGCAATTGCACGCATGCATCTGCTGTTTCATAGTCCTCAGAGGACAGAGGTCTCACATCTGTTTTCAGCGTTGCAAGAGCTGCTCCCACTGACTGCCTCTCTTTGAAAAGGCGTTGTAATACTAGGTGCTGTTCCAGCGGGTGTCCACTTCCTGAATAAGCTTCAGCACAGGGCGATTCATCTGCTCCTGCACTTCTCTGAGCTTCTCTTTTGCTGTTTTGCTGGTTTTAAAGAACGTGACTACTTTTCTAGCCCTTGTGCGTAGGTCTTGTAGGCCAGGAGTTGCATCCAGAGATTTCTTCACCACTAAATTTAGTGAATGAGCAAAGCAAAGTGCATGTCTTAGATTTAAACTTCTGACAGAGGCAACCATATTTGCTCCTGCATCCGTCACAATTGAGGTCACTTTGCCTTCAGTGCCCCATTCCTCCATGAGAGACCTCATTGCAGCAGTGATGTTAACCGCTGTATGAGCTTCAGGGAAAGGCGGCACTCCCAAAAGCACTGTGGCCAGCTTCGCAGAGTCATCCACATAATGGCAGGTCACTGCTAGATATGGGTCCATATTAATGGGGGTCCACATATCAGCAGTCAGGCTCACAGCCTCTACCCTCTGCATGACAGCCTTGGCCTTCGTCTTCTCCTCCTCATAGCGCTTGACCACCATCTCCTTTAGAACCCGTCTGGATGGAAGAGTGTATCTAGGATCAAGCAAGGCCACAAGCTCCTTGAAGCCACAGTCATCCACGATGGAAAAAGGCTGTGAGTCTTTCACCACCATATTCACAAGAGCCCCATCCAGCTCTCGCTTCCGGTCCACTAAAACAAAGAAATAAAGACATAAAGAATAAAACCAAAACCAAAAAAAGCAAATAAGAATTTATGTGAAATTGCACTCAAAGGAAGCAGACTTGTGAGCAGTCTATGCTTGTGAGTCATGGAATACAGTCATAGCATATTGTGTTAGTGTTACTAGTTAATAATAATATAATAAATACCATGTATGTTCCCCTGGTTCACAGCAGCTCCATGTTTGGCAGTGAAGTGCCTAATCATGGAGGAAGTATTCCCATGATACTTCAGTTCAGTTGAACACACCAAGCACTGAACCTGTAGAGAAAGGCATTTGTAAATAAAAATGCAATTTCAGTCTATAAAGCTTTAGCCTAATGGCTACATTGATCATATACATAATTGTACTTTAATGCTACTTAATATAGATTTGAGATAAACCATAGCTATAATACTGTAGTTGCCCAACCTTATCATGCGCAATCAGATTGAAGTGATCCCACATCTCGGAACGACCTCTCTTCCTGGCTGGCTCCATAATGATCCAAACGCAATACTAACAACTCAACAGCAACAAGGCAAACTACGACGACAATCCCACAGATTGCCAAATTGTGAATTTTTTTGAGCGGTTATAAAGTGTCACTTACTAAGTGACGCTCAAATTCAAACAGTTTCAACCAGTCAGAATCGAGACGAGGCAGTGCATTGAATCACCTGATTGGACGGCGAACCAGTGAGTTGATTCATTCAGGAAATGAAGCCGTTGCTGCTTCGGACTTCACATGTCACGTGATTTGAAGCATTTGCTGCTTCAGACGTCACATGTCACGTGATTTGAAGCAAGCTTCGAAGCACTGCTTCTATGGAATTGGAAGTCCAGGGTTGAAGCTCCGTTCGAAGCTTCAGTTTCAAACTGCAATCACTAGATACTGATCCATAACAGAAACTAATGCGCAAGTATCAGCTTTATCTCGCGTTACCTAATGCAACTCCACACTACGGTGCTGTGTACCGGAGGGGAGACGCGAGATATGGCTGATACTTGACGATCTGGCAGAAAAAGGTTGTGGAGCCTCCGTTGATATGCCGTTGTAAATGGCTCGATGGAAAGCAGGTGTGTAGTCGGGGAGGGTGCACAGCTGATTGCAGCAGGTGAGTGGAGGTTGAGCCGGGAGCCAGGAGTGACAGCCACCACGCACACACAAACAACACAGACAGGGGGAAACAAACAAACACAAATGAGACGGCTGGAGCAGTACAGCCACCACAGCGTTACCTAATGCAACTCCACACTACGTCTTACGGTGCCGTGTACCGGAGGGGAGAGAGAGAGAGAGCAGCGAAGGGGGGGAGAGAGAAGTAATACGGTTTCCTGATAAAGCTGTGGAGAGTATGTGCTGCAGGGAGGTGGATGCACAACGCACCCAGGAATGAACGCTAGCTCCGGTCCTTTTTACTGTGGACTCGATGTCCTGACAGGCTGGTATTTGTGCAACCTGCACAAACACAAAACTGCACCATGATTACAAATGGTGAAATACAATGTAAAACTACCGAAAAATACCAGCTCACTAAAACACAACCGCTCAACTCAACGCAACTACTAACTATACCCGCGGTCAGAGAGCGGAGATGTGTCCCCTTTGTGATGTAATATGACGCGTTTGACGTATGACCTTAAAAAAAAGCCGTTTTTAAGAGCAGAGCTCAAAATTGCTCCTTTCCCTCTGAATTCCTGCCCTTATGTCTCTTAAAACATATCAAATCCTACATTCACTTTTTGAATTGTAATTTTCAAGCAAGTTTAAGCATAAATGTAGAAAAAAAAAAACCCTGCAAGATGCTCTTTAAGAACTTCGTGGTCTCTGTGTATGCTGTGGATAACATTAGTGTTCACAAGAACAAGATACACTCCCGTGTTTTGTTTTAGTTGCTCTTCAGATTGAAGCGGCCAGTTTTATATCGACTATATGTGTGATCTCCTTTTTACATCTCGTTGTGTCATTTGAGTTTATTTGCTGTGTGTAGATTCAAGGATTTTGGTTATCTTGTCAATTTGTTTGGTTATCTAGGCACAGCTGTGTGTGACTCCCTCTGCTACACTGGTATGTGTTTTCCTAATGTAGAGAGCATTGATTAATTAATAAACTACACACTAACTCTAGATCCTGACCAAATCCTTTTTTGTTGATCAAATGTTTTTCAAAAATGTATTGTATATTATATAACAGCTGCACATCACAGACCAGAGTCTCTGCTACTGTGGACCACGAAGGAGGCGATCATCATCCCCATCCCCAAAGACCCTGCATGGCATGGAAATCTCTTCCTCCTGGAAAAATTCTACTCCCAGCATATGCTCCCTGTGTTGGCCAGTAGAGAGGAGGACATTTAAATAAACATACTCTTAACACCCTCGGACTCTGCGTTGGTTTTCGTATGTGTGATGGGGTGTTATGCAGTGGGGAGGAAAACAGGACACAGCAGATTGGGATTGTGGTGGAGATGCTGAGCAGTTATTTAATTGTTGCATGTAATTATCATTATACTGCGTGCTTCTTAGTTATTCCATCTTTTGCTGTAACATGGATCTGTATGTAACTCTATATTAACTTGTTATCTACCACACTTCCTTCTACATCATACACCATCATTATACATGATGGTGTATATAGGATATATATATATATATTTGTATACATATCTGTAAATTGTATAATTTTATTTTTCGTATTTGGGATTTCTCTTTTGTCCACTCAAATACACTTGGCCCTTTCTCTTTTCCATTTGGAAAATGGCAGCTGCATATTCTGCTTTTCTCATCTGGCTCCCTGTCTGCTCGTCTACAATGAGAAAATTATATAATTAATTACTAATAATAATTTAAACCTGTTATTACCAATATTTCACAAATTCTTCATGTAAACTTAAGAGCACAGCTGTATGTTGAGTATGTCAACTTAGCTTGGTTCATCTTACTGGGGGGCAGTGGCGTCAATTCAGCCAAAGCTAAGGTATGGCAAGGTTACTATTCACATGACTTAACTACAGTATCAATCAATATACATGCCCAGCAAATAATCATAACAAAAGTGACAAGTCTGCTATGTAGCTTTTCTGTGTGGTTAGGAAAATTTGAACTTTTTCAAATGCAGCCTCACTCACATCCCGCTAGCGCAAGTAACTATGGACACAAACACTTAACTACGCACGTCAATCAATCAATTCAGTCAAATGCGCCGTTACGCATCCGTTTTCAGCACCATGGATAGCAAGCGGCAGGGTTAGACAGCAGTAATAGCCTTTCTGACACAATTTCACTCTTTCTGTTCACTTCATTCACTATGTAATTGCAACAATATCACGTGAACATACCAGGTAAACTGCTGTAAACTGTTAAAGTCCAAATATAAAGAAGGGAGGGAGGGAGGGAGAGAGGAGAGGGAGGGAGGGAGGGAGGGAGAAGAAAAGAGAAAGAGAAATCATATTAATAAGATGTTTGGGTATCTTACTTTGAGATGAACTTTATTAATTATTCCACAAGTGGATAACGGCGGGTCCTCAAAGCAGCAAAGTTATTGACGAGTTCATCTGCGTCCAGGGATTTTACGACAGCAGGCTCAACAGCCATCAACATGAGGTTTGTGAGCCTGTCATCGCTCATGGTGGTCCGCAGGTAAGTCTTGACTCTTTTTAAAACGGAAAATAATCTTTCGTTGGATGCAGTGGAGACAGGAATTGTTGCTGCGATCTTGAATAGCTTGATGACCTCTGAAAAAGCGACAGACATGGTCTTCAGTCGTGTCAAAGCCAGCATTATGTTTTTCTCCTCCTCCACGTCCTCCTTCATCTCAAGTTCAAGGAAAGCTTTTGCTGTGTGACACTGGGAACTGAGAAGGGTGGTGTCGATCAGTTCATCATAGAGTTGTGCAAACTGTTCCATTTGAACTACATCCATGAAATGGGGAGATGAACAATCAAATGCCTGGATAGCATTAAGTAGCTCATCATTATCTGTAAATCGGCGATCTAACTCAGAGATGAAGCGGTCCAGTGTTTCAAAGTATAGTCTTTTTTCTTGGTCATCTCCTGTTTGTCTCTGGCCACTGGATGATCCGACAATAAACCCTGCCAAGGCTTTGGACACACTCCGTGCTCTTGCTGGTCGCAGAGGGGCAGTGTCGCTGCTTGGGAGGCCGAGCTCTGTGGAAAATGCCTTGGCTCTGCTCAGTGTGTCCTGGTACTCTTTATCTGACCTCATCTTTTCCAGCTGGGCCTTAGTACTCCGTATGAGGTTGGAAGCCATCGTGATTGCAATGTCTTTTGTCTGAAGCTGTTCAGACAGTCCATAAGTGAGATTTAAGATTTTTTCTAGGACATGAAGACGCACAACAAAAGTGACTGTCAGCATATTTGTCCGAAGTCCAGCAGCTTCAGTTGAACCCTCTGCATGAGCGTCAATAGTGGCATCTAACACAGCTAGTATAGCCTCGTAGCGCAGTTTTATCTTCTGTAGAGCCCTATACCAATACAGCCACCGAGTGGGACAGGTGCGCTCCAAGTGCAGTATTTTGTTGTGTCCCAACTTCTTTTGAGCCTCAATGAAAAGCATGTGTCTGGTATTGCTATTTGCAATACAAGTATATAGTGTTTGAACAACACCAAAAAACTCTGCCATCTCTGGTATTTCAGTTATCGAGCTCACAAGCACAAGATTTAGTCTATGTGCATGACAGTGTATATACGCTGCATGCGGCACTTTTTCACGTATTAAAGCCTGCACTCCACGCACATTACCCCGCATAACACTTGCACCATCGTAGCATTGTGCAACACACAGCTGAATATCTAAACTCGATAATTCCTTTATTATTTTCTGGGCCAGGGATTCAGCTGTCAGGTCCTTCATGTGATAGGTTCCAATGGCTCTTTCCTTTATAATCCCGTCATGTACATAACGGATCAAAATGGCCAGCTGCTCCTTCTTAGACAGGTCTTTCGTTTCATCCACTAACACTGAAAAGTACCGTGCTTCTCCTACTTCATTTATGATTATACTTCTGATATTTTCCCCAATAACTCTCACCATATCATTCTGGGCTTCTGGGGAAGAATAGTGCGCATACCTGCGTTCCTGTTTGCTTTTCACGTTCCTGTCATCTGTTGCAATAACGTCCAAAAGTTCAAGGAAATTTCCTTTATTTTCATCCTCATCTCTCTCGTTGTGGCCACGGAGAGGGAGGGCCTGTCTTCCCAGAAATGACGTGATTTTGAACAAGGATTTGACGTGAGCCCGGTTCTCCTGCACCTCATCTGTCCTGTTTGCGTCAATCCGACTTGCGATGGATTCCTTATGTCCGCTGATCACAGCCTTAAAGTTAGACCACGCTAATGCAGCACAATTGTGTCTACTGCTCCCTTGATGATCCCGGAGATTTTTTTTCATGTTCTTCCAACATGTGTATCCAGTGTCTATGAACACACGCAGTCCATGCCTGTCACCTGTTAAAGTTGAGGCTCCTCCAAAATGACGGCATGCAAAGCAATAAACTGCATCTTCTTGCGCAGAATATTCAACCCAGTCATATTCCTGATACACACTGACATTAAAGCGTCTTCCATTTCTAGTTGGGAAGTGGGTCAAACGAGGACGCCTGAGTCCGTCTGTTTTACATCCACTAATATCCTTCTTCTCTGCTCCAGTTGACCCAGAGGCTGCTACTGCTGCTGCACCCGGGCCTTGACCTTCCTTATCGCTGTCCACGTCTGATCCAGCTCTTTCAATCTGAGAAATTGGTGGGGACTCAGACTCGGATTCAATTCGAGAAGTCGGTGTGGACGAGTTCTCAGCCTCCATGCATGTAGTCTCCGTCTCCCTGTTAGCATCTGCATCCCCGGCGCAGGTGCTGGAGTGGCTAACAGCCTCGTTAACAGCTTGAATCCCACCTTCACTACCTGGTCCTTCTCCCTCTGCTGCTGGGGCAACATTGGAGCCATCACCTTCACCTGCCTTTTTTTTGATAAAAAAAGATTCTAAAGTTCTTTGCTTTCTTTTCATTTTAGTTAATTAGCTTAGCCGAAAAATAAAAAAAACCGCGAAAACATGACCCGCTCTGACCTCCGGCGGCTTCTCGTCAGGAGATACCACATTTCAAGATAGGGAGGGGGGATACGTTACGATAAGTATTGGGAAAGATAATATCTAGACTAGAGAAATCGATTGTGTTGTTCTGATTTTCATTTGTATTTAATTTATATGTATTAAATAATAGAATAATCAATACAAATTGACACAGAGTAATTCCATAAATTTATTTTTTTAAAACGAACATTTACATTTTCCCCTGGAGCCAAGGTGTGGCAGCTGCCATACCTTGCCATACCCAATTGACGCCTCTGCTGGGGGGCAACTACATGGATGTCGGTGGGTTTCACAACTACCAATATTTACTAGTCGACACGTTTTTCAAAATAGCAGTCGACTAGTCGACTAGTCGTAACGTCATAATAAAGACACGCAAAGAGAGGTGTACAACTGTATTTTATATTGGAACTCATACAGTAACATTAAACACTGCATTTTAAATTTGTGTTACATGGCTGAGTAAATAACAAACAGTAACTGTACTCACCAAAATCGACAGCAAAAAACTCTTGTTTACATAAATGCCACGTAAATCCAGTGCCCAACAACGCAACACTTTATTCGCTGTCCTCCACGATAACACCTTTCCATATTTTTGGTTTGGTTTGAACACCAACGCATCGACATGTGAGGGAAGGAGGCTTGACCGCTTTCGGGTGACAGTGTTGCCTGCCAGGGAAAAAACCCTCTCACTCGGGGTGCTTGGCTGGAATAGCCAGGTAGCTCCTCGAAAGCGGGGGAAGCGGTGCACGTTTTCTGCCCACCACTCCAGTGGATTATCCATTGTGGGGATATGCGGTGTCCGCTGGCAGTAATCCCGTAGTTTATCATCCGCATCACTGTTGACAGGTGGTTTCTTGCTGTTCGTTTGCCTCTGTTCAGTGCTGACGCCGGTCCGTTGCTCACTGGTGCTAGCATTACTGCTAGTGCTAGCTGTCGGCAGCGGGTGTTTCGTCTTCAGATGGTTGCGCATAGCAGATGCATTTGTATTGTACTTCAGTACAGCTGTACACAACTGACACTTCACTGTGGAGTTGGTTACATCTTCGTTGAAGTACTGCCATACATAAGAATGTCGGACGTGTTTTGGAGCATTTTGCAGCACCTCGTTTACCTCCATTTCTTTCACGACTAGTTGACTAGGGCCTACAGCGCCGAGTAGTGGTAAAGGTAGTCGACTAGTCGATTAGTTGGTGAAACCCCTAGTGCAGTCCACAATAATTCTCCAGTTGAAGGCAGAATGAATTTATTATTGACTCAGAATGAAGCACAACTTCATGTCATACAATACATTTACTTTATTTGTAATTGTGTAAAAAGATATGAGCATTGATTAGCAAGCAGGACCTGCAGGAACAGAGAATGGTGATGGATGGAGCTGGGAAGAGAGAAGAATAAAGAAAACGGATCAACTTTATTATCGGATATTAAAAATTATATTTCAAAACAAGTTGCCGCTCCTACAGTTTTCTAGTATGTAAAGATGATTTCACATGACCAATGCAAAATATCACACTCAATACATGTGTGTCTCTGGGGGGTGCATTGTGCCTTTGATGTATATAAATAATATACCATAACCAAATACTATTACCTACAGTGGAAATCAGGTTGCCAGAGCAGGTCAGTCCAGTGTGCATGTTCCTCAGGGTCTCAGCAGTTACAGGTCAGGTAAAGAAAATAAAAGAGAAAAAGGTCAGTAACAACACTTTAAAGTAACAACACTGAATAATTATCTCTTTTACACAATGAAACACGTCCAGAAGAATGTCATGCAAAGCTGCCTGCCTGCCTTCCTTCCTTCGACTCTCCCTGAACTGCCTGATATTTTAATGTTCAATGTTAACCATTTGTGCAGATAGCATGAAGTAGAAAATATCCCCGATGCTAATGTGGCGTTAGCCTACCTCCCGCCCCCTTAGCACCTGGTGGAGGGGGCGATAGGCTCCTCTTCAAATGTTTCACAAAATACTTACCATCATGACTAATCTTATTGTTTAACATTTTGGTTTACTTCATGTTATGGCTAATACAAATGACAAGGCTAAGTCATGTAATGTAATGCTAACTAACGTGCTCGCTACTAGCTAGGTAGCTAACTTGAGTCGACTATATTCCATGCAAAACATGTATATTAATAATAATAATAATAATAATAGATTTAATTTGTTAGCCCTTTTACAGGTGCTCAAAGACGCTTTACACATAATAGAGAAGAGAAAAGAAAAGAGAAGAAAGGAACAACAAATAAATATATAGTTAAAGTTAAAGTCAAATAATACAAAAACAATCACACATTAAAAGCCAGATTGAAGAGGTGAGTTTTTGTGAGTTTTTTGAAGGTGGTGAGGTCGATGCAGTCTCTGATGGGTTGTGTTAGAAATTAAAATCAATGTTTTGATGGTATAATGTAGCTTAAACATACCGTCAGTTCAAACGCTCTTTTATACTGAAAAACCAGAAATTCTTGTGCACAAGAAGTTAAGCTTTTATTCTGAAAATCCTTCATCTACGGTTAGCATGTAGCATGTGGCTAATATACGATTTCCTAAAGAGGTGAACTGAGGAGCGAAATGACTTGGTGTGGTGAAAACCGAAACCTATTTGATTTAACACTACAACGATAGATGTCGAGATACTACCATGTTGAATATTAAATGAAAGTACAGTTTATTTGAATACATTATTGTTTACAGACGAGAGTAGCATGTGACAACATCCGGAATGACCGGCAACCAAACGAGCCGAGAAGTATTGTTTAGAGTATTGATTACAGCGTTTAGAATGTGTTAAATGAAAAGTGATGAAAGAGAATATGAGGAGAAACGGCGTGTTAAGCATATATTGAATGTGAAAAGAACCTATCCTCTGTTTAAATGCAATAACGGACATTGGAGACGAGGTGAGCCGGCTGGCGGGGAGGAGCCAGCAGAGGATATATATAGCAGCGCCGGAGGAGAGATCCGCTGTCTTCTTGCTCAGGAGAACCGGATCACAGCTGTTTGTCTGACGGAACAATATTCTGTCTGTAACACTACCGCGCCTTTTTTAATTAAAGTATCCCATTTGAATCTTTTCAGAGACTCCATTTAGTCTCATTTTAAAGCTTCTCTCCTGGACGCGAGAATAAAGAACATATTTAACAGTTGTGGGAGTGAGTTCCAGAGGGAGGGGGCAGCGACGGAGAAGGCTCTGTCCCCCCAGGTCCGGTGATTGGTGCGGGTGGGGATGGATAGGAGGTTGGCTTCTGATGAGCGGAGGCAGCGGGAAGGGGTGTGGTGGTGCAGCAGGTCTGTGAGGTAGGGGGGGGGGGGGGGGCCTGGTTGTTGAGGGCTTTGTAAGTAATGAGGAGGACTTTGAAGTGGATTCTTTGACGGACGGGGAGCCAGTGGAGGTTCTGGAGGATGGGAGTGATGTGGTCTCGGGAGCGGGCGTGGGTGAGGAGGCGAGCAGCAGAGTTCTGGATATGTTGGAGTTTATTGAGGAGGTTGGATGGTATGCCATAGACTAGAGGATGCTATTGCAATAGTCGAGTCGTGAAGTGATGAATGCATGAATCAGGGTTTCAGCAGCAGAGGAGGAGAGTGATGGGCGGAGACGGGCAAAGTTTTTGAGGTGGAAAAAGGCGGTCCTGGTGATGTGATTTATGTGGTGGTTGAATTTGAGCTGACTGTCGAAAATGACTCCGAGGTTGCGGATGTGAGGGGGGGAGATTGAGTGTGGCTGTCAATGGTGAAGTTGAAATTCTGGATGTATTTGATACGGGATGGGGGGCCGATGATGATGATGTCTGATTTGGCACTGTTCAGTTGGAGATAGTTTGTTTACATCCATGCTTTTATTTCTGAGAGACAATTGGTGAGAGTGGAGTGTGTTGTGGGGGTGATGGTTTTTGTTGAGATATAAAGTTGGATGTCATCAGCGTAGCAGTGAAATTGAAGGTTGTGGCGACAAATTATTTCGCCAAGGGGGAGCATGTAAAGGATGAAGAGGAGGGGGCCAAGCACCGAACCCAGGGGGACGCCTTGGGACAGAGGAGCAGTGGAGGAGGTGCAGTTGTTGATGTTGATAAACTGATGTCTGTCGGTGAGGTAGGATTTCAGCCAGGAGAGTGCAGTGTCAGTGATGTTGATTGATGATTCGAGGAGGGACAGCAGGATGGTGTGGTTGATGGTGTCGAATGCTGCGGTGAGGTTGAGGAGGATCAGGATGTTCAGGTTGCCGGAGTCAGAGGAGAGGAGGAGGTCCTTTGTGATTTTCAGAAGAGCTGTTTCTGTGCTGTGTTTTGATCGGAAACCGGATTGAAATGGCTCAGAGAGGTCATTGGAGCTGAGGTGGGATTTTAGTTGTGAGGCAATGACACGTTCAAGTATTTTTGACAGAAAGGGGAGATTTGAGATGGGCCGGAAGTTGGACATGATGTCAGGTGTGAGTCCAGGTCTTTTGAGAATGGGTGTGACAGCAGCCAGTTTGAGAGAGTGGGGAACTGATCCAGATCTGAGGGAGGAGTTAATGATGGTGGCGATGAGCTGGGAGATGGCAGGGAGGCTCTCTTTAACAAATTTGGAGGGCATTGGGTCAAGTCTGCAGGTGGAGTTAATTCCAGTCATGAAGTGGGACAGTTGCATGGGGGTCACAGGGGAGAAGTGGGACAGGGGCTGTGAGGTGAAGGGGGGGAGCCAGGAGGGGAGGTGGGGGTTGCTGATTAGGGTGTCAGATTGCTGTAAATGTTGCTGATTTTGGTTTGGAAAAATTAAAGGAAGGAGTTGCACTGTTCGGTGGTGAAGGACGAGGTGGCGTTGTCAAAGGGTTTGAGAAGTTTGCTGATCGTGGAGAAGAGACGCTTGTGGTTGCTGGAGCCAGACTGAATGAGTTGTGAGTAGTAATTAGACCGGGCTGCTGGAGATAGTCTTTGTAGATTTGAAGATGGACTGTTAGTGTGGTTTTCTTGTGTTGGCGTTCAAGTTGACGTTTCCTTGATTTCATTTGGCGGAGTTCGGGGGTATACCAGGGGGCGGGGTGTATGAAAGAGACATTTTTTGTTTTTGTGGGGGCCAGTTCATTGAGACAGAAGGAGAGCGTGCTGTTATAATAGTCCAGAAGTTCAGATGGGTTTTCAGAAAGTGGGGGGGGGGAGACAGACATCTTGCAGGTAATGGAGGCAGTGATTGATGAAGGTGAGATGGATTTGAGGTTTCTGTAGGTTATTGTGCGTTTTTGCTTTTGGGCGGGGATGGGGATGTTGATGTCCATGATGATGGCCAGGTGATCATCTGATATGTTTGGTCCTGGTCCCTTCACCAGACGGGAAGCGATAGAACGAGCAAGTGGTATGATCACTTTTGTGATTACAACCTGGTACAAAGCACACAGGCATCTTGTAAAAGTGAATTTATTGGAGCATTCTCTTATATTTATTGGAGGGAATAAATCAGTTATGAGATCTTCTTCTTCTTCTTTGCCTTAATTGCAAGTCCAACCAGTCTCTGAGCATTATCGCCTAAGACATCACTTACGCGACCCAGAATGCGATTGAGGATTTGTAGTCTTTCTAGTTGCGTATTTTTCATAGTCTTATATTTCAACAGTTTTACGAAAAACTGTGACTTTTTTTTACATGGAAATGATTGTGTAAGATTGACAAACATCATATGTGTTATTCGTGGCACAATTCAAACGGGATCAAAAGATAACTTTTCTCTCTCCATTGACTTTAATGTATAATTTTCCGCTTCCGGGGTCCCATGGAGGCTCCCGGAAGGGGAGGGACTTCGCCTCTCTATACGCCGTTATCTTGATTCTGATTGGCCAGAAGACATTATCAAAGATGTTCTATTGAGAAGACGATCACTACGTGACAAAAGTTTTCAAAACCGTTTCTAATCTTCGGTATTTCCAGACAAGTGGCTACTGAAATCAATCTTACTAACTGCTGTCTGTGCAATTTACTCCGCGCGAGTTGGCGGACTTTATTTAGCTTACTTTAACATCATGTATGCTAGAGGGGGTAGGACCAGAAACTTTTTTTTAAGCTTCTTCTTGCCCCTGTTGAACATGACAGACTATTTTAGAATTATTTTTATTTCTTTTTTTTGTATTATTCTTTTTTTTGTACTTTGTTATAATTATTATTATGAGTGCGGGAAAAAAAGAATATAATTTATATAGGCTATATATATATATTATACGGAGCCCCTAAAGGGACATGGAAAAAAAAAAAAAAAGGGAGAGAGAAAAAAAATAAAGTCAGGAAAACGGTTTCGTTTCTACGGAGCCCCTAAAGGGACATGAAAAATAAAAAAAAAAACAGAGAGAAAAAAAAAAAAGTCAGGATAACGGGTTAGTATCTACGGAGCCCCTAAAGGGACATGGAAAAAAAAAAAAAAAGGGAGAGAGAAAAAAAAAAAAGTCAGGAAAACGGTTTCGTTTCGCGTGCGCACGAGAAAGTATCTTTAAAAAAAGTCAGAATAACGGTTTAAGGGACATAAACTCATAAAAATATATATGAGAAAACAAATAATGTCAGGAAAACGGGTTCCTTTCTCGTGCGCACGCGAAAGTAATCCGTTTTCCTGACTTTATTTTTGAATCCACTTCCTATTAACCAGTGCGCCAAGGAGGAAGTGGAGCACACAGTAGACCAACATTTCAATGCAGACTTCTATGTATACGTTTTGAAATGACAGTGGAAAGTTTAATTCGGGTATATTTTAATCTTGGACTTCCTTATAAGGACATTACGTTCCTGCTTGCACGTCGTCACCGTTACATTCTTTCCGAACGGCATTTAAAACGGATTTTAAAGTCATGTCGTCTGTCCTGGCGCAAGAAATACTCCAGTTTTGAGACGGTAATTACTTTCATCTCTGAACAATTACAAACATCTGGCCAACTTCATGGGTATAGGTGGATGTTCACAAAATGCAAGGAGAATGGATTACTCGTCAGAAAAGAAGATGTACGTTTAATCCTCAAAGAACTAGATCCAAGGGGACGGGGTGTTGAACTCAGAGCATCCAGACGTCTCCATCGACGAAGCTATTTTTCCAAAGGACCGAATTATATTTGGCACTTAGACTCCTACGATAAATTGAAGCCATTCGGAATCTTTATCAACGGCTGCATTGACGGATTTTCAAGAAAAATCATTTGGATGAATGCATTCACCACAAGCAGCAACCCGAAAATTGTTGGAGGTTACTACATTGAGGCTGTCGAGAAATTGGGAGGTTGTCGGAGGATTGTGAGAGGCGACAAGGGAACAGAAAACGTTAAAGTCAGGGACTTTCAGCGTTTTGTCCGACGCAATATACAGGACGGCTCTGCTATTGACAGTTACATCGAAGGGGCAAGCACGGCCAACCAGAGGATAGAAAGTTGGTGGGGTTTCCTCCGGAGGGAGTCAATGGAGTTCTACATCTGTATGTTTACAGATCTGAAGAATCGGGGTCTATTCGACGGTGCATTTTTGGACAAAAGTGTACTTCAGTTTTGTTTCATGGGCATCATTCAGGTAAGCTACAAATGTATGACATGTTTTTATATTGAACTCAAACGACCTTCTCTACACAAAACAAAGCACATACTGTATACATTCTCTAATTAGCAGACACTGCATGGCTGTTTTTATGAATATGGCTGAGTTTACATATGTTGTTATTGCATTTCAATAAACAGATATTGCTTATCGATTTAGGAGGAAAGCAGATTTCTCACACACAATTTAGAAAACATTATGAAATTATTATCTATCAATAAATCAGTGCATACTTACAATTAAGCTAGTCCCAACACACTTTTCTATTAAAACAACACATGAAACATACATCAAGCAAAAAGCATTGTGTTCTAAGCTTTATTCATTTGGAAACGTTGTTGTTGTTGCTAGTATTCGCCACAGGGTGTGAGTAAACAAGAGAAGAAACGGTAGCAACATTGAACGATTCAGCAGAGCAGTGTAGGCAAGAGAATAAGTGTTTCTTCTAGGTTTACTCATTGTGGAACAACACCATAAAGTTGTGACGAGTGAAGAAAGAGAACCGTTGTCCACCTAATCTCTAGCTGCAATCTTATTATTATTTTTAAATATAATAAATAATAAGTATCACTATCATTGCTATTATTGTTATTATTCTAATTATTATTATTTGAAGTCAGGCACGTTAAATATTAATTTCAAGATGATGTTAAAAGAATGTTAAGGGATGCAAATGAAAGAGAGTATGGTAGAAGAGATACCTGAGTATGAAAACAGGAATCCTACTTCTACTGATAGTTTCATCATACAATGAAAATGTGGTTATTTATTAAGATTAATTAACTTTATTTTTCCCTTTTTGTTTATCAAAAAAATATCCTTTTTTTATTTAAAGCCTTCTCATCTAATTACCTCATGAAAATATCAAATTGTATAACTGATATCAGTGAACTTGTTTTCATACTACCTTATCAACTGTTTTCCAGGACGATTTGGATGAGACCACCTGTGTGTGGGATTCACATGTCATCAGACCATCAAAGAATGACAGAGTACCCAGCGGTCGGCCCAAAGTCATGTACATGTTCCCAGAACTCTACACAACTGAGGACTGCATTTCCCCAGTGGAAGGAGCAGACGCACAGCTGTGTCGGAGTAACTGCACATTCAGACCAGCAGTGCCATGTGACACAGACATCTGCAACCTTCTGATGATGGAGTCACAGTTAAATCTTCCTGCTGATTCTTATCAAGCGTTGGATTTGTACCTGGATTTAAGGAATACAATCCGATCTTCTCTGTGACTTCAGATGAAACTACATTTGAAAAGAACTAAATGAAACCAATCTCACAATTGATCAAATTTTATTTTTACATTTGTGAGTGAACTTTGAAGCAGGAGTGTATATACTTGGTGTTCATGTTATCCGACAGGTGAACTATAAATAAAGAAATATAATAACCTCAGAAACCCCTCTGAGTATTGAAGGTTAGTTGAACTGAATGTATAGTAAAAAATGTTTAATAATTGTACAAAAAATAAGCATAGTGGCAAGAAAAGGATTGTGTAAAGGAATTTCTTCAGATTGACGTCTCACAATAGTGATACTACTTATTACTAGTGTTACTGTTTTCATACTCAAGGTTCAAACATTTTGGAACTACATAGTATACTATGTACCCACTATTACGTCTTTCAAGCACCTGCAGAAGTGACTACTCTACAATCACTGCTGTGCGAGATATTTAGTTGGGAAGTCACAGTAATATCTTTGTCATTGTTGATCAGGAAATATATTTATACTTGCATAAGAGGAATTTCATTAGAGTATTGCCTTTTCTTAATGGTGCTAATGGAAGTAGACACTTTGTTGTGTATAGGACTGTAATAACAGATTTAATAATATGCTGCCTTTACATCAGTTATTAGGTAGGTGACACATGAACATAGGAAAAACAATAGGGATGACATCAATGAGAAATTCCACCTTTTATTGAACAATGATGGATTACAATTGTTACAGTAAAAGCTTCAAATAAACAAAACAAGGCCAAACATGTTTCTTGTTTCAGTTTCTTGTATTGGTACAGTAAGAATTTTGGCACAGGCATCAGCTATATGCTGAAAGGACTTTTAGAACTGTGTGCTTATCATTCTGTAAACTAATTTGGCAAAAATTGGAAAGAATCCTTATAGAAAAAGAACCTTACTGTAAAATAATGAATCTATTCAACAACACAATTTTGAATATACTTGTGTTTTTACTCCCTTCATCAACTTGCAATACATGGAACTTGTATAAGGTGCTATGGAGTTTTTCAAAATGAAGGGTAAACAACAACTTTGAATGCATTACGTGTTGGACATGTCAGTCATAAACACTTAACCTGAGTGCTTGAACAGCAACAGTATTTACCTGCTAAATGCAATATGTAGAACTTCTTTCAAGTCAGCAAATGCCACAGGATTCAAAGTGCCAATATGAAAGCGAAATGTATGAGATCCCTTGCAACCACTACAGAATATCCATTGTAAAGCAATCACCGGACAGGATGCTGTCTAGCTCTACACGGAAATCTGGGTAGGAGCTTTAAGTGCATGGCAACTCCAGAACTGCTCCACATGTGTGTGCCACAGGCCTGCGACTTAACCCACACAACCTGTTAAAAGTCACTTCAATGCTGTCCTTGCATAGCACAGAGGACCCTGTGCAGAAGCGCAAGAAGATCTCCAGTTTCCTTTGGTCAAGGCTTCTCACATACCGTAGCAGGTAAGTAAGGGCTGCCTGTTCCTGTGGATTCAGGCTTTCATTTGACGGCTTTATCATCTGGGCAACTTTCCTGTTTGTTGGCCTCTTGTTCTCATACAGTTCCATTATGCTCTCTTTTGTTAATAGCCTCGGCACAGCATTGTGAATACTGGAGTGGAAACAGTCAATGATGAACTTTGGCTCTTGAAGAAGAGCTTTGTGCGCCATGACTACAATTGCAGCCCGTATGTTGTCTTTAGAGGGCAGACAGTGTGAGCCCATTCGTGAAAAGAGGTCCAGTAAGTCCTCCTCATCTATTTCTTCCAGGTTTCCCTCTAGCACTTTCTCAACTGATTCTCGCTCGGTCACTGAAAGATATCTCAGAAAGGACATCATCAAAAGTTCTTCATCCACAGAACTGACTCCTTGACAACATGAAAGAATGAAAGCTGGTGACAGTCTGATTGGTATGATATTGTGGTCCATATATCCTTTTATCCATACTCTACCAACAGTTTGCCATTCCTTCTCCGAATAATCTGGCCGCAGTCTGGGCACTCGCTCATCTTCCCCCTCGCACTGTTGCAAAAAAAGCTCCCAGAAGGCGGAGTACACTTCTCTTGAGACCCCCTCACAAGTCCAAAGCGTTCTCATTTATTAACTCCATTATCAGTTGCACTTCCATTACTTTCGGATCCATGAAGACATTTAGAACATCCTGAACTATGTTTACCCGTCTGAATTTCACATAGCGGACTTCTTTTTCAGATCCCCTTGGTGATGCTGCATCGTCATTCAGTGTTGAATGCTGAAAGATAAAAACACATTTTAATTAGGTGTGATTACAAATTGATAAGTGAATAAATTAGTTGACAGACAATTAATCATCAACCTGACAAGCAATGCATTAATTCAGCTATTTATTTTTCATGCAAAAGCATTCTGTGGGTCTGAATATGATGTTTTATCTCACATATTCTCAATATCTTTCAATTGTTGAATTGTGGTTGGACTGAACAAGTAATCTAAGACATCAGCTTGGGCTGTGTGAACTTGTAATAGCAATTATTTTCTTTTTTGGACATTTTATAGACAAAAACATTATTTGATGATTTCTTTTTAATTAAAACAAAAGTAACACTTTGCAGCACTATTACAAAAAACGTATTCCTACAATATACCTGCAAAGAGTTGAGGTGATGTGGATTCCAGGAAAGAGTGTCGTCCAGATCATCACCATAATATCCAGAAATAGGTCCAACCTGTACTTCAAAGTCTTCCATAGATGCATGAATGGCAAGGGCAAGAGCGGAGTCTGACTCGTCTGCATCTTGGTTTGAGGTAGGAAACAAATAGTCCTCTTGAGATGCATGCCTGCTCCTGGATTGACAAAGATTACTGCCAGCATCATCCAAAGATGGAGAAGACATGACTTCTGTGGAAATCATCTCAGGAGGGGCAAGTCTTGGTGGTCTGCTTGATTCTCTTGTCTAGGTCAAATTAAATGAAACAAAAAAATAAAGTTATAATTATAACAGTGCATGCATGCATGATCAGATTAAATAACATTCATTGATACACATATACACACGTGATTGTACACGTGATCATGCAGTCTCTTCAACCCCATTTTCGTATTATTTTACACTACACCTGTGATTTATTCTAAACTAAGCTGTTGTCACCTGTAGATGATACCTAAATGCCACTAGAGGGCCATATCAACAACATCAATCAACCGTTTCTGTACATCCTTCTTCAGAGTTAGATAAAATGACATGCTTGGTTGAATAACTGTTTGAAAAATGTCAGTTCAAACTGATTTCAGTTAAAAGTATAGTTCTAGGGTTTTCAAAAAGAGCCACATTGAATGTTTGAACATGTTGGAGATTTTCAAAGCAATACTGCTCTTTTCAAATTCCTGCATCAACCAATTGTTGTAAAAATGACACAATTTATACAGGAGGCTTACTTCTTCATTTGTTTCCTGCACTGAGTCGTTGGGTGCTGGATCTGAATCTGAGGATCTCTCAATGCAATGCACTGGATGATCTGTTCCGATCCTCGAGGGATGATATCTCCTAGGTTGGTTCCTCACAGACAGTCTCTGCTTTCTCCTGGTCTAAAAATGAAATGAGCAGATTAGCAGATGATGGACTTGTATAGACTGGAGAGCTGTTCAATTAAATACATTTTTTGTTATTTATGTTTTTGGATTTGCAAAGAAGTGAATAGAAATGTAAGAGCCAATATTTATACATCTGAGCAGCTCTAACTCAACTATTACTCCGACTGAGAAAATCAATAGATATATTTATCTTTTTAGGATTTTTGAATGTTACAAATGGATTGCACATTACATTTAGTAAATAGATATATCTGGGGGGAAAAGGGGGTAAGAGGTGAATGTGCAGTTAATCGGCTTACACTAAATACGTTCACATTTAAAAACCTTATATTTTGAAATGGGCCACCTTCATATTTGTTTAGAGTTAAACAGTGCACCTACACATATGCTATATATTACTTGTATGTACTTTAATTGAAGTTTCACATTCCAAACAAACGTTTTCACCTGTTTAGTACAATTATGTCTAAAGACTTCCACAACAATATGTTTTTGACTGAATACAAAAGTGGAAAAAGACCAAAATAGCACACCTTGATTGGCCTATGGTCTGTGGGCTCGAAGTCCGAAGATGTGTCGGAGTCAGAGAGCATTATTGTGGCATCCTTAGGAGAAACTTCTTTATCCTTTTCCTTGGAGCAGGTGTAGATGCGCAGCATTCGTAGTTTGGTTTGATCGTAAAGCTGTTGCACTGTGTTTTCAAGGGCCTACTGGGCAGTGACTAAAATCACGAACGTCAAACTTGAAGTCTTTCAGCGGTCCTTTGGGAGACTTCCCATTTGGAAAAAACAAGGCTTTGCCAATATCCAGTAGCTCCTCCATGGTCATTGTTTTCTGGACAGACATGTGCCGCGTCCCACCTCCCTGTCTTGTACGGACCTGGTAATATTTCCCTTTTTGAAAGTTGAGCCATCCTATTTCCACTCACCGCGAGTCTTTGGAAGCATGTTTATTTCCAACACCAGGGCCGACATCAGGGTCTGCCTTTTCCCCTTTTCCCTGTAGTCTGACTCTTATTTTCTCCATGAGAGATGACTTAACTGTTGTTCGTTCTCCCGACTTAACAGTTGTTTCGTTTGTCCCCGTTATTTGCCGACAAAAGGCTCGGAGTGCAAGTCGGTCACCATATCTCTCAATATATTTCCCCAACTCCTCATCAGTCATGACATTTATGACGTTAATGTCGATCTGGAGAAAGCAGAAGAAATGTAAACAACGTTACCATACTAGCAAGTTAGCTAAATGAGGAACGAATTGGCCTATAGGCTGAAAACAGTGTAATGCTACATTTAGCTGTAAGTGCATGCAACATGTAGACTGCAGAATAACTTACCTTGTCATCTTTCAGTTGATTGACGATATTATCGGGTATATTTCGCCTTTTCAGGAACGTGAATATGTCCACCTCCCCTGCCATTGTTTATGGGTTGGACTTGGATGAGCTACCTGAAAATACGACCGGAATATGCCGTTCTGAGAGAATGTAACGGTGACGACGTGCAAGCAGGACCCTAATGTCTTTATAAGGAAGTCCGAGATTAAAATATACCTTTCCACTGTTATTTCAATTGAAATGTTGGTCTACTGTGTGCTCCACTTCCTCCTTGGCGCACTGGTTAATAGGAAGTGGATTCAAAAATAAAGTCAGGATAACGGATTAGTTTCGTGTGCGCACGAGAAAGGAACCTGTTTTCCTGACTTTATTTTATTTCTCATATATTTTTTTGAAAAAAAAAAGTCAGGATAACGGGTTTGTATCTCGTGCGCACGAGAATTTTTCTCGTGCGCACGAGAAACATTCGCGTGCGCACGAGATACAAACCCGTTATCCTGACTTTTTTTTTTCTTTCTCTGTTTTTTTTTTTTTTTTTCCTGTCCCTTTAGGGGCTCCGTAATATTATTATTATTATTGTTGTATGTTTTTTTTCTGACATGTTCAATAAATTGACTTAAAAAAATCATTGTTCATGGTGGGGCTAAGATGGGGCTAAGCCATTTCTTGGTATGGCTGTAGCCATGGGCGCGGGAAGGGGGGTGCTGAGGGCGCTGCAGCACCCCCTAGCGGCAGGCAGGGGGTGCGGAGCTCCCCTGTCTGAATTATTATTTTGACGGTTATTGCTGATCCCGCTGTGCATAATCTGTGTAATATGTTGCCAATAAATTCCACATTGTTGGTAAAATAATATTTTGGCCTGCCCCGAATGTTTTTTCTGTAGGCCCGGACAATTCTACCTCAATAATATAATACATTAACCGTGCTTTACGTGAACCTCATCAAGACACTAGAAAGGACGGCAGGACTGTAATTTCCCGTGTTCAGTGAATGCAACAGAGGCAAGACACCAGACCAATCAGAGAGTTGCATGGAAATAAAAGTGCTTGTGTCATTCAAGCTCGCGGCTCTGTGTGTGTGCGGAAATAGCGCATTTAGTGTGTGTGAGAGAGGGGGAGGGTTATGGTTATGGCTAGAAAGGATCCGTCTAATGTAAATATGACGTCACGTTCTCGTTCTAACTCTTGTTGTAATCGGAGCGGCTCGGCTGTAATCGGAAAGGGTCGGGGTGGGCGGGACGCGGGAAAATCGCGGGAAGATCGAGAAGAGGCGTCGTTCTAACTCTCGTTGTAATCAGAGCAGTGGTAACCACTCAAAGTCCTCAAGAGATAGGAAACGACAGCAGTGTGTGGGACCTTATTGCGCGAAATTACTGAGCACACATACCACCTACAGGATGAGACGTTCATGTGTACAGTGATATCAAGACTAAATGATCTTTTGGAGGACGTAAAGCAACACACCCCACATGACAGTAGTCTTCCTCTCACCTTCACGCCCCCCAAACACAAAAGGCAGAAGAGGACCATAACAACTCTCAGTACCAGCCATCGTAGACACCCTTTTTCAGGCCGGGTGGGTCATAAAGCTGAGGTCATGAGATCCAACTACAGAGTGGACAGCTTGAACAAGATTTTAAGAGCTAAGTCCCCAGAGTCTAATGCGGGAGGAGCAGGCAGGGGTACGAAAAGGAGGATAGATGCTTTAGGTAAGAACAAAGTATATTTACTTTTGCCATCTCCTCTATATTCACAAAACACAGCCAATCATCCATTCCAATCCTATGTGACATGGCACAGTTCATTTCACTCCAATAGAAATTGGTATAAAAGAGACCATTAGTCTTCTCATTGTGCTTATTGCTGTGGATAGGTGTTAACTATTGTTGTTGTATTGTATCATATCAAAAGTTGTTTTCATCCAAGGCACCACCGCCAGGTGAATGTTGGAAGCTTGGAGATGAATGGAGCTGTAAAGAGGTGGTAAGTAAAACAACGTTTTTAATCCATTGCATGTGATTGATGTAGTTATAAAAAGTATATCATAAGCTGTCATTACAATCTAAATATCTAACAGCAAAAGGAGGAGAGTCTGAGGAGGAGAGGAGATGAGGAGAACAGAGGAGAGGAGACAGCAAAAGGAGGAGAGTATGAGGAGAGGAGAACAGGAGAGGAGAGGATAAAGCAAAAGGAGGATAGTCTGAGGAGAAGATGAGGAGAGGAGAACAGAGGAAACAGGGAAAGCAGAGTAAAGAGCAGAGTTGAAAGAGAAGTTGAAAGCAGAGCAAACAGTAGCAGGAGAAGTAGAGCAAATGTAAAAGTAACTTTGAAAAGTATCAGCAAGAAGATCAGAGTTGCATAATGTTATTTTGTTTTATTCGTTACTGTTATATTAATGTTGTATGTTAATTTTTGTACATAGGATAATAAAGATGATCTTAACCTTGAACTCGATTCATGACCTCATTTCATTATTAAAACCTTAATATCAAATTACAGACTGGATTCAAATTAGGATCTCCGAATGTGTTGATGTAACGTTTGTGATAAACTGAAGGATAAAGTGTTCCTTTATGTGTTGAGAAAATTCCCCTCCCTCCTAAGCCAAGTAAGGTGTTTAAAAAGCCTCTTGGATCAGCTGGAAAATGCATCATCACAAAGCTGAAAACAGCTGTTTCACTTTACTTTTGAAAGATACGACAGAGACAAAGCAACACATATGATGATATTATAGAATATGATGCATTGCTGAAGATTAAACTACCCAACGGGATATAAAAGAGGTAAACACATCTACAGCAGTAACATGCAACATACATTTTATTGCACCAGGAGCTATCTTGGGACTTTTACTGCAACAACGTTGACTTGCCTGTGAATACAAAATAAACCATAGTGTTGCTGATCTACAGTGTTGTCATTCTTCTTTCAACAGCAAGACCGCTAACAAGTATTTACATACTTAATATAGTTTAGTTTCTCGCCATCCCAAACGTAAACATTCAGCCACGTGACTGCGCTTCCGAGCCGCTCCGATTACAACGAGAGTTAGAACGAGAACGTGACGTCATATTTACATTAGACGGATCCTTTCTAGCCATAACCCAGCAGCAGGGACCGTGTTGTTAGCATCTGGTTAGCTAGCTGCACTAACGGACATACGGAGCTGTTTGTTCCACAACAAGCTGGAGGAGAGCTCTCCTGTCAGACTGAGAGACTCAGGTGAGCTAAAGGACTCTCTGAGTGTTTAGATAGTTAACTTTAGTCTAAGTTATCTCAGTGGGTCTCAAACGGTTTGGTCAAAAATTATTCAAAAGATTATTTCCGCGGCACACCTTCATATAATCATTATAGTTAAAAAAAAATAAGAGAATAAAGGAAAAACAGTTATGAAATACTATATGGCAGTAAAACAAGAATACAGTTTGAAAGGGGAGTGATTTGTAAAATATCCATAAAGAAAAAGAACATCTGCTTACAGTTGTGTTTCATCTGGGTGTTGAGAGATGTATCCATAGATCTCTTAATGTTGCTCTCAAAGTGCACTTTACCCCTGCCTATATGCCGTGAGCTGATTATCGAGCCTTCATTGTAACAGTCGCGGGTTTACTGTGTGTTTGCGTGTAGGGAGTTCTTTTGTGCGTGCTCTATAGTGCCCGTAATAGTGTTCACTGGAGTCCAGCACCTCAGCACCCCCACTCAAAATACCTTCCCGCGCCTCTGGCTGTAGCCTACCCCAGCCATACCCTGGCGCTGCCACTGCCCTGGAACCCAGAAGTCTGACGAGGATACGTTTATTCCTGCATTCACATCCAGATATGCATTTCTAGACAATACAAGTATGCAAGCTCTTTGCATAACTTTATTTCGCTGACTTCCGGTTTGTACGACTTCCGGTTTGTGCTGTGTCGGCAAATCCAGTGTCCAGCTTGTCGCTGTGTGACAACCATAGACTGGTGACAACAACGTCATGTTTGTTGCATACCTGCAAGATTTACCTGTGACAAATGTCAGCGATGTGAACAGAATTGTCGCCCTACTTTCACCTGCACCCAGCATCAAGCGGGAGAACGATATATCATACAGTCGACCCCTAAAACAGTTCACACAGTAATGGAACAGTTGTTAAGCATTATTTTGTCCAACTAGTCTACATTATTAATTTGATGTTTGTCTAAACTGCTAAGAAGCTGACAGCTGAGTTAGAACAGAAAGACATGCAGGCCATAATCACTAGACGCTCAAAAGAGGAATGTGTGTGTAAGGCTTACATCAGAGGTGCCCAGTACGTCGACCGCGGGGGCATCGTGGTAGATCGCGAGTCATTCATAAATTAAAAAAAATCCAGCTCCGTTAAAATAGACAAAACAGGTTTTGATCCCTCCTCCTTTGGCCTCCCTGCCACTTAATTCAGGAGTTGACTTGATTGACAGAAAAAGCGACCTATTGCTTTCCAGTCTGTTAACACAGAATGCAAAGCGATACAAAATCAGTCAAGTGCCGGGAGAGACAAACAACAAAATGAGTGCGGGAACAAGCAAAAAGCTAAAAAGTTAAGTTAATTTAATAATATATGTATTTTTGAATCAAGTATTCATCTTTATTGTCTTCATTGTTAGTTTCCACATGCCTAAAACAACCTCAAACTAAATCTAAAAGTTGATGGCTAAATAAGAGCGTTTGAGAAATTGTGCAAGGCACACAGTAGTAGTCCGAATAGTCGATTAATCGTTTCATTAATCTATAGATTAATCGATAATCAAATTAGTCGTTTGTTGCAGCCCTATTGTAGTTATCCCATGTAAAAATAAAACGTGTTATTCAGCAACCCTTGCAATTTGGGTTTTTATTTTTGGTTGGTAGACCTCGGTTAGCTGGTCATTTCAAAAGTAGCTCACCAGCCAAAAAAGTGTGGGCACCCCTGGCTTACATGAACTGAATTGAAACACTGTCCATTGGTTGGTTAATAAACAAGACATTCAAGTCAAAGTTGTAGGCATTTTCATTTGTAGCACGCTGTAAATATGGACTATGAATGAACACATGCAATGTGGAAACACACAAATAGGTTTATTCTTAATACTCATAACATGTATCAGACACAATGACTTTACTGAGAGTGAAGAAGATTTACCTGTGACAAATGTCAGCGATGTAAACAGAAATGTCGACCTGCTTTCACCTGCACCCAGCAGCAAGCGGGAGAAATGTTTCAAGTTGTACTTATTACATTACATTGCATTTAGCTGACGCTTTTATCCAAAGCGACTTACAGTAAGTACATTCGACCAGGAAGATACAACCTTGAAGAAAACAGAATCATATAAGTACATCAGGTTTCATAAAGCCAAACATTTCAAGTGCTACTCAACTGCAGTGTGAGAAAAAGTTTTTAGAGAGTACTTGTCCATGGACAAGTGAGTTTGGCAATTTACTTGTCCGAATACATTTTTCACTTGTCCAGAATGGACAAAAATTGGGGCCACTGGAATCTTCTTCTTCGCCATCGTATTTTACATTTTCACACATAGGGTTGGGTATCGTTTGGATTCGAACGATTCCGGTTCTGCTTTTCGATTCTGGTTATTTTCGGTTCTTTGAGAGGGTAAAAATAAGTCCCATGATAAAGTGGGAGAAAAATATATTTATGAAAACATTAAGTCAAATCTGTATTCCTATTTACAAATCACTTCATACTGTTTAATTTATTATGGTTATTGAATACAATTATATAAAAATAATCTCTGCATTGTTTAGTTAGTTCTAAGTGGTGCAGTTTGAGAATGTACAATTGGCCCAGTCTCCTCTGATGTTACACTGCAACCTGCCTGATACCTGCCTATGTAGAAAAGCGCTAGGCCTTAAATATAATGATAATAGGCTAATAATAATAGCTTATAATAATAAGTAATAATTAATTATTCACTTTTCTACAACTCAAAGACGCTTGCACGCTTACACATGTCCTTATGCATGTGTATTACATGCTGCATCTGCCCAGCTGCTCACTGTTTGTAAAAGTAAATAAATAGTATTTTCATTTAAATAATGTAGTTTCTATACCCTGCTTCATAAACAACACTGACATCCCTGTGCTCCTCCGAGTCTGGGGGTCCGGGGATGTGAGGACAGCGCGAGGACACAGGGAGGCTGCTTCACTTCATAAAGGAAATGGCGGTCAATATTAACAACACATGAGCTAAAACGCTTAATAACCTTCATTACGTGTCAGATAAAGAACATAAGAAAGTTTGAAAAAGATGAGGCTGTTAAACGGGCAGCGGATCCGCTGTGTGTAGAAAGAGAGAGAGACGCTGAGCTGCACCATGCAGCGAACAGCTGATCCGGAGCATAGAGAGAGAGCTGTGGTCCGCGGGGCTCGGCCTCGCCTCCTATCCTCACAACTCTTATTAATCCCGGTACCGGACAATTGTTATTTGTTCCTACTCGGAACAGAGTTTTGCTTCCCAACCCTGCCACTGTGCTACACTTCCAGCGCTGCCCCGCCCAGCCCCCGTCTGTACAGAAAAAGGCGAGATGCATTTCCTTAGGAATCGACAAGCAGAACCGAAACTAACATTTCTAAACGAACAATGGCGGACACTGACAATTTGCGAATGAGTTCTGCCTTTTGTAAACTGAATTTATCAATAAATCAGGGCGAAAAACGTCACTTGTCCGCCGGACAAGTCAATTGAAATATCTACTTGTCCGATATTGTAAATAACACGTCCCGGACGGTGGGACGTGTACTTTTTCGCACACTGAACTGGCTATAGATAAGCCAGTCCTTTATTAGTATATAAGTGCTCTGTGAGCAGTTCTTTGTTAGTAATTCTATATCTCGAAGTGGAGTCGAAAGAGATTAGTTTTCAGTCTCCTCCGGAAGATGTGCAAGCTATCTGCGGTCCTGATTTCAATGGGGAGCTCATTCCACCATTTTGGAGCCAGGATAGCAAACCCACGTGTTTTTGCTGATGGGAACTTGGGTCCCCCTCGCAGCGAGGGAGCAGCGAGCCGTTTGGCTGATGCAGAGCGAAGTGCACTGGGGTGTACAGTTTAACCATGTCCTGGATGTAGGAAGGGCCAGATCCATTCAAGCATGATACGCAAGTACCAGTGTCTTGAAGTGGATTCAAGCAATTACTGGAAGCCAGTGAAGTGAGCGGAGGAGCGGGGTGGTGTGGCAAAATGTTGGAAGGTTGAAGACTAGACGAGCCGCTGCATTCTGGATGAGCTGCAGAGGTCGGATGGCACATGCAGGTAGACCAGCCAGGAGGGATTTGCAGTAGTCTAGGCGTGAGATGACGAGAGCCTGGACCAGAACCTGTGTTGCTTTCTGGGACAGCTGGGGACGTATCCTCCTGATGTTGTAAAGAGTGTATCTCCAGCAGCGGGTTGTAGCAGCGATGTTTGCAGTGAAGGACAGTTTGTTATCTAGGATCACACCCAGATCCCTTGCAGTCTGTGTCGGGGAAACAACAGAGCTGCCGATGTTGATTGCTATGTCAAGAGCGGGACAATCTTTTCCCGGAAGGAAAAGCAGTTCAGTCTTGTCAAGGTTGAGCTTGAGGTGATGAGCAGACATCCACTGAGAGATGTCAGCTAGACAAGCAGAGATGCGTGCGACGACCTGGGTCTCTGAGCGGGGAAAGGACAGAATTAGTTGGGTGTCATCAGCGTAGCAGTGGTATGAAAAACCATGCGGGCTAATGACTGATCCGAGCGAGTTTGTGTACAAGGAGAAGAGGAGGGGACCAAGAACAGAGCCCTGAAAGACCCATGTAGTTAATTGACAAGGGTCGGACTCGGAGCCTCTCCAAGTTACCCTGTAGGTACGGTCTTTGAGGTATGAGGTGAGGAGGGAAAGTGCAGAGCCTGAAACTCCAAGTTTCTGGAGAGTGCGAAGGAGGATCTGATGATTCACCGTGTCGAATGCAGTAGACAGGTCCAGAAGGATGATGAGAGAGGAGAGGGAGGCTGCTTTAGCAGTGTGCAGTTCCTCAGAGACAGCAAGGAGAGCAGTTTTTGTGGAGTGACTTAACTTATGAAGTTACGTCTACAATTAGGAGGGTAAGCTTTTATTTCTGTAACGTTAAACTTATTGTTTTTCTTCAACAAGTTTGACTACATTGAAAGACAGAGGAGGGACAGTATGTGCATTCTTAATGAACATACTTTGTATTTTTGTATTTGTCAGGGTGTTATGCTACAGGTCCATGAAGACAGGCCCCGCAGTGAGTTCAGGATGAAGTGTTACTGTCTTAGTTACCGTCTGGTTAAACATGTTCCTGGGGATTCGGCTCATTTTAGACACAGCCAATAGTAAAACGTAAACTTACTACATAAGCATAGTGCGGAAAAGTGACCAAAGCTCTGCTGACTTTTCTGTGCACTAAGCAAATTCCATAAAGGCCTGGGGCCTCATTTATAAATGGTGTGTCTGCTCAAAAGATGGCGTACGCCAGTTTCTGCGCACTGTTTGCGATTTATAAAAAACTAACTTGACGGGAAAATGTGCGGAGAATAAATTGAGGCTTAAAAATATGAGAAGACAGATCAATACCTCCATAATCTTCAGTGTGGTTAGCTATGAATCTTCCAAAATGTCCAAACACCTTGTCCAGGACATTGGTTTATACAGTATAAAATGTGCAACAGTACAGTAGGCCCACACAAACTGCAGAACACCGGGGCTTTGGGAACACTCAAAATTACTTAAAATGATTTAATTCCCATTTAACCTGTCTCAGGGCTTCTTAAAATGTAATAAACTATTCATGTGTCCTACTCATTTAATGGGAAGAAACTCAGCTAACTGATGATATGAACCTTACCGAAACAAAACACAAGTCTCACAAGAAGCGTCTAAATGAGCCCTGAGCGAAAAAATGCTAACACACTCTAGGTATAAATCAATCGATATACTTATCGGATATGCACAAACAAGCTTAGCTAACAAGCTGAGATTCCACAGATTCTAGAAATATAAGTATCATCACTGAGCAATCAGAACTCGCGACAGGGGAAGCAAATACAGACATCACACAACGTAGCTTTAGGTAGCAAAACACGGATATATGCTCACCTTTTGCTGTTATTCTGATCAAAAACGAGAAACGCGGTTGAAGGTTAATCCATAGGTTAATCCAATGTATCTGTCACTTTGAAATAAGTATTGATAATCCATAATTCAATTTTTATGTCAAAAACTGAGTTTTCATGTTAGCTGCTAATGATAGCTTCCAGAGTGTATGACAGCTTCCTGTTTTGTCTCCTTGGATATGAGTCCAAACAACTCACAAACTGCACCGGGCGCTGACGTAGGCACCCTGTGACCATCAGATTTGACGACGCTGATTGGCTGAAATGATATTTCGGCGGCATAGTTTAAAGATAGCAACAGTTGGCTTCTGCTGCACTTGCTGCACTCTCGTCTGGGTGCTGTGCATAGCGCCCAGATGAGAGAGGGTAATGATACACGCTATGTCCAGGCAGGAAACATGTGACTTATCAGTACACAATTTTAAACAAGATTTTATTGTAGATTATACATTTTACTGATACAAATTATATAATATGTAACTTGTTTATTACAAATATAAAAAATATATTTTTTACATATATATTTTTTTATTTTTAATATGGGAAGAAGGGGGCGGCGCCCCTATGGGCCGGCCGCCACTGCTACTAACATGTTTAATCGTGTTTTATGCCTGTGCTGTCTAAAGACGCTGTCTTACTCCAGCCAGCGGGTGGTGCTGTTGCTTTTTGTTTCTTCTTTTTTTGTTAGTACCAGCCAATGGGAAAGACTTACATTAAACACATAGGAAGTGATACCCACATGTGAGTCGTGGGCTGCAGTCGAATAGTCCCTTTAACTTAGGAACCTTCCTAACCACGTGAAATGACCCGGAAGTCCCTCAGTGGCAGCCATGATAAGTGCCGTTCGAATTCTCTAGAATGATAGGAAAGGAGGTTTCAAACTTCCTTTATAACCTCATTTAGCTTAGGAACCACTGAACCTCCCTAACCGAAAGGAGAGGAGAAAATGCTGCCCACAATGCCTTGCAGCCGCAGCATTTGACGTCACACAACAGTCGGCCGTTCACGGACACAAACGATTATGACGGAAAAATTATATCATGAAAGTTACGGTGCTTATTAAGCATTTTCAAACGTATGTGGTAAGTTGCCAAAGTGCTTTGTTTTGAACGTTCATCAGTATTATAATCAAAAAGAGAAATATGAACGTTAGTTTTTACTGAAATTATCAAATAAAGTCAACATTTCACTGAGCTGTGTGGGGTTTGTTCAACTTTTAAAAGATGTTTGAATGGTGATGTACACAGTGATAGGTGTTAAAGACTAACGTTTATAATAAATACATTTGTATTGATTTTAAGATATTTTCATAGTTCATACGATCATTTGTATTAATGTGGACCGGAGGGAGAGGGTGACGAGCATAAGTATCACTTTCATTTTTTATTTCAATTTCAATTTTGGTCATGAAGAATATGTTTCTCTGTTGCCCCCGTTCATAAAGCATAACACAACAGCATCAGAGCACGGTGCAGAACCTCTAGATGAGTTTACAGTAGTCCCTCGTTCTTATTAAACATCCATGTTGTAGTCCGCTGTATAGAAAACTGTAGTTTCCATAGTTTCCCCACAGCGGCAGACGCACAAAATGGCGTCCGCTGGCGCATCATAAACACGTCGGATAGTGAAAGTGCAGTCGGATTCTCTAAAGCACCGCAGTCTCTTCTCCTAAATCCTTTTGAATTCTGCTATCCACTATCCCTTAACCCCGTGACGTTTCACTCAGAGGTCAAGGAATAGGAGATAGGGTTAGAACTTAGGAGCTTATTTTTAAACTATCCGAACGCAACCGTGGTTGAAAACGCTAAATGGACTATTCGGCTGCAGTCGCATAGTCCATTTAGCTTAGGAACCTTCCTAACCACATGAAATGACCCGGAAGTCCCTCAGTGGCAGCCATGATAAGTGCCGTTCGAATTCTCTAGAATGATAGGAAAGGAGGTTTCAAACTTCCTTTATAAGGCTTAGGAACCACTGAACCTCCCTAACCGAAAGGAGAGGAGAAAATGCTGCCCCACAATGCCTTGCAGCCGCAGCATTTGACGTCACACAACAGTCGGCCGTTCACGGACACAAACGATTATGACGGAGAAGTTATACCATGAAAGTTACGGTGCTTATTAAGCATTTTAAAACGTATGTGGTAAGTTGCCAAAGTGTTTTTTTTTTAACGTTCATCAGTATTATAATCAAAAAGAGAAATATGAACTTTAGTTTTTACTGAAATGATCAAATGAAGTCAACATTTCACTGAGCTGTGTGGGGTTTGTTCAACTTTTAAAAAGATGTTTGAATGGTGATATAGGTGTTAAAGACTAACGTTTATAATAAATACATTTGTATTGATTTTAAGATCTTTCATAGTTCATACAATCATACGTATTGGGATCATTTGTATTAATGTGGACTGGAGGGAGAGGGTGATGAGCATAAGTTTCACTTTTTTATTTCAATTCCAACTTTGGTCGTGAAGAATATGTTTCTCTGTTGTTCATAAAGCATAAAGCACAGCATCAGAGCACGGTGCAGTCTCTAGATGAGTCCGTCGTTCTTATTATACATCCATGTTGTAGTCCGCTGTATAGAAAACTGTAGTTTCCATAGTTCCCCCACAGCAGCAGAGGCACAAAATGACGTCCACTGGCGCAACATAAACACGTCGGATAGTGAAAGTGCATTCGGATTCTCTAAAGTACCGCAGTCTCTAGTCCTAAATCCTTTTGAATTCTCCTATCCACTATCCCTTAACCCTGTGACGTTTCACTCAGAGGTCAAGGAATAGGAGATAGGGTTAGAACTTAGGAGCTGATTTTTAAACTATCCAACCGCAACCTTCGACTTCAGCCCTCGTCTCCGTAAATATCCTTGCGTCAGCGTCTCACGTGGTTGGGCGTGCTCTCTTCTGACCATATTTGGAAGTACAACTTCCTACAGGTTCAACCTCCACTGTCCGGGGCCGCAGCTAGAACCTTCCCGTTCCTTCAACATGATACTGTAGTGATTACAAGTGTGATTTCAGCATACGAGTGCTTTTGTTTTGAAATCACTTCGGTGAGTTTCGTCTGCGCTCTTATTTATTAAGGCAACTTCCGGTAGCAGAATATGAAAAAACTGTAGTTTTTTTGTTTCTATTTTCTAGTGATTTTATTTTTTGTTTTGAGAAGTAGAAAATGAAAATCATCCCGTTTTTTAAGTTTAGTAAATCCCTTTTTGACCATGATAAAGAAAAACGCCTTGTATTTCAATTTTAAAACGAAAAATCAAATATCCAGTCGTCTTTTTTTTTTGAATATCTTTTGTGAAAAGAAAATCCAATGACCAAAAAATATACTGACCCATGTTCTTAGTTAACTTGTGAGGCTTACAACGTGCACTTTTACTTAAACTAGTTTGATGAAATGCTGATGTAGGTGGCAATATGTGTTATTTGAGACTTCCCATTGGCTCTCCAGTACAAAAGGAAATGTACTAACCAATCAGAACTCAGGATTGTCTTATTGTCAAATTAATTAAATTAAGATGAAATACCGGATGAAGCACAACGTTTAATAACAACAAAAATCCCTAAACAGCATCACAGTAGGGAATAAATAGTTCTGCAAACATAAACACATTTTTCAATTTACAATGAATCCTAACTACAATATCATCACAAAAACTCATTTTGTAAGTGAAGGTTCCTTACAGGTTGGAGAGGTGGTGCATCACTCTTAGTTCATTGAAACGTTCTTAACTCGCACCATCTGATTATTTATTAGATAGAAACTATTAAGGACATGTCATTTATTCACTAACAGAGAATAGTTTTCAGCCCTGTTAGCAGGTTTGTGGCTAACTGAGCTCATGTCAAAGTCAGCAGCCATGCTAGAAGCTCTGTGGCTAACTGAGTTAGCTCAAATAATGTTAGCAGCAGCTTACCATAAATGAAAAATGCTAACTTACTATGTTGCTATGTTCATCTTAATTAGCATGCTAACATTGGCTAATTAGCAATTAACACAAAATACAGCTGAAGCTAATGCACTAAGTAGTTTTAAAGGTAATTGGTCAGAAAAAGACATTATCTTTAACTGCTTTTGGCTGGAGTTCATGGGTTTACCCAAGTATTTATATTCTTTAACATGTCACAGCAGCGCAAAAAAACGTACCATTCAGGCATAGCTTCTAGCCTTGCAGTCTCATCATTTAACTAGCCCGGATTGGCGGATTATCTAATTTGCTCATTTAAAATGTGTCGAATTGATTGGATGTAAATGCCATTGTTGGTTGTCTTACAGCCATTTGTTTTTTTAACACTTTTTTTTAATACACGAGGGAGGTGGCAATAATGTCAGAAACTCCTGGTATCTAAAACTCAAAATTACTTGGTAGCCTGTAGTTACAGTTTGAATGATACGTGTATAAGTTTCAATAGGGAAATTAATGATAGCTGAATTCCATTTAGTTACTTTAGCTTTAGGCTTCTGGATCAATAGAACAAAGCTATCATTAATGTTATCAGAAAAACCTGTGTCTTTTCTATTATGATAATAACCCCCAGTATTGTTTACACAATATTCTGGGATTTATCCAGCAAATAATATTTCAGACCTCCTCCTCCAAAATCGTAATTTTGGGCTTGGAAAATGTTGAACGAGCATTTTCTCAAATTATTTGTAATCCTTTGTAAACTAAACAACTACAAAAATAAATGTGTAATCCCCTGCTTCATGAAATGATCAAATAATCATGGTGGCAGTTCCCTGTCCTCACCAATGTTAGTTTCAACAGCTTTGGTGAATTATTTTGTAAAACAGGGTTCTTTATCATAGCTTTTTTTTACGAGATCCTATTGTTGCCAACAATAATAACATTAACACGTACTGATGGATACCTTGTTGTCTCTTTGATAACTCCTAAGAAGTAATGATTGCTGGCTGCATGGTTTTCTGATTGTAACTGGTTTGGATATTTTTCCCTTCTGCTGATGAGTAATTCTAACTAATTCTTCTAAATAATAACTTTGTGTGAATCTTCGGGGAAATCACAGTGTTATGTGGACTAATACGTTGCACCACATCCTGAAACATCACAGTAAAAACGTAGAAATATTACAGTGTCCCAGTAGACCCAACTCAGGATAAATGAGACAAACAACCACACTCCTGTCCCAGCGCTTCATCACGCTACTATAGAACATATCACATAACCCCCCGGCTTCTACATATTTTATAGCTGCATGTGGTTCCAAACAACACACACTTCCTTCATTTCCTCGCTGCCAGCACCCTGTTGGTTAGTGGGCTTTCGTGGCAATTGTCATGTTAATCGTGGGGGTAATAGGCGCCGCTGATGTAACATGGACTTCTGTCTGAAAGAAGTACATCTGAAAGAAAACATAAACATTTATTGTTATCATTATGTAATATTATTCTGTCAAGGTTGAATGTGTAAGCCGTATGAAGCCGTCACTCACCTTACAGCCGACAGCCAGCAGCGTATGCAAAACCACTATGGTCACCACTGTAGCCACTGCCATCACCTTGGTGTCCTCGCGCACAACCGGCCAGAAAGTGAGGACCAGAACTGAGCCAGAGATCACCATTGCAACCAGGATCAGTGTCCAGCGCAACCATTCAAAGGGAATGATCCACAGAACCTGGAGAAGACAGCACATTGCAACCATCCTGTGACTGAGTTTTGATTATCTCGCCAGCTTTCGGACTGATCTACTTCACGTTTGGCATGTGTGTTGTTGTGGACTCGTGGTAATGCAGTTACCTCGCCTGCCTGGCCAGCAGAAAGCTTGGCTATGTTCGCTAAAGTTTTCTCTCGGTCAAAATGGCCTGGAGACTTTTTTTTTCGGGTTAACTTGTATAGGTCAAAATATTCACTACTTGCACTAGTTTGGTTAATTTTGCCTTTACTTGATAACTAGTTGCATACACTTTGTTACATGTTTATTAGTCAAGGCACAGATGTTGACTCGTTAACTTGAGTTAAGCACTTATGTGCACTAAATAAATATTGACAAGTGAGTTTTGGTCACTAGTTTAACTGGTTGAACATACATGTTAACTAGCAGGTAATTTTGTTGTTAGAAAGCTGAACACCACAATTAGTCACAAACAAATAAAAAAGGCCAATACTATTGAACCGGTGTTCTACAGCCGCTCACTAGTACTGGGCAACACTTAACTAGTTAAAAGGAAAAACCCAACATGTTGGAGCCAGACTAGTGAGACAAAAATGTATTTTGCTAGTCAACTAGTGAGAAAAATATCATGGTCACTATTTAACTAGTGACAACCTTTTTGACTTTACTTGCTATCTAGTGAGATACAGTTTGTGTAACCACTCCAGTAGGGTACAACAACTAGTGTACAACCCAGTTTAAAAAGGAAAATAACACTACTCGCCTAATATACTGATAAAATAATTCATATTTTTCTTAATCTGTCCAAGCATTTCCTGAGATTCTGCACATCATTATTTTAATTATATCCAGGTATCCAGCCCTCTTGTCTTTGTGTTTCTCATGAACATCAAACAATGGAGCAGATCAGACAGTTGAGTGACAGTCTTTTCAATATCACTTCGACACGATACATTACATTACAATTAGCTGACGCTTTTATCCAAAGCGACTTACAATAAGTGCATTCGACCAAGAAGATACAAACTTGAAGAAAACAGAATCATATAAGTACATCAGGTTTAATAGAGGTTTTCACTACTTTCTACAGTTGCTGTGGTGCATTCTACAGTAAATTCTACACTACATTCTACAGTAAACCAAGAAGTAATCCTGAACAAGCACTGAACCTGCTAGCAAAACTTTAAAAGGTAATAGACTTACCGAGGTTGGGATGTAAATGAAGAGGGAGTAGCCGTAGACACACACAGTCTCCAGGAATGAATAGCCTCCGATCTGCCTCTCAGCCCCTTGCCGCCAGGTCAGGAAACCCCATAAACCAACGGGCACCAACCAGGCATACATGAAGATCACGAGTGCAGCTATCGTCACTGTTAGCAAAAATCAGGACAAAGACTGCAGGCTCAGCATGACTCAATACAAGTAGGAAAAAACTACTGAGGTCAATGTAACCTTGTTGAGGACTGACCTCTGTGGAACTGAGGTCTGTAGTGGTATGAAGGGTTCCCCTTCTCACTGAGGAAGCTGGACAGGTTTCCGCCGATCGCTACTGAGAACACGAGGGTCACACAAATCCAGAACGGACCTATAAACAAACACAACTGTTCATGAAGACTTTCTGTAATATTGTAAATCTCATCATGATCAAACAATCTTCCTCCAGCCTAAATCTGAGTCCCGAACTTGGCCCTTTAAAGCTGTAAGAAACAAAAAGATGTTTGGAAGATGTTCTGTGCCTTTTGATTTTTATTAGCATATATAAGGTTGTTGTTGTGTTTTGTCCAAAATAAAAAAGCCACTGGGTTGTACTCTTTGCCTCAGTATGTTTCCCAACAAATGCGGGGATCTTAATTACGTTGCATCACTTCATATGTATTTGCGATAAATATAAAACCTGTCAAAGAGCGGATGAGCTCCTGCAGCCAATGCTTGCGCCAACGTATTGACCTCTGTCTTTCCTTGGAGTCCTGCCAGCGGAGGCCAAGTGTGGTTCCTGCAGCTTGGGCAACGCTGGAGCCCTCATTCCCGTGCAAGGGCAATGGAGAGGACACTTCATCGCGGTGTTGTAAAGGCGCCGGGGAAACAACACGGCAGAGCGAAAGTCTACGAGTTATAAGCTCCAGTCAGATTGGCATAAGACGGAGCGCCACGGGTCCTCTGCGTCAGTGGGAGGGATCATCGTGCCCCAATGGTCATCTACCGCCCGCCTCAAGCCAGGCTGCCCCTGGCCAGTTATGTTCTGACCCGCCACGTCTATTTCTTCGATGGGGTGGTCGCAGCAAGCATGGACGTTAAAATCTCACCTACCAATCAAAGAAAAACACTAAACCAGGGATGGGGAACCTTTTTCCTCTCAAGGGCCATTTACATTTTTTCAACATCCTCCGAGGGCCATACAAATGATTGGCCTCTGCTTAAAATCACAGCCCATTCATTTGGCCTTTCTTTCATTCTGTGCAAAGAAAAAGCAACCTGTTAATCCAGATATCTTACCACGACTCGCGTATGCATGCACGGTTGTGGCATAACCACCACAACAGAAAGATATGGAAACAAGATGTGTGCAATTTAGTTTCCTATCAATGTGAACATTATTTAAGTGGGGTGGGGACCTAACCTCCTCTAGGGGGGTCTGGGGGAAGATTTTCTTTTTAATAAATGTTGAAGTTAACTCTTAAGCCCCAAGCCTGTTTTTCAGGTTTCAGGCTCAAAAATGACATTCCCAGAACAAATGACCATATCTTCCCTTCTAAAATGGTTAAATTAATAATCTTTTTTCTCAAAGTAATGATAAACCTTTGAGTTGGATGTAGAAAAGTCAGAATCAATATAGATGTTTTTTTTCTTTTAAAGAAAATTCAGATTGAACATGGTAAAAAACTGTAAATTATAGTGTCCGTCCCAAAAATATTTTGTACTTACAGTGAAAACTAACCTTGGATGATGGGTTAGACTAAAAGCTTTAGGAATCCAAAGTACAACATATAATAAGTACCCTGTATCAAGATTGATGCAAAACAAGTGATATTTTACTTTTTTAGACGGACTTAGCAAAAAAAACCTCTTCTGGGGCCATTTGGGTGGATTTTCCTTATCTCTGGCCCCCATTCTTCGATTTTGACATGTGACGTCTCTTTCTGACCGTTAGAGCCAATAGAATCGAAGGGAAATCGTCCCGAACACACTAGTGATGGGCATTTCGAATCCCTTCGGGGAAACAAATCTTTTGATTCAGTTCACTTTAAAGATTCGTTCACTGATTCGTTCACCGGTTCGCGAACGAGTTCTGGTGATTTGCACGTTCGCGAACGATTCGTCTTTGTACTTAATTTGTTCAGTGAGTCTTCACTACTGCCGAATTCCGTACAAGAAGTTTGCTGGCGTAAAATGTATGATATTAAAACACATTTTACACTTCACCTTGTTGCCCCATGAATTATGCTCTGGGAATAGGCTACATATTATTTAAATTTTAAATTGTAATAAATCTCATCATTTGTGCCTGACTATACGATGTATTACAGCAGGCTAGCACGTTATACTTTCAAACCCATGCACTTACTATGTGGCCTAACTTAAATCCCAAAGCATTAAATTCCATTTGGCCGAGTTCATATATCCTCTACATCGGTGACAATTTATTCATATTTTATGTACCCATCTATGTTTAACTTTAGCTAGCGGCTAAGCTAGTGGGACGCTACGGAGCCCAGCTATCCGCCCTCTGAAGCTTTCTGGGCCGACAGGGGGAGGACAATGTCCCGCTAACGCTGTGTGTGTGTTTCACATTAGCGGGACGCTATAGAGCTCGGGTATCCGCCCTCTGAAGCTTTTAGGGCCAACAGGGGGAGGAGAATACAACGCTGTGTGTATTTATCCCTAAGCTAGCGGCTAAGCTAGCTGGATGCTACGGTTCAGGTATCCGTCCTCTGAGGCATTTATGGCGGACAGGTTGAGGAGGATGTCCCGCTCCTGTGTGTGTGTGTGTGTGTGTGTGTGTGTGTGTGTGTGTGTGTGTGTGTGTGTGTGTGTGTGTGTGTTAGGGCTGAACGATCTATCGTTTTAGACCGAAAATCGCGATCTCAGACAACACGATTTTGGGATCGTCAAAGCTGCGGTTTTTCTTGGTGCATAATAATAATAATTTCGTCAATAATTTCACATGAATGCCCAAGGCTCTGTGCCAGCTACCAATCAGAAAGCTGCAGCCTGCGCTTGACCAGATGACGTGTTCTCCACCCCAATCAGTGTGTAGCTCGTCATTAAATTTCAAGCATGGCAGAAGCGGGAGCAGAAGCGGAGCCGACTAAATTAATACCAAAAAGAAACAGCACGTCGGTCATTTGGCAGTATTTTGGATTTGAGGATGATGATGAACACCAGAAACAGGTGATGTGCCAAACATGTCGTGTAAAAGTGGCTACATCGGCTGGCAATACCACCAATTTACATCGCCACTTGAGAGTTCACCACCTGAACTTGTATGAGCAGTGCATGGCGAAAAAGAACCGTGAAACATCAAGCAGCAGCCATACTTCGGCAAGTCAGCCAACAATAACATCATCGTTCGCCAGTGTGACGCCTTATGAAAAAACTAGCCGAAGACACAAGGAGATTACCGCTGCCGTAACGACTTACATATCGAAGGACATGGTGTCTGTAAACACAGTGACCAAAGACGCATTTAAAAGTTTGCTACGCACAATGGATAAGAGGTATGTTCTGCCCTCCCGCACATACTTCAATCAAGTTGCCATCCCACAGCTCTACACAGAATGTAAGGCCAAAGTTCTAAATGATCTGGAAAACACGGAGTTTTATGCATCAACTACTGATCTGTGGTCAAGCAGAACGAACGAGCCCTACATGAGTTTGACCGTGCATTTCGTCAACGCCAACTTCGAGTTGTGTAGCCGCTGCCTGCAGACAGCATACTTCCCCACTGACCATACAGGGGAGAATATTGCCATGGGGCTGAAGGAGTGCTTGGCCAACTGGGGTCTAAAAGAAGAGGCCCAGACGTGCATAACAACAGACAACGCTACAAATATGATCAAAGCAATGGAACTTAACCAATGGACCAGACTGCAGTGCTTCGGACACAGGCTGCATCTTGCAATTGGTAAGTACAAGAATGTGTGTTCGTGCGAGTGTGTATGTTTACAAAGTTACTACAAGTGTGAGAGTTCGTATTATCCTCGCAGAGGCCCTAGTCTCTGCTATATTACTCTGCCCTCAAACACAGTTGGGAGGGGGGAGGGACGAAGCGGCGAGAGGTTTGTTGTCAAGCTGTAGTTAGCTGACCAACTGTTAGCGCAATGCTACTTTAACATACTGTTTATCCTAGTGAGAAAAATGAACCCTTTCATGGGTAAACTTTAAAACCTCCCAATACTGCTTGCTTCTGTTTAATTGCGGATTGCCGAGAGATGCAAAGGCGGTCTCCCCTATTTTTGAAGCCCTTACTAATGGGTCAATGACGTTTTTGTAGTAGCAGATGTCAGGGTGGTGCAACCACAGCTGATGCCACTATATTACGAATTAAATGATTTTTAGTTTTTTAGTGGAATATCTAAAAAGCATATTCCTTGCTTGTACATTAATTACCAATTACAAATTAATTTATGGGCAATAACTTACTGTGGTAGTACCACCTGACGTCTGCTGCTAAAAAAACGTAATTGAACTTAATACAAGATGACAACAGATGTAATCAATATGTTATGAATTCTGTGTTATGAGCTATCCTTATGGCTTTTCATACTGTAATACATGTAATGTTTTCCACTAGAAAATGCTGTCAAAGATGATCAAAGAATCAAACGGGCCACAGGACTTTGCAAGCAGCTGGTTGCGGTCTTCACTCACAGCTGGAAGAAGAAGAGGGCATTCAAACAGGCACAGCAAGACTTAAACCTACCTCAACAGTCACTGGTCACTGAATGTCCGACACGATGGGGCTCCCGGCAGAAAATGATTGGGAGGGTGTTGGAGCAGAGCAAGGCACTGTGCCAGGTTCTGTCTGAAGACAGGAAGACGCGGCACCTGATCCCCACTTGGCAAGATATAGATGTACTTGAATCTGTAAACAATGCCCTCGGTCCTCTTCAGGAGTTCACAGACGCCCTCTCAGGTGAGGACTACGTAAGCGTGTCATACCTGAAGCCAGTGCTCCATCTCCTCAGAACAGCAACGCTTGCTGAAACTGACCAGGACACGAATCTCACCAAGGAGATCAAATCAAGAGCTCTCCACTACATTGAAGAGAAATACAGCGACCCAGTGACACAGGAGCTCTTGGACATCACATCCTTCCTTGATCCAAGATTCAAGACAAGCTACATAAGCGAAGAGAATGTCCCATACATCAAAGACAGAGTGAAGATGGAAATGGAACAGGTGGCACAAAAGGTAAGCTGTCCTTTTTCTTTGTTGTTTCAAAATAAAACAAAAAGTTGTATTTTTAGTTTTTTTTAACTATACTCTACTGACATTTTAAACTTTTAGACAAAATGCCTCGTTGGTCTTAATCAAAACTGATAGCAAAACATTGATGCCTCTTATTACTGTGTGTTGTAGGAGCAGAGGGCTTGTGTCACAACCCATACCATGCCCCTGAGTGCAGAAGAAGAACCACCATCCACCTCTACAAAACGAAAGCGGTCACTGGGCAGCTTTTTTAAGACCAAGGTGGTCCCTGCTTCCTCTACTGTGCAGTTGGAGGATACCATTAAAGCAGAACTGGACAACTACCTCATAACTCCTACCATTGATGGAGAGCAAGATCCACTGGCCTGGTGGAGAGTGCACAATGTCAACTTCCCATGGCTTGGCAAGTTGGCTCGTAAGTACCTTTGCATACGAGCAACGAGTGCACCATCAGAGAGACTGTTCAGTGCCAGTGGCAATATTGTCACATGTCAGCGTGCATGTCTGAAGCCAGCAAAGGTTGACATGTTGGTTTTCTTGGCCAAAAATCTCTGAAGGGATGAAGGGGAAGATTTATTGATTTTTGTTGTTGTTCTTCTGCACTTTGCCCTGAAATCTCTTATCGGCACCTTACCCTGACATGTCTTTGTTCCATTAAAAAAGATGTTCACTCTTTTTTACTTATCTTTTGTATACAGACTAGATGTAAAATAATTTAACCAGTTTGACATCTTTTCTTGATGAGGAAAATGTAGGGTAATTTAAACTTTTTAAATTATGATTATTATTATTATTTATTTTTACTACCTTTACATTTCACTTCCTCTTGCCACTTTATTTGAAGAAGAAGCACAGGTTTCTGAATACACGGGTTGAATATCTGTAACTGCTGCTGATGTTGATGTTCATAAGCTAGCTCCTTTGAGCCATTTTGCACTACTTTTAAGGTAAGACTTCTTTTTTTGCTCCACTTTGTTGTTATAATTTATAATTTGTATGTAGCCTACGTTATTTTACAAAAGTGCAATTATTTTGATGCTGCTGAGCCATTGATCTTTTTAATGCTTGATATTTTGTTAATAAACAGTCTTGCATTTGAAATCTGTTGCCAGCCGTTTTCATTCTTGCATTATCTTAATGAAATTCATTGTTTTAATTAATTTACACTGAAACTTGATTTAAAGAAAATAAATCGTGGTTGAAATCGAAACCACAATCTCTGCCAGAAAAATCGCAATTTCAATTTTTTCTTAAAATCGTTCAGCCCTAGTGTGTGTGTGTGTGTGTGTGTGTGTGTGTGTGTGTGTGTGTGTGTGTGTGTGTGTGTGTGTGTGTGTGTGTGTGTGTGTGTGTGTGTGAGCTCAGATAAGAGGGCTCTGATTACAGTTTCAATCCTCTGTCAAACTGCATGTTTTCACATGATAAAATGATTTCCTGCCACAGGAGTTTGACAGAGAATAACTGAAAAAGTACACAGTAAAATAACTTCATAGTAGCCTACTTTTGGTAGAAGTCCAAATACTACTGAGTCCAACAGTAAAGTAATTCATTGTATTTGTGGTAGTTGTCTAACTGAGTCCAACTCTGTGTAGATGGAACATCCAGTATTTCGGAGGGGCCCTGACGGGACCCTCCTCTTGAAAGAATGGGATATAAGATAAAAGAACCGCCAGTTCTTTAAGTTCGTCGTTCGCAAACAGCTTCTCTTTAGCTTTTGGCGGAAGCCGGCGACTCAAACAAAAAAATAGTTTTGTGGGAGGAATCAGTTCTTCTCGTTCACTTCAAAGATTCGTTCAAAAAGAACGAATCGTTCGCGAACAACCCATCACTAGAACACACTCATGTTTAAAAAAAAAAGTGGCGTCTTCGCGCATTCAATCTTTCTACAGAGCGTAGGAATGGCCTGCTCTGATGTTTGAAAACGGAATTGCAGTTTTATTTCTTATAGATTATCAGAACATTTCAAAGGGGACACAGCCACATTGGATATTAACCTTTGGATTAACTACAGCATCGTTGTTATCGTTTTAATGCCATTGAAAACCAGTTTTGACCAGACATAACCAAGGTAAGCCATGTTAGTGTTGTAGGCTACCTAGCGCCACATGTTTTGATGTACGTTTTTGTTGATAACGTAGCGAGTTTGTATCTTTCAGTGTTAAGGTGGGCACTGTTAGATTATGTGTCTTTACGATCATAAACGATGTGTTGGATGTGCAGCTAGGATAAGTAATAAGGGAGCTAGGAGTGATTTTCGGTGCAGTAATAGGTTAGCATTTTTCGCTCTGAGCTAATTCAAAGGCTCACTGTTAGCATTGTGTGTTTTTTTTAAAAGAAAAATGAAAAAGATCAGTTAAATGAGTTTTTCCCCGTTATATGGATATAAAATATTCATAGTTTATTAAATATTAAGGTTCCTTAGACGTTGTTTCCTGCAAATGACACGATTTTGGCCCCGGAACCGGGTCCGTGGAGCTTAAGAGGTAAAAGCATCAATCTGGTGCACTTTGAGAGCACAACATTAGGAGATCTATGGATACATCTCTTAACACCCATATGAAACTGAACTGTAAGCAGATTTATTTTTCTTTATGGATATTTTAGAAATCACTCCCCTTTCAAACTGTATTCTTGTTTTTTTAATAACAACTTTCTTTTACTGTTATATAGTATTTTATACCTGTTTACTTTATTCTCTTATTTTTTTATAACTATAATGATCATATAAAGATGTCCCTTTACCTCACTGGTTGTAGAAAAAGCTTCTTATATTCGTTAGCATAGCTAGCTAACCAGAGGCTAATAACAACAAAGTTATTGATTGTACGATTAGTATGACAGATGAACAGATCGCCACTGGGCTTTCAACTAAAGACACAGCCACGCAAAAACTGCGGCATGTGTACGGCTCCTTATGGGTACTGCAATTAGGGATCGATATCGTTTGAAATGTATCGATTCCGATTCCGGTTCTGCTTATCAATTCCGGTTCTTATGGATTCCCCGTTTCGAATCCAAAATTGTAAAAGAAAGAGAAATATCTTTATTTTTCTAAGCTTTAACTGACATTTTTACAAATAAAAAATATACATGCAATACAAATGTATTGCACAATAGCTTAAACCGTTTGAAAAAAAATGAAGGGCGGTGCCGACCGTCAGCGTACCGAGCCGGCCGTTAGCGGCCCGCTGTCTGCCGGCCGTTCTGTGATTCTCCAGAACACACATATGGCCAGTTCTCCCTTACCCTGGCTGTAATACACCGGGTCGCCGCGGCGCAGACGGACCCGGTGGAATAGAGAGTCTACCGCGTTTTGGAACCGTTAAGCAGAACCGAAAGTGTGTATTTTGTATGGGTACCCACAGGGGCGCCATAAGGGGGTGAAAAGTTAGGACGATTCTAAGGGCCCGTGACTGACAGGGGCCCCAAACATTTTTAGAACATTAAGAAAAAATGTTTAAGTATCCTTTCATCAATCATCAATAATTAACTTAGTCTAAGTTCTCTGTGGGTCTCAAACGGTTTGGTCACCCTTTATGTAAACACATATTTCCATTTGAGGGGGGAGTGATTGGTAAAATATGCATGAATAATAAAAAAAATGTTTTAACTAGGTGAAAAAAGGTAAGATAAACTTTAAAAACTTGTTGAGAGCTAAAAGTAGTCTTTGCTGCTGCCTCAAAGAGGAGCAGGGGGAGAGGAGGGAGACGGGTGAGGCTGGTTCAGGAGCCCAGACACACTCACAACTATAAATGAACCAAAAACAAATAAATAAACAAGTTTCAATGTTTTTTCATATTGGATATGGTGTGTTATTGGTTATGGCCATGTACTTATGAATTTTATGATTATTTAAATGTATACAGTTCTGTTTCATATGGGTGCAGTCTCTTTATTTCCCCCTCAAAGTGCACCAGATTGATGTATTTAATTCCAACATTCATAGCCGTGGGAACATGTTTCAAATGGGGGGTGCTGTGGGGATGACACCAGGGCTGGTTCTGACCAATGTGCTGCTAGGCAAGATTTTAGCTGGCAATGAAAAACCTCTACAAAAGACCAATACACTGCAAAAAGAGAAATATATTGACATGGTGCACAGCTTATATAACAAGGCTTCAAATTTATTATATATTATAACATGTTTTAATTGGGGGGGTGAACTTCACATCCTCTCGGGGGGTCCGGGGGTATCCCCCCGGGAAGATTTTTTTAACATTTTAAAGTAAAATGCTTCAATTTGGTGCACTTTGAGCGCCCAATTAGAGACTGATCTAGGGGGTACAACTCTAAACACCCATATGAAAAAGATCGGTTTGCATTTTATTAATCAAATAAGTAGGTATGTGAACATTTCCAATAACCTACCTTAGCCAATAACAAATACATGTAACTTATTTTATTTGTGTTGTTCATTCATATATTATTTTACCAGTTAACATTTATTTATTTATGTATATTTTAAAATCTCTCCAGTTTTAAACAATATTTTTGGTTTACTGTCCTATAGTATACATTGGAATGATTTCAAACCTGTTTTTATTTATCCTAATAACTATAAAGGTGTGCCTTGGAAATATTTGTTGACATAAATTGTGATCAAAACGTTTGAGACCCACTGAGATAACTTCGACTAAAGTGAACTATCTAAGCCCTCAGAGTCCTTTACCTCACTGAGCCTCTCAGTCTGACAGGAGAGGACTCTCCCTCCACATTATTGTAGAAACAGCTTCTTATATCCGTTAGCGCAGCAGAAGCTAACAACAATCCCCGCCGGTACCGCGGTATCCCCTCTCTCTATCTCTCTCACTTTGGCTGTGAGCTGCGGGAGCCTGCTAAGCCAACATCCCCCACTTTCATCACTTACAGCGCCCATCGTACAGGGCAAATGGAAAATGTAACCGGGGTGAAAAGGGTGTTATCTTTACTTAATTATGAATGTTGTTACATCAAGGCTGAAAATTCGTTTTTTTTTTATTATATCTTGTGGAAGTGCAGATCCCCTGTCCTCCACCAGAGGGTGCTGCAGCACCCTCAGCACCCCTACTTCCCACGGCCCTGCCAACATTTAAAAAAAAAAAACCTTACCGGGGGAGCATGCCCCCGGACCCCCCTAGAGGATTTGAGGTCCACCTCCACTTAAAATATGTGCACATGGATAGGTTCCGAAATAGATTTGCACATTTTTTTTAAATAGTAACCCATGTCCATATGTTTATTCTGGGGTAGTAGATTTAAAGTTTAGGGCTATCACTATGGGCAGCAACGCTGTAAATATTGACAAATAAATCCAAGAAAATGGCACAAAAGAAAACTGGTAGTGGCCTGGCTGGGTGTATAATTCCCGGCCTGACTTATTGTCCCAGTCCAGGAATGTTAGTGTTATATCAAATAGTGGAATGGTGCAGTAGAATTTGCAGTCTGCAGTTATATTTTCACCGCTCAGTGTCAGTAAATATTGTGCGGTTAGTATTGGACTACAAGATAGATGCAAGCCTGTACAGGTAGAGTTATTTAAAGCATAAATGAGTCGGTTGGGTTCTGGAGGTGTGGTTACAGCAATTGTGCTTGGTTGGCGTGGCCTTTGCCTGGTGTTGGGGCCCAATGTGATATATTTTCATGGGGCCCAAAATCCCTGGCGGCGCCCCTGGGTACCCGGTACCTGGCATTTTCTTATCGGTTCTCATCTGGAACCGAGTTTCGGTTCCCAACCCTAACTGCAATGTCTGAAATTTCAAATGTATATCTCCGGCTGGGAAGGTGGAATGTTCGTACCTCGCCGAGTCTGGTTCTATCAAAGAGCAAAACTACACTTTCTTCTGGATGGGAAAAGCCAAAGATGAACACCGCACACACGGCGTAGGCTTTGCAGTGTCCAACAAGCTGGTGCAAGGGTTTGACACCCCTGTCGGTGTGTCAGAAAGGATCATTTCCCTAACGCTCAAGCAATCAGCCAGCCCAATACATCTGATATGTGCCTACGCCCCCACACTGCCAAGTGAAGCTGCGGTCAAGGACCAGTTCTACGACAGCCTGGCAGGCGTCTTGAACAAGATTCCCCCCCGAGGACTGCGTGATGCTGCTCAGCGATTTCAATGCTCGCGTCGGTACCGATTATATGGCATGGCCGGATGAAATTGGTCGCTTTGGTGTCGGGAAAATCAACGAAAACGGACAGCGAGTTCTCGAGCTGTGCAGTCAACATGGGCTCTGCATCGCAAACACTTGGTTCCAGCAGAAGCAATGTCGGCGGGTGACATGGATGCATCCACAGTCCAAGCACTGGCACCAGCTAGACTTAGCTTTGGTCAGAAGACGGGACATTGGCCTAGTCAGATGCTCCAGAACTTCGCTGTTTACTGCCAAGAACAAGGCGCACAAAGTGTACAAGCAACGGGAAACACGGAGTTCTCTCACTGCACTCAAGGATGTGCAGCGTGAACTTCAGAGGACAGCTCGATCCTGTGCTAACCAGTACTGGAAAAAGCTCTGCAATGACATGACAGGCTTCAGACACTGGTAACCTGCGGGAACTGTACAGGGGCCTGAAGAAGGCTATTGGGCCGAGAGCAAAGAAGGTGTGTCCGCTGAAGTCTGCAGAAGGAGCACTGATCACTGACACAGGGCAGCAGATGTCACGATGGGTTGAGCACTACTCTGAGCTCTATGGCAAACCAAGGAGCATCAGCGACGTGGCTTTGGCCTCAACCCCCAGCTTTGACATCAATGCTGTGCTGGACAACTTGCCAACCATGGCAGGGCTAGTGAACGCGCTGAAGCACACTGCTAAGGGCAAAGCTGCGGGCACGGACAGCATCCCGGCTGACCTGCTCAAATGTGACAGCTGCTTACTGCCACACATGCACAAGCTGCTCTGTCAATGCTGGCAAGCAGGCGCTTTCCCATCGGACGCCAAGATAATCACGCTTTACAAGAACAAACAACAAAGGGGACTGTAACAACTACCGTGGCATTTCGCTACTGAGCATGCTTGGCAAGTTCTTCTCCAGAATTCTGCTGGTGCAGCTCCAGAAACTGGCCGCTCACGTATACCCAGAGTCACAGTGCTGGTTTCGAAGTGGCCGATCTACAACAGACATGGTCTTCACGGTGCGCCAGGTGCAAGAAAAGTGCAGAGAGCAAAACAAACCACTTCACATGGCATTTGTCGACCTGACGAAGGCGTTCAACATGGTGAGTCGGTAAGGACTGTTCGCCATCTTGCAGAAACTGGGCTGCCCACCGACACTGCTCGGGCTGGTCAAATTGCTTCACGAGGACATGTCAGCAACGGTTTTCTTTGAAGGATCTACTTCAGACAGCTTCGCCGTTCGCAGTGGAGTCAAGCAAGGCTGCGTGTTAGCACCCATGCTCTTCGGCATCTTCTTCTCTGTTGTGCTGCATCATGCATTCAACGATCACGTGGACGAAGACGGCGTTTTCCTGCAAACGCGGTCAGATGGGTTTAACCTGCCCCGACTGCGCGTGAAAAGCAAGTTACGGAAGGTGCTAGTTCGTGAGCTCTTATTCGCGGACGACGCAGCTCTGGTGTCTCACAGGCGATGCTGGTCTACATCGCCTGATTGACAGATTCAGTGCAGCATGCTCTTTTACTGAACATCAACATAAAAAAAGACAGTTGTTATGCACCAAGCGGGAAGAGCAGCGTCGCCGGTAATGGTGAACGAGCATGTGCTGCAGACTGTTGACCAGTTCACGTATCTTCGTTCAACAATCAGCAGTGACCGGTCGTTAGCTAAGGAGATCCAGACTCGTATCGGCAAAGCCGCAACGTCTTTCAGTCGTTTGCGCAACAGAGCCTGGAGCAACAAATACCTCACAGAGCGCACTAAGACACGTATCTACCAATGTTGCGTGGTCAGCGTCCTGCTGTATGGTTCCGAGGCGTGGTCAACTTACGCGCGGGACGAAAGAGAGCTAAATGCTTTTCACATGCGGTGCCTGCGCAACATCCTCGGGATCACATGGCGGGACAAGGTCACGAACGAGGCTGTGCTGGCGCGCACGGGCAGCAAGTCAATATTCCAAACACTGAAGGTCAGGAGGCTGCGGTAGCTCGGTCACCTTCGCAGACTGCCAGATGGCCGCCTGCCAAAGGACATCGTATACAGCGAGCTGAGCGCTGGTTCCAGAGGCAGAGGACGACCACTGCTGCTCTTCAAGTATGTCGTAAAGCGTGACATGAAGGCCCTGGACATTGCGACGGATAACTGGGAGAGGCTGGCGGAGGACCGGACGAAGTGGTGCCAGCAGCTGCGCGAAGGTGGTGACCGACTTGACAAAGACTGGATTTGTGGACTTGCTCAAAAACGTGGACATACTGTATGTCTCTGATTGCACTGTACAATCTCTTGTAGATTTTCTTGCCAATATATAATATATGCTAACGATAAACTGTTATGTTGTCTCTGAGTTGTATGCTAACGGTGAACTACACCGTTTCATCTTTGAGCTATATGCTAATGGTAAACTACACTGTGTGGTCTTTGAGCTGTATGCTAACGGTAAACTACACTGTGTGGTCTTTGAGCTATTTGTTAACGTTAAACTGAAGTGTTATCTTTGAGGTGTATGCTAACGGTATACTACATATAGTTGTGCTTGAGCAATATGCTAATGGTAAACTACACTATGGTTTCTTTGAGCTGTATGTTAATGGTAAACTACACTATATGGTCTTTGAGCTGTATGCCAACAGAAAACTACACTGGGTGGTCTTTGAGCTATAGTCTAATGGTAAACTACACTGTGTGGTCTTTGAGCTGTATGCTAACGGTAAACTACAGTGTTGACTTTGAGGTGTATGCTAACGGTATACTACACATGGTTGTGCTTGAGCAGTATGCTAATGGTAAACTACATTGTGTTGTACTTGAGCTATTTGCTAAATGGTAAACTACACTATGATTTATTTGAGCTGTATGCTAACGATAAACTTCAAGTGTTTTTTCTGAGCTGTATGCTAACAGCAAACTACACTGTGTTGTCTTTGAGCTGTATGCTCACGGTAAACTACACTGTGTTGTCTTTGAGCTGCAGCAACTATGCAGTGTCGTTGTCAGTCTTTTTTCTTTTAACCTGCAACAGTACAGAGTCATTCCAAGGTTTGAAATCAAAAATAACTTTTATCCATTTTTTATTTGAAATAGTGTCACTCCTAACCTCAATCATTGTAGCCTATGACTATTAAAATAGCAAAAAAACATCTAAAACAGGGCCTTCATAGTCCAGACATCTTAAAGAATTATAAAAGAGAAATATAAAATAACACATTACCATACAGATCTGGGTTGCTCCTAAGGTTGTGTTTTATAAAGTTTCTTCCAGGTAATGGCATCAGTGACCCCTTCACTCTGTCCAGGACCTACATCACATGATAGGACGTAAAGCAAAACAAAAGTTATTTTTATGATAGAATATGTACATGTTTTTAGTTAATCTTGGTTTACCTTGACAAAATCACCATAATCATAGACATGCGAGTGTTTTTGCAGAGAGGTGGGTCTCATACCTGCACTGTGTCAACATTGAAGAAGGACTGATAGTACTCAAAGGTCCAGAAGCCACCCGTTGGTTTCTGTCCTCCTAACAGCTGGAAGCACATCAAGACATCGAACATCAAATATCTGCAGCAGCCCATGTCATCGTGTCATGACTCAACGGAAACTTTACTCACCTCTGAACTCTCCTCCTCACCCTCCTCCTCTGAGAGGTCAAGCTTCACATCCTCCCCTCCTCCTCTTCCTCCTCCTCCCCCTCCTGCTGCTGTAGTGCTGGTGTTTGAGGCAGACATACTGAGGGTGGAGGCCCCGGGGTCTGCAGACAACAGCTCTGCTGCTTCGTCAAACTCTACAAACATGCATCAACACACAGGTATTGAGTGATACTTGTGAGGGTACACATTACTAATCTAATTTAAAAAATAGTCCAAACTATTTGGGAAATGGATAATGTAAATTGGAGTTCTTAAGCAGTCAAATAAATGTTAGATATGACCAATGTGCCACTAGAGTTCACTGTAACTGATTCGATTGGATTACATGTTACATTAAGGAGCATTTTAAGTGTGTTTAAGGTATAACACACAAGTTAAAAATATGACAAAACATTTAAAATGGGAACATTTAAAAAATGTGAAAACATATATTCGCGCAGCGAGCTGAGCGCTGGTTCCAGAGGCAGAGGACGACCACTGCTGCGCTTCAAGGATGTCGTAAAACGTGACATGAAGGCCCTGGACATTGCGACGGACAACTGGGAGAGGCTGGCGGAGGACCGGACGAAGTGGCGCCAGCAGCTGCACGAAGGTGGTGACAGACTTGACAAATAATGGATTCGTGGACTTGCTCAAAAACGTGGACATACTGTATGTCTCTGATTGCACTGTACAATCTATTGTAGATTTTCTTGCCAATAATAAAAAAATTAAAAATAAACAGTAGAAAATATTTATATCTATGGACTATCTAAATAATACACACATACAATACACATAATTATTACTAATACATAATAATTAGTAGTCTTCAATAGCACAATCTACTAAAAATGTATATATTTATAAACAAACATGTGCAAATAAGTTGCTGTATTTTTTTTAATAAAGATTTGAATGGCAGAGAGTCGGTTTGAGCACACTATGCGCAAATTGTGCAGGGTAAAAAACAAAAAAAGGGTGACAATAAATCCACTGCAGAACTGAGGTGCTTCTAATTCAAATCATGTGTCCTTGCTTCTTGTGTATGTCTCACTGCGCCCCTGACTGTTCAGAGGAGATGACCCCCCCTTAGCCGGAGTCTTTTTCAGCAAAACACAGTCCTTTATTGTTAATCTGTTAAAGATTGGACTCTGCATTTTAGCCCGTTGTTTTGACATTTCACTTCTGTTTTACACCAGGAAAATGTAACTTTTTTGGAACATAAATAACTTTCATTTTTTATCTAATTGATGTTTCCTTCTTTTAAACTTGTTATCTAATTTACCCATTATCATGAATTACATCCAGAGAGAGCCTATAGTTAAGAAACACATTGTCAACTAATTTCCATTCAGTCATATGATGACACTGTTCTTTGTGCATTTGGTACAAGATTTGTTTTCATTTAAGAAATGCATACTTAACAAAATTGCCCCCAAACATTCCTTAAAATGTTGGGAGGCAAGCTTGGTTTAAAGGTTGCATTAGGAAGGATTATAATAGCAAAGCCATACATGCAGGCACGTGCACACATAGCCCCTTGCCCTTTTTCTTCCTCCTGAGAAATTGCCCTTTTTATGGGGTGCTTTTTTTTCTCCAATAAATGAATATATATCTAGCCTACTGCTGTTTGCGCACAGTTTCCCTTTCCAAAAAGATATTGATGGAATACAAAATAAAAATATCAGGTCAGGAGATTAGACTGTGAAGTTCCAATGCTCTCTCTACCCTCCCTCCACGTCTCGCGCACAGCGGTGCGGACATCGGCAGTCACTTCAGACAGACAGGTAGCGGCACCTCCACCCTAACTGTCACTTCAGAAAGACAGGTAGCAGCACCTCCCACTTTACTGTGCCATGTTATGCCGGCTTTTATTGGCTTGTTGGAAGAGTGGTGATGAACAAATTACTAAACTGCCAGTGCCTCAAGTTTACAGCTAATTAGCCAAAAGACAAAAACAAATATAGTTAACTAAGGTAGGCTACTAGCTAATGGATAAGTTAACTCAAGGTTTAGCTAAGGCAATTTATCATGGGTATTCAGGATAATGTAGCCTACTGTACTTAAGAGGAGACACTACAGGTGAATACAGTAAAATGTGTATCTAATAACGTCATCACAATTGCCACATTGATATGCAAATTCACGTTAATTAGTAGCCTACACTAGTAATAAAGTAGTCTACTATCTTATCTCTTATCTTAATTGAAATGCACTAATTTGCATGCAGTTACCAAGGCATTGCAGGTGAAAAGGATAAAACAAAAAACATATCACCTCACAACTTCCCCAGATAGTTACTTACGTCAAGTCAGTATTTCCCCCTGAAATGTTATTTTAGTTTAAATATGCAGATTAGCTTTAAATCTAGGCTATAGATTAATACAGACATGGTAGTAAAGCAAACACTATTTATATGTTTTTTTTAACTTTTCTTTCCATTAGAGTGAAAGAAAACATGGAAGCAAAATAGACCAAAATAACAAAGTGTGCAAGTACATGAAAAAACGATATTTTTGCCGATAATGTCCTTAAACAGTAACTTCATAATTTTGAATGTTGGCTGCTCATTTAATAACTATTAATTTGACTAGTTTGTTGTCTGCTATTGTGCGTAGTGAATACTAAAGAAGGCCATTGTCTCTGTGTTAGCTGATTATTTTGTAGAATTCTGTTGAGTATTAAACAATTGCGTGAGTGTGATGGTATTAAAATAAATTGGTCACTAAGTCAGAGATGTGCAACTATATTTAACTTTTTGATTTACATTTTTTTTAATTATAAATGATTATGGGAAGTGCCCTTTTTCTCACTTGCTCCCGCCCCCCAAAATGTCTATGCAATGTCAGTGTTTCCCCTACCATTGTCTTGGCGGGGCGCTGCGCCCTGCCAACGGAGCCCCGCGCCCTGCCTGAAATTCAAGCTGTTTTTATTTAGTTTTTTCTTTAAAAATAAATATATATAGCACCAAATTTCAACTGAAGTCATCTATCTACGGTCACTTTTCCCATTGAACATGTGCTCTTTTATTAAATAAACTAAACGCCATGTTATTTATCCAATGTGTTCATGTTTCAGTGTACACTGCTTTGCGTATTCACATTCTCCCTCCGCTCTGTTTCTGAAGGGCGGGGCTCACACACACACACACACACACACGAATGCACACACTCGCGCTCACAATCAGAGACAAGAGCGGAGGAAAGGAGGAGAACAACAAAGTGTAAAAAAGTCAAACAAATCTACTTTATTGGCACGAGCTCTGCTGTCTGCCCGTTTGTGTCCCCCCCAAGTTTCAAATTCGTTTATTATTATTTTTTAACCGCAAGCCGTTATCGTCACGGGAGAAGGACACACACAGCCTGCCCAGGTGGACGCGCGCGAACGCGACAACGAACGTAGCGTGCGCATTCTAAAAATAGCTCACGGATGGAGCAGGTAACCCGGTTTTGAACTACAGTATTGAGATGTGAGTTGGTTTATTCAGTAAATTAGCTCAGGATAATTGGATGTTCTGTCTACACCTGTTGATGTGAGGCTAATGCAGGACTTGCTAGCTTGATGCTACCGGCATTTAGCGGCAGTGACTCAACAAATTGCCACTTAAAATGTATCGTCAGCAATGTATGACAAGTAGACTGCTTGTTTAATGTTACACTAACACCAATAGCTCAATATGATCATAACACGATTGCTTTCATATCAGAGATCAGATGAGGTGGAGCTGCCTCCAGCAATAGAGGATGAGGCAGAGAGAAGCAGCAGCAGCACAGGGTTGCAGCAGGTATGTTATATGCTGTAGTCAGGTGATTTAAATGTATCAATGAAAGGAAGAAGTGTAGACAACATGATAAGAAGGGAATACAGTTTAAATTAAAGTAATACAGTATAGTGTAACACTGTACTGTATTACTTTTTAATGTCCAAATACATTTGTTACTGTACGATATCGATAACAATAATTCACAGCTCCTCTCTGCTCCAGAGGATAACAAAAATGTGGGCGCCCCGACATTTGTTTTCGAACAGCACCCTGCCAAGGCAGTAAACCTAGGGGAAACACTGCACGTCCCTGCATACATGTGCCAATCTGAGTAAGATTAATTTAAATTTCAGCCTTTACCTTGGAATTGCAGATCATTAGGACTGGCCATTGCTTCAGTGATCAAACAGCAACCTCATGCAAGAACTAGGAGAAGACACAGGTAAGACACGTTTACATACTAGGGATTCCTTTCTGTCAGTCAAAAATATGGTATTATACATCAATCATCTGTCCATTAGCCAATCTTCAACCTTACCAAGCAATCTCTTTAAAGTATAGATTCGAATGTTAAGAAATAATGTTTAAATTATAATTGTTCCTTGGCTTTGTGCTGAGAACAGGTTAAACCCACCTGTGCTCCTCGGCAGCAGGATGACCTGTGTGACAGCTGATCCGGGCTAACGCTGGGCTACATTCACACAACACTTATGTTTCTCATTTGTTTGAAGATTTTACAGAAGCCAAATCAAATATATCAACCCCAGTACACGTAGGTTAAATAAACGGACAGAAAATAACCACACACTGCTAGCATCTGTCTTTGTAGCGAGTTTACAGTCAGTCTGTTAACTTCCGGTACACGTCACTACGTAAACAAAGCTGTCACGTGAGCCATTTGAGTCTTTCTAAAAGGAGGTTTGTTGATTTAAATATATAATACTGTGTAGTTGAGTGACATATTAGATTCAATAAAATATCAATCAACGTTTGTTTCTAACACAATTGCACGATCTATTAAAAATATGAAAGCCTTTGGTGACAGAAAGCGGAACGTTTGCGAGGTAGAGTTTTCTGTCGGAAGATGAAAATGAATCACCGCGAGGGGCGCCATTTTGGCTCCGGCATGTGAGCTGTCTTCCTGACTATCAGCATGTTTGCTCTGCCTGAAGGTGACTGACTGCACTCGGGACTGAATTAATCTGGAATGGCTTCGTGGCGTGTATTGAGGAGGACGCTGTGCACGGCGGCGGAGGCAGCAGCGGCTCCGGTCCCCGGCAGCAGATGGGAGAGACTGAAGAAGAATAAAGTTGGTGAGAAAATCAATATGCTAATGCTAGCTATTGGAACGTTAGCGAGTGTAATGTAAGCTTAAGGTTAATTCAACGTTAAGGTGATGGGGACACCACTAGGTATCTCTCGATGTACAGTTTAAAGTTATATTCCATACTACACAGTTCACTTGTCATGTGTTTTGAGAAGCGACACACCACAAGACAGGTTTTGTCATGTGTTTTAGATGCCATTTTAACTAGCACATATAAACTAACATCTGCAGATGCTAGCTGAAATATGTTTGACATAGTGTCGCTTTTACTAGTCATGCCTTGGCTGTTATCACACCACACAGCAGCTGATAGTGTTTGCATAGCTTCGGTCCACTGAACAATCATTACATCTTGCCTTATCAAATATAAAATATATTTTAGTAGTTAATGATTAGCTCCTCCATCACAGAGGATGCTGAGAAACCTTTTGAGGGACACCGCATCCTTGTTGAAAACGTGACATTAATAATAAACATAGCCATATATAGACTTGTAATCCTGGGCGAAACAGTTGTCGTTGAGCACTGACACCTAAAGTCTATTTTTTTGTAATATACTGTTGGATTTAAAGGACAATCCTGAATGTTATACTTTATACTTTTCCATGAAGTAATTCAAATTAGGGATCGACCGATATGGCTTTTTCAAGGCCGATACCAATTATTAGTAATCAAGGAGACCAATAACCGATATTTGGAACCGATATACATTTGCAGTAAAATCTGAAAATGTTGGTGTCAAAATGTAGAATAACACAACTTCTTTGAAATGCCTTTTTATGTTCAATGAACTTTTCAACATCTCAAAACTGGTTTCCTCTCTGTGACCCTGAGTAAAGTAAATTAAGTTAAAAATAAAAACTACTAAAACTTGTTCTGAACTTCTGATATTTGAGTCTCACTCATTTAGTAGTCCCAATTCAGCAGCACCAGATTGTGGTGCAAAAGGCTCCACTAGCAGTCGTCCCAGCGCGTCACAGTTTCTCCGCTGCGAGACGCTACACACCCCTAGCCTATCAGATAGTGCTGTGGGCGGGACATTGCTCGTGAACAGTGGTGACTAGGGATGTAACGATATACCGAATATCGCGGTACCGCGGTAAATAAACTTCCCAATACCGTCGTGAGACTGACAAAATCTACCGCGATTTAAAAAAAAAAAAAAAAGATTTTTATTTTTTTATTTTTTTTAAACCTTTATTTAACCAGGTGGTCCCATTGAGATCATTGATCTCTTTTTCAAGAGAGACCTGTCTAACATGGCAGCAAGTAGGTTACAACATGGAAAAATAAAACGACAGATAACACAAAAGGACATCGTATTTACAGGGCTACATTTACACACCTAGAGACATTGACAAGTACCAACCATATATTTATATCTCGCCCTGTCAATAAGCCTGGCGTTAGACTTTTTCGCTGTCCGTCATTTCGACAGACAGGATCGTAAAATATCCGTCATAATCCCTTATTACCCATCGGGTCTGAAAAGTTCACGATAGAGCATGCTCGTGAACTGTCAACGCGGGGGGGGGGGGGGGGGGGGGGGCGGTGTTATGCCGTGTGTGCATGCACCTCGCGGGACGCGCACAGCGTAAAGCAAGACCTCCCAGACATGTATTGATCTGTACGGCAAAGTACGGTTTGGAAACTATATAATTTCCTTTTGGAGGGCATGCATAACACGGCATAACACCAGAGCCTGGCTGCGGGGAAACGTTGGCGCTGTTCCGAGTTTGTTCTAATCTGTCAAAATGACAGACTGCTTTCAGATTTTTCCGTCATTGTTAAATAAAATATTCGGTTAACGCGACCACTGGTGTCCCAGCAACATCAGTACCAAGCGAGAGAGTTTTTTCCAGAGCAGGGGATATTGTAAATGCCCAAACATCCCAGCTTATAAATACCTGGAAATGTGGACATTCTCATATGCCTAAAAACCTGTCTGATGATGCTGAGTGAGTGACTAGTGAGTTTGAGTTGAGTTACTTGAAAAACTAAAGTGAAACTTGATTTATTTTATTGCAGGGTCTGATTATTAAATGTCCTTGTTTATTTGTGAGATGCAGTGGCATAAAGAAAATGCTTACTTTGTTTGGTAGTACTAGTAGGTACAAAAACACTGGTTTTCTTGTTCCAGTCTGTTAGTCACTTTGTTTTTGACACTTTAAAATACTGCTATCCTACAAAAATGCTGTAAAAATCAGATTTATTATGTAATAAAAAAACATTTTCCGAGTAAAAAAATGTTTTATTGAAAAAAAAAATTCAGAATTTTTCTTCTTCTTCCCTTTATTAGTCAATATCGCGATAAATACCGTACCGTGGACTTGTTATCGCGATATTATCTTACCGTGAGTTTTTGGTATCGTTACATCCCTAGTGGTGACTGCAGCCAGAGAAACGGCCGCGTCAGAGCCAAAGTTGTATCGGCAATTTGATAAAAAAAAAGACCGATACCGATAATCTGTAAAATGCGGAATATCGGCCTCGATAATCGGTCGACCCCTACTTAAAATACAAAGCGCTGATGCTACCCAATCCCTTATTGTGGTGTGTGTGTTGAGTACACCAAGGCTCTTCTTATTTCACTATTTAGTAGGGGTGTAACGGTATCCCGTACCGTCACGGTTTGGTGCATGCAATCACACGACGAATACACCTTCTTTTTTTTTACGATTGGGAAAAAAGTCTGTCATTCAGGGCAGTATCCACTACACTATATACAGGGTTCCCGCTGGGTCTTAAAAAGTCTTACATTTGATAATCTGAATTTAAGGCCTTAAAAAAGGTCTTAAATATGACCAAAAAAATAAGAAAGTTCTTAAAAATGATAGGATTTGAAAGGTACTTCTTTGTTGCGATCGCGTCTAAACGTGTTTTGGGGAAAATGTCCGGGCTGCAAAGTAACCAGGACGGTAATAGCCTTTCAGTTCCCCCCAACAATTTGTATTGAAATAAATCAACATGGAACCAGTAATCATTAACTTTGTTTCCCCCGGCCCCTTATTGGAGATCACCCAGCTATTAACCTAGCAACCAAGCTTCAGCTAGTGGCAGTCTGTTTCTGTTTCTCTGTCAGAAACTCAGGTATCTTCAAATCTACTTACAAATAAATATGGGGAAGTGTCAGTTCAACCGTATTTGGTTGGAAAACATCAAATTTAGTGCTTGGTTGAAACCAGTGGAGGGGAAGGTGTTTGAAGCCCGCTGCACCTTTTGCAAAATAAATTGGCGTTTGTTTTGCTAATGTAGCGTTAGCTAGTTTAGCGTTAGCTAGTGCAGCAGCTCCGAGCAGCTCCCGCAACAACACCGGGGGACCTCCGGGCGACGTTTGGGTCTACGTCAACCCTAAAAGCGGAGGTGCTGTAGACGCTAAATACCGTAGCTAAACACCAATCATACAACGGCAACGATGAAAGATTGTAGCCAAGGCAGCAGAGCTCTGAATATAGCAGGTCACCCTTGAAAAAGAGATCTTTTGATCTCAAGGGGCTTTCACCTGGTTAAACAAAGGCTACAAACAAACAATAGCTCTTTTCACTCTCTCACTCACACACACACACACACACACACACACACACACACACACACACACACACACACACACACACACACACACACACACACACACACACACACACACACACACACACACACACACACACGGGCTGCTCGATTATGACAAAAATCATAATCACGATTATTTTTGGTCAATAATTGATATCACGATTATTCATTGACTTTGAAAACATCCATTTATTGAACTTTAAAACATAATGTGTATCATTTGAACAGTATCTTTTTAACTGTTGATTACCCTGAACGTATAATTCAACTCAAAGACCAATACAAAAATTAATTAAATAAATGAACATTTAAATAAATAATATCCAAATAATAAATACCAATAAACAAGATCAACAAATATTTTGGAGGGCATTTCCACAAGCTACTAAACATATATAAATATGATAAGTAAAAATAAATTAGACTAAAAGGAATTAGATCAAATATGTTCTAGTGCACTGTCACAACCTAGCAAATCTAAATAATAGTTTTTTTCGATTATGTTGTTTTCGTAATTGTGGCAGGCCAAAATTAAAACACGATTAATTGCTCAGCCCTAACACACATACACACTTTTTGGCTAAAAAAGTTCTGTACTGTTATGCTGTTATGTTCAGTCATTGTTCTTATGTTGAACATGAATACATTTAGTTTGTAAGTAATTATGGGACGTATTTCTTCTTTCATAGCAATTTTCCATCATACTTTATTGCTGTGAAATAGGTCTTAAATTCTATTCAAAGTGGTCTTAAAAAGTCTTAAATTTGAGTTGGCGATACCTGCAGGAACCCTGTATATATAATCCAGGGGGCGGTATTGCGCCTAAAAGCTGTTTGCCAGCCGCCCTTAAACAACAAATGAAGAAGAAGAAGAAAACAAAACATAACAAAACGAACAAAATACAAGAAGAAAAGTTAGTATGGCGAGTTCAGATAACACACAGCAGCTAGAAGAACCACCTGCTTCCGTGGGAACATTTCGGGTGGTGGATCGGACAAGGACGGTGTGGCTGCGTTGTCCAACAGCGGTGCGGTATGCTAATGGTAACACACCCCAAACATGCTAAATCATATCAGAAGGCATCACCCAGATTTGGCAATCACCGGAGTAGGGATGGGAACGATTAATCCAATATTTGAATATACAAAATGATTCAGGTATTCGAATAATTATTCAGGTATTCGAATATGAGTTATTAATATTTTTATTAATTTGTTTTCTTTTTTTTTTGGAAGGGATGCCTAAGTTGACTACATCAAATTGAATAATTCAATGTATACGATAGTGCCATAGCTAAATGTGTTAGGCAGAGTTCCCGTTAGCCGGTAATTACCGGACTACGACCGGTAAAATATGCTGAAGACCAGCAAATCTAAATCTCTCCGGTCAAAGTGTCCGTTCAAAATCATTTCCGTTTAGCGCAATACCACATCAGTTGCGCAACTTGCGCCACTTATGTGACAGACAAAAGAGTATGTGACAGACAAGAATAGTCAATTCTAATGTCTAACACTTAATGTGGAGAAAGAGATGTCCTGTATGGGTTGATTGTGCGTTGATCTGTTGGTAATGCCTCGGGGTTCCGGTGGGCATGTAAACAAATGCATAATGCTGCGCTATACTTTGCGGCCTCACCCGGTTGCATAGCGACGCTTATTGTTTAGGTGTCTTTTAATAAGCAGGTAGTCCTATCATTAGCTAGAACTAGCTAGATCTGATCGATATGGACATAAACGCGAGTGAAGTCTAATCTGACTGGAGAGAGAGATCAGCTGCTGCTGACGAGTCGACACGCAGCTCTGCATAATCACATGCAGCGGTGAGCGGACAAAACACACACTTCAGGTTAGAATATCACACGTAGCTATTTTTAATTACCTCTCAACTACCGTAACTAGTTATAGATATGTTTAGTTTTACTGTCGGGTCACTCATTACTGATCCGCGAGCTGATACTGACGGGTTGTCAGGAGAGGGAGAGAGCGGCTCCGTTTATTATTCCCGTGTTATTGTAAGTTACTGTTAACTTTTGAATAATGTAGTTAATCTACTATAATTAGTTTGTTTAATATCGAATCATATCAATTTGTTTTAAAGCACAATAAATAACAAAGAAGGACCTTTGACCGGCACTTTTCTCATTTAGTCCGGAAGATTTAAACTTTAACGGACATGTTGACCGGCGAAAAAATATTCTAACGGGAACTCTGGTGTTAGGTGACGTCTAAAGGTGTGTTTTGCTCCGCTCACCGGTCCCTCACAGCGGGCAGAGCTGCAGGTGCTGATCTCTCTCGTCGCGTCCGGTTATACTTCACCTCGCATTTATGTCCACATCCATCAGATCTAGCTAATGATATGGCTGCTGCCCCTCCCTACACACAGATCACGCAGACTCAAACCTCATCTTAGGCCCAAATGTGGCGCAAATGCGCTCCGCAGCCGTTGCGAGGTTCCGGCGCTAACAGTTCATGAGCGTCCTCCCCCGCCCCCTATCAACACTCGCGACACATGAGTGGCCAGCCTAAATAACATAAGCGCTGCTTGGCAACCGTGTGTGGCGGCAAAGTACATAGATATTTTGACAGGAGAGATTTAGCTTTGCCGGCATTCAACATATTTTACCAGTCATAGTCCGGTAATTATTTACACTCTAAGAAGAGTCCTACACAACAGACATGGCGTCAAAAAGGAGTAATGTGTGGAAATATTTCGACCAGGTTAGTGAGTGCGGTGTAGAGTGCAAACTATGCCAAATTAAACTTATATATACATGCTATACCCGCAACCTCCGTTCCAGCTGAGAGGGTCTTCTCTACAGCTGGGCTGATTGTGAATCGCTTCCGAACATGAAAGCTGTAGGCCTATAGCTGTCAAACTGTGATCACCAGTTCAATACATTTGACAAATTCGAGGACATGCAATAGATGTTGTGTGTACAGTGTAAACAAAGATAATAAAATAAGAGCATCCAAAGGACAAAAATGATTATGTAAATGACAAAATACTTCCTGGTGCTGACAACAAATATTAAAAGTGCTGGTTCCTTCCCTCTGTAGGTGTGTGGTGCCGTGGCCTTTTCACTGACTACAAGGAGGCGTGTCGGGAAGTGGTGTGGGATCGTGGGAG